>NC_091120.1:44983207-45583207 GCF_040183065.1 Periplaneta americana
GGTACATCGGCGACGCTGATATAACTTCGGCAGTTGCGAGCGTCGTTAAATAAACCATAATTTATTTTTTTAATCTAAAACACAGTATTATCACAGTCTAGTATATATAGTCACGAAGCTCAAAATGTAATAAATATGCATCCATAGATAGTTGCTAACGACTAGGATCGCTAATATCGCCTCATTATAGACAATGCGAAATAGAACCTGCACAGTCTATTGTTCCTAGCATCCTCATCAACTCAAGCTTCGTGACTGTATATACTAGACTGTGGTATTATTCTGAACATCCCGCAAGCCAGGCTCATGTTATTAAACATCATAATATTCTAACGACTACAACCTAAAGATACATTGCGATGAAACAATACTTACTTTTTTTTTGTTTTTGTTTTTTTTTTTTTCGTTGTTGGTAACTCTATAGCATCTATTAGATGCTTTATGGTTGTGCTAACAGATGGAGTTACTTGTCAACAATGTGACGCTGAAACGTGTGTTCAGGTTACTATCCAGCGACAGTCCTGATATATTTTTATATTTGTGATGATTGGTTAATTAATATTAACCCGGCACACTCACATTCATACAAATTTCCATACTCTAGACACCCAGGGAATTCTTCTTCTTCAAGAAAAATTCACCGAGAGCCGAGCTCGGGAATCGAACCCGGGACCTCCTGATCTGGAAGCCACTTATTTACAAATGGTTTTAAGGAACCCAGAGGTTCATTGCCGCCCTCACATAACCCCGCCATCGGTCCCTATCCTGAACAAGATTAATCCAGTCTCTGTCATCATAATCCACCTCCCTCAAATCAATTTTAAGATTATCCTCCCATTTATGTCTCTGCCTCCCCGAAGGTCTTTTTCCCTCGGGCCTTTCAACTAAAATTCTATATGCATTTATGGATTCACCCATAAGAACATACATAACAACATAAGTTTTTTACGTGCATTTATATCATTTTATTATAACACACGAACACTTAAGAAATTTCTACCTTACAACATCAATGATTGACAAAACATCAACCGTGTAACACTGCTACTTAATAGTAGAAAATTTTAAAATTATTATATACGTCATCTACATATTACTTCACTAACCATAGGTTGTAGTTTAATATATTTCAACCACAAAATATCCCGATATCCCCTATAATACTAACACCAGAACATACAGGCCTATAATATATTACAAATTTACCTTTCATTTTTGAAAACTACAAAATCATGTTAATAACCCTAATTGAACATAAATTGTAAACCTGAAGTTGTATATCTAATCCAATGCAAACATAGATCAATTAACTTCTTCTATTTAGAATAATATGCTACAATTTTACTCAGGGTAAACAATGAATGTAAACATTACACATTTCAAATATAATGGGTTACATTGTAAGCGAGCAGTACAGTAACCAATATAATTTAATAACACCAATTATACGCACATTTTTTTTATGTAAGTGAAAACCCGTAATATATTTTGTAAACATTTGTATTCTCACATATTTTATCTTAGATTTTAACTCGACATCTTATTCTTATTTTATTGTTATATATATATATATATATATATATATATATATATATATGTGTGTGTGTGTGTGTGTGTGTGTGTGTGTGTTACTGTAAATCTGCGAAGACCGGTAAATCTTAAAATTTACCGGTATAGCCTAACATTTACCGTTATAGTGCGGTAAAACCCCGAAATATCTTATTAGATTTATACATTTTGAACTTTTACCAAGAGATGTTGGTAAATCTCAGGATTTACCGATCAGTTGTGGTAAAATCGTATTAATGTAATAAAAAAATGTTTACTAAGATTTGCTGTTCTTCGAACTTTTACATATCTATTTAAAAACATAAATAAAAATCACCTCAGCAATGACTGAAATAATTTTTATTTATTTTAAATAGAAGTTATTTAAATATTCTTACATTTCGATGTATCATAAACATATTCCATATTAAAAATAGTTGAAAATATTGCAATTTGAATCACTGTCTGTTATAGTATCCCATACAAAAATTAACAAAGCCTTCACATTTCCTCAAACAGTCCAGGTCCAGAAATAAAGTAAAGCAAACATTATGTATGTTAATTCTTGTTACAACAAGGTAGGCTGTTATGACATTTAGGATTGCACAACATGGAAGATGATTTACACAAACATTTTTTTTGCTGAACACTTTTTTAAACAATCACATTTTTTGAACCCTTATCCTACAACGAAAGATAGTTTGCCAACCACTTCCCGTACACTAATTTCTTCTTTTTCTACTTCTTCGATGCTGATAAAATTTTCTTTGCACAATGTAAATTGGTTCTTCGTATACAATGACTTCAGTTTGCAATCTTTGATACCAAGTTGATAAAACTCCTCATCTTGAATATTTATGACCACTGTTATTATTGATTTTGCGTCAATTTTTGTCCGGTCTACATGCGGTACTTTGATTCTCAAATTCTGTCCGACTGAAAGTTTTGGAAATTTGTTAAAAATTTCTGCTTAAATTTTCTTCGCTTGCATTTCCAAGACCTTCTTTGGCAGCCTCTCGGACCCTTTCACTTTATCGATCTTGCAAATATGTCTGAACCTGCACAACGGAGGCAAGTTTCTTCGTTCTGGATTCTTCGATCTAACTTTTACCAGCTCGCATCGGTAAAGCCTGAGATTTACCAACATTTCTTGGTAAAAGCTCAAAATGTACGAATCTAATAAGATATTTTGGGGTTTTACCGCATTATAACGATAAATGTTAGGTTATACCGGTAAATTCTAACATTTACCGGTATTCGTACATTTACGGTAACATATATATATATATATATATATATATTACTTAGTGATAATTGTCCACACCTGTGGAGTAACGGTCAGCGCGCCTGGCCGCGAAACCAGGTGGCCCGGGTTCGAATCCCGGTCGGGGCAAGTTACCTGGTTGAGGTTTTTTCCGGGGTTTTCCCTCAACCCAATACGAGCAAATGCTGGGTAACTTTCGGTGCTGGACCCCATTTCACCGGCATTATCACCCTCATATCATTCAGACGCTAAATAACCTAGATGTTGATACAGCGTCGTAAAATAACCCAATAAAATAAATTAGTGATAATTGATGCTTGATGTACATGTATTGACAAATTTGAGGTTAAAATATTGCCTATTCATAAAGTTTTATCTGATGATGTCTCTGGGCGACGAAAACGTTCATAAAAACATTAAATCTAATATATAGGAATAAATCCTTAAATGTTATAAGATAAGTAATTGACTAAAAAATAAACAATATATTTATTCAACTAAATCTCTTTAAGACTTACCTGAAAAAAACTCCCAAAATGAATTGCAAAAAAAAAAAAAAAAATTTTTTTAACAACGGTACTATTGAACCGTATTTTTCCCAAGAGCTTTCAAACTGAACAATTCTCTTATCCATAACTAAATATTTACTTGATGGCATGACAGCGAGATCTATAAATTTATAAAACAGTTCTTCGAAAGTATATACCGTATTATTATATAATATCTATATAATAAATATGTATCATTACGTGACTAAATCTGTAATTAATACTGTAAAAATAGAGTTTACAGTATTAATTAAGAATGAGAGAAAATGAAATTATAATATTAACAACATATGTGACAAAAACAAAAATTGTTATTCTGAGATCGATATCAATAGATTAATATTCAAACTTTTGATTCAAAGATATTGACTTGGAGATGCAACTATAATTATTTATTTATTTATGTATTTATTTATTTATTTATTTATTTATTTATTTATTTATTTATTTATTTATTTACTTACTTACTTACTTACTTACTTATCTGTCTGTCTGTCTATCCTATTTATTTATTTATTTATTTATTTATTTATTTATTTATTTATTTATTTATTTATTTATTTATTTATTTAAAGACGCTTTCAACTGCATACCTCATCCACTGTCACTAAGACGTTTGAGTGCTTGTGAATGAGTGAAGGAAGAGCATTCAGTGGTGGTCTTCTATTTTTGAATGGAATATATATAAAAGTATACATCTAACATAATTAGAAACATTAAATCCAGACGTTTAAGATGGGCAGGACATGTAGCGCCAATGGGTGAATTCAGTATTACAGTATCTTTAATGGCTACGCAGGAACAACACATTTGTGCCACCCTGTTAAGAAAATGAAAATGTCATAATTGTAATAATTAGAGAACCGAAAATATTCATTGTATCGGTATCAGGGACGCTGAGAATTTTTTTTGTGAGAATCTCGAGTTAAAACGGTTACTATGTCTTATATTTTCCGTATACTTCTCAGACTGGAAGAGTATTGAGGAAAGTTCTCTTTAAACTTTGATTCTTTCTGTCACAGTTTCTAAAATCTGCTGAAAACTTTATAACTCTTCATTCCTGATCACCGTGGTGGTATATTTCTGTCGCTCTATATTTAAGCTGTACTAGAATTTAAAATCAAATTTACATTAAGGAGACACTATGGTGAAATAATGCAGAAAAAATAAGAAAATCTACTTTCTTGCTTTTATGATCGTAATTATATTTGAGAATGTTTCAAACGATATAGCCGTTAATCAAATTTGACCAAATATGCGGTACGTGAGTGAGTTCAGAGAAATTTTTATTTGCTTTTTTTTTTTTTAATACCGGTAATGTTTTCTGGAATTGAAATTTTAAGCAGTTTATTGAATGAAAAAGCTCCTTGCATAACAGTCATCATCAGATTGATCTGAAACTTCTCACACAGATTAATTAAATGTTGATAAATAAAATGTAATTATCATTTGTATGAAATATTAATATTAAATCCCTTCGGGGTATATTCATATTGCACTTAGATTATAATATGCTGTAATGGTAAATTCATTAAATTAAAAAGAACATATTGTAACTCTCTATTTATATCGAACTCAAAAAGTTAATTAATTTTTATTTTCATGACTTTTTTTAAGCTTACTAGTGGCTTGTGCAGCAAATGCTGCAAACTAAGTTCATTAGACGTTCAAATAAAAATTTTCCAGATTTATTTTCAATGACGAATACCAGACATTTTGAAAGTTATTTGCTTCCATAATGATGAAACATACTCCCTCTGAATGTTTTTTTTTTATGCCAAATACTTTTTCTCGAACCTATCCACCTTCACGTTTTAAGTTTCAACGCGAAAACGTTTCGCTTTCATATCATCAATATAGCATTAATATGTATAATTAATTAAAAATAGTCACATCATGGCATTAACTATAATAATATTTTATTTCTAATGGTAATTATGTCATCAAACCACCTCAAGTTTTGTAGACTTTAATATCCAATACACAGCTATACTCAGAAAGTTACACACCGCAGAATCAGACCTGTAAATTATTTTTATTAAGTCTTGAAGTTTTTAATAACCAATTGAATTTTAACTCTAAATATGTCAGCAATCCTGCAGGTCATAGCCTTTGTGTAATAGCATATTGTTTATTGTAGTGTATGTTTTGTTTTATTCTTAAATGCAATTAGTTCTCAAAACTGACGAAAGATGGATTTTGGAAAATATGGAAAATTGTGTAGGAAAATTGACATTTCACTGAAAACTACTATTTTTCTGAAAATTTTTGGATGCCAAGCTTCAAAATGAGGGGTCACTCAGTAAAATCCGTTCAGCCGTTTTCCCGTAATTTTCATTGCCATTTCAAATTATATATATAGATGAGCAAATATGAACTAAAATTTTTTAAAACTTTGACGCAGGGAGCCTTTTAGTGACGTCAATACGAGATAGGTATATTTAAAAAATATAATTTCAAAACTATTAGCCCTAATGGTACCAAATTTTGTATAGACTATTTTATTTAAGCGTGTTTCTGTAGTTTAAATTGCACAAATTTTGGATTAAAATTGTGGAAGTTTTAAAAATCATACGTGTCTCCTTGATGAAAAGTAAATTTGAGACCACGGACTTATTTATAAATTTTTTAACATATGTATTTTGCAGTGAATAATCTCTTCTAAGCAAGGAAAGCACTAAAAAGTGAGAATTCGTCTAATACTTGAAATAGAAAGGGCGTAAATCGCGTTCGCTAGTGGGAACTTCCTGCGTTACATGCATATTAAGCAGTGCTGCTACTCGCTAACTGTGAACGCTACGAATACCCATGGATCAGCCTACCTTGTGAGAATTGGCTGATTGTTTCATATTTAGAAGGCACGAGTGACATAGAAGCGCCGCGACTGGGCGCAGAATAGCGAAACAGACGACGGCGAGACGCGCCCGCAACCATGTCACGCCGTTACTAGTGACTGAGTGAGTCCAGGTGTGGATTACCTAGGTCACGAGCACGACATGTGGCTCAGGTCCAAAAATAGTAGGAGGCGCCCCAAATATTGATCTCCTTACCGCCAGCTCCAGTCTCATCTGCCGCGGAGATGTGCTTCGTGACGTCATGACGATTGTATTTCAACAACCGCCGCGATTTATGGGGTCTCCACAAGGTGACTCTCCATGCTCTTCGGAAGACCGAGTTCGATCCCCGAGGTAGGAGATTTCTGTAAGTAAATTCCGCTGATATTGAAGTGGTTGTAGCAAATGATGTATCTTCGGTTCATCCAATTCATGCTGTATTGTGAGTAAAGAAATAGAAGGGATGAGGAATAGAAGAAAAGAAACAGAAAAGGAGAGCAGTGGAGAATAAAAGAAACAAATAAATAAAATAAAGGACAAAAAAGAAGTGAAAAATGTATGTATGTATTTTTATTTTATTGGGTTATTTTACGACGCTGTATCAACATCTAGGTTATTTAGCGTCTGAATGATATGAAGGTGCTAATGCCGGTGAAATGAGTCCGGGGTCCAGCACCGAAAGTTACCCAGCATTTGCTCGTATTGGGTTAAGGAAAACCCCGGAAAAAAACCTCAACCAGGTAACTTGCCCCGACTGGGATTCGAACCCGGGCCACCTGGTTTTGCAGCCAGACGCGCTGACCGTTCCTCCACAGGTGTGGACTATACATATGTATGTATGTATGTATGTATGTATGTATGTATGTATGTATGTATGTATGTATGTATGTATGTATTTTTATTGGGTTATTTCACGACGCTGTATCAACATCTAGGTTATTTAGCGTCTGAATGATATGAAGGTGATAATGCCGGTGAAATGAGTCCGGGGTCCATCACCGAAAGTTACCAAGCATTTGCTCGTATTGGGTTCAGGGAAAACCCCGAAAAAACCTCAACCAAGTAACTTGCCCCGACCAGGATTCGAACCCGGGCCACCTGGTTTCGCGGCCAGACGCGCTGACCGTTACTCCACAGGTGTGGAGCGTATGTATGTATGTATGTATGTATGTATGTATGTATGTATGTATGTATGTATGTATGTATGTATTTACACTGCAAATGGGTATATTCCCGGTGGCAGTGGTAACTAATTACACTCAATAAGGACAATTAATAATAAACACAATTAATAAAAAATACAATCAATAATAAATTAGTAATAATACTACTACTAATAATAATAATTAATACTAATACTGATAATAATAATCACACTTACTTACTTACTTATTTACTTACTTACTTACTTACTTACTTACTTACTTACTTACTTACTTACTTACTTACTGGTTTTTAAGGAACGTGAAGGTTCATTGCCGCCCTCACATAAGCCCGCCATAGGTACCTATCCTGAGCAAGATCAATCCAGTCTCTATCATCATATCCCACCTCCCTCAAATCCATTTTAATATTATCTTCCCATCTACTGTACGTCTCAGCCTCCCCAAAAGTCTTTTTCCCTCCGGCGTCCCAACTAACACTCTATATGAATTTCTGGATTTGCACATACGTGCTACATGCCCTGCCCATCTCAAACGTCTGGATTTAATGTTCCTAATTATGTCAGGTGAAGAATACAATGCTTGCAGTTTTGTGTTGTGTAACTTTCTCCATTCTCCTGTAACTTCATCCCGCTTAGCCTAAAATATTTTCCTAAGCACCTTATTCTCAAACACCCTTAACCTATATTCCTCCCTCAAAGTGAGAGTCCAAGTTTCACAACTATAACGAACAACCGGTAATATAACTGTTTTATAAATTCTAACTTTCAGATTTTTGACAGCAGACTGGATGATAAAACTTCTCAACCGAATAATAACAGGCATTTCCCATATTTATTCTATGTTTAATTTCCTCCCGAGTGTCATTTATATTTGTTACTGTTGCTCCCAGGTATTTTAATTTTTCCACCTATTCAAAGGATAAATTTCCAATTTTTATATTTCCATTTCGTACATTATTCTCGTCATGAGACATAATCATATACTTTGTTTTTTCGAGATTTACTTCCAAACCTATCTCTTTACTTGCTTGAAGTAAAATTCTCGTGTTTTCCCTAATCGTTTGTGGTTTTTCTGCTAATATATTCACGTCATCCGCATAGACAAGCAGCTGATGTAACCCGTTCAATTCCAAACCCTGTCTGTTATCCTGGACTTTCCTAATAATAATAATAATAATAATAATAATAATAATAATAATAATAATAATAATAATAATAATAATAATAATAATAACAAATATCGTCCTAAATTAAATGAAGCACGATCACTTAAAATAACATTTAAAGTAAATCTAAATTGTATCTTAACCCTAAGTTCGAATTGAAACCCACGAGTATGATATGTTCATACCTGCACAAGTACCTTTCAGCACTACAATCATTTCGCTGACAACTCACTCACTGCACTGGAACTACGACACATTTCACTGATACTATCCTGATTTCACTAACACTTCAAAAATATTTCACTGTTCAAATACTTTGCATTGCCACTATAAACTACTTTATAAAGCTTCACTGACAGAAACACACTTCACTAACACAAAACACATCACTGACACAACACACTTCTTCAATGATACAACACTTCAATAGTAAAATATCAATTACACCCTTTAAATAGTGTGCATAATATACTACCTCTATTATTAAAGTCCTAAGCCTATAAGGATGGAATGTAGAAAAAAGAAAGACTAAGGAAAATAGAGATAGTAAAATAGAGAGGAGAAAGTAAATAAAGAAAGATAGCAAGTAAGAAACACAGTGTAGGCTAAAGAAGGAAAAATATAAAAAGGAATGTACGAAAGAGAAAAATAATATTAAAAATTGAAAACTAAAGGGAAAAAAAGGGAAGAAAGTAGGGAGGGGAAAAATATTAAAAAACCAAATAAGAGATAAAGAAATGAAAAGACAAAGGTAAGACAAGGGATCAAAAGAAATACGGGGAGAACAAAGGAAAGGTAATGAAAACAAAGGAAACACAAGGAGAATAAGGAGAATTCAAGGAGAAGAAAGAGAAGATAAGAAAAACGAAAAGAAGGCAAGAAGAACAAGAGAAAGACGAGAAAAATAAGAACAAAAAGAAAGCAAGGAGAACTAGGGAAGAGAAGGAGAATAAAGGGAAAACAATGAGAGCTAGGAGAATACAAGTAGAACAAGAGGAGGTTCCATTTTTATGTGTTAGTTAATTCCCCAGTTTTTCCCCATTCCTAATGCTGCGAAAGAAGCAGTTCTGCGTCAAAATATAAATACATGAATATCCGTGATTAATCATCATGTTGTTTTTTATGTTTTTCTCTCCTTCGATCCTTCGTTCAATCTCACGTATTCTTTAATGACGCAGTAAAGATAGAACTTCCTTCTTCGAAGTTTTTCTTTAGACTCTGAAGACCCTAATCCAGGGGAATCATACCGCAGTGAGGAATCAGAAATCAATGTTGCCTGTGTTGTCTGAGTGAAAATTGTTGTCACAGAGCAAAGCCGATAAAACAAATACTCAGCCTCTCAACAGGTTCGTTGTCAAAGCTCAGCCAACCGGTGCTATTTTGAAATGTCAGAGTATCGCCATACTCCAGCAATTTTTCATTAAAGTTCAAATTGTATGTGACCACTGCAAGGGTCAGCGTGGAGTAGTCTATCTATCAACCGTGCTAGAGGGGTTGGATATTAAGCGACCCAGTCATCCTCTGTTATTTGATACCTGAAAGATTGTTTGAGATTTGTGGTGTAAAAATGATTGTTTTCCTACCGACAATCCCACCATAATTAGGGTGACAAGACGTCCAGATTTCGCCGGAAATGTCCTGCTTTTTTAGTATTTTTGTGGGCGTCCGGCCGGCTTTTTACGATAAAGCCAAAATGTCCGGCTTTCTGCCTTTCAACAACATAATGTACCAGATATTGAAATACAGTATATAAGATAAAATCTGAGGTCAGAAGTATGTGTTTCTGTCGTTATATGAAAAATATGCATTTTATGAGTTCTGTGCTCTAAAAGAATTTGTTTTGAAGCAAGATGAAGCATTTTTCTTGGAAACAATAGATTTTCATTCACACACTATTAGGGAAAACGCGGAAATTTTACGTGCAGCAAGTAAAGCGATATGTTTGGAAGTAAATCCCGAAAAGACAAAGTATATGATTATGTCTCGTGACCAGAATATTGTACGAAATGGAAATATAAAAATTGGAGATTTATCCTTCGAAGAGGTGGAAAAATTCAAATATTTTGGAGCAACAGTAACAAATATAAATGGCACTCGGGAGGAAATTAAACGCAGAAAAATATGGGAAATGTCTGTTATTATTCGGTTGAGAAGCTTTTGTCATCTAGTCTGCTGTCAAAAAATCTGAAAGTTAGAATTTATAAAACAGTTATATTACCAGTTGTTCTATATGGTTGTGAAACTTGGACTCTCACTTTGAGAGAGGAACATAGATTAAGGGTGTTTGAGAATAAGATGCTTAGGAAAATATTTGCGGCTAAGAGGGATGTAGTTACAGGAGAATGAAGAAAGTTACACAACGCAGAACTGCACGCATTGTAGTCTTCACCTGACATAATTAGGAACATTAAATCCAGACGTTTGAGATTGGAAGGGCATGTAGCACGTATGGCCGAATCCAGAAATGCATATAGAGTGTTAGTTGGGAGACCGGAGGGAATAAGACCTTCGGGGAGGTCGAGGCGTAGATTGCAGGATAATATTAAAATGGATTTGAGGGAGGTGGGATATGATGGTAGGAACTGGATTAACCTTTCTCAGGATAGGGACCAATAGTGGGCTTATGTGAGGGCTGCAATGAACCTCCGAGTTCCTTAAAAGTCATAAGTAAGTAAATAAATAAATAAGTAACAATAGATTTTTCAGTGGAGTATACTTTTTTTGAACAGGTTGTGAATATTAAGTGTTTCCAAACTTTGCTGTATATATCAATTCTTTTTTTAATAATTGCACAAAATGCCAATGTTGAAAGGATATTTTCACTAATCAAGGCTCAACGGTCAGATGAAAAGAACACACTATCAGTAGAAGGAGTAAAGGGTATTGTAACAGTACAATAAAATTTGAAGCATTTTACATGTAAAGAATTTCACCCTATTTACTGAAATCCCCAAAGCTACTGAAGGACATTTTTTCCTCTACACAGAAGTATGAACAATAGAATTGTAAGATTAATAACAATAGATAGCTTTGGTACTGTGTTTGCTATTGTTTTTATTGTTCACAGTGAATGAAAAGGAATTTAATGTGTTGTGAGGCTTTTTTTCATCATTTTCACCGTCGTTACTAAGGACCGTACTTTGTTCCACGAGGCTAAAAGGTCGAGTATTACTGGAGATTTTAAGGTGGACGACGCGTTTGCTTGTGCAATCGAAGTACTTGACTAACTGCTCATGAGACTTTTATTTTGTCAATTCAATTCAATTTAATTTATTAAGCCATTAAACATATAGTAATAGGCTTCGTCACAAAAAAACATACATTTGAAAATACACATATAATTGAAAGCAGTAAATAGAATGAAAACACAAAACAATTTTGAAACTTTAAAATTAATGAAAACACTTCACTCTTATGTAATAATTGTAACTAATCTAAATAACTTTATTTATTAAAAACAATTTCGTATGAATTTATCTTAAGAAACTCATCTACAGAGTAGAAAGGATTAATTAAAATCCAATTATAAAATCTAGCTTTGAAACTATTGGTTGGTAACTTATAATATTGACTGGGAAGTTTATTATATAATTTCATCCCATGACAGAAAAATTTGTACTAGTTTTATGTAATCTACAGTATGGAATATTAATTTGTTCACTAATTCTAATTTCATGATCATGTATATAGGCTATTAATGAGTAATTGTCTATATTTTGTCGAGTGTAAAGGACTAAGTCGTATATATATATATATATATATATATATATATATATATATATATATATTTATTTATTTATGACAGTTAATATCTGTGATTCTTTGAAAAGAGGTCGACAATGTTCAAGATAGTTTGATTGACATAGAATTCTAATGGCTTTCTTTTGCAAAATCAAGACACTCCCAATTTTGCTATCATTTCCCCAGAAAATTAAGGTATACCTGATTATCGAATGAAAGAACGAAAAGTAGGCACATCTTAAATAATTTTGAGAAACACAAGTCACTAATTTCTTTAATAAATATATAACTCTTGATAATTTTGTGCATATATATCCGATATGTTTTTCCCATGTTAAACTGGAGTGTATAAAAAGTCCTAGAAATTTGGTATAGTTTTGTATGCTGTCCGTTTTTATTACATGATTTAGGGTAAAAGTTATGTTGATAGTCTTTTCTTGATTAAGCAAAAAACCATTCGATTCAAACCATAAAGCCATCTGTGATAGAATATTATTAGTTAGAGCATGTAATTCATTCAGAGTAGAGCTAGAACATAAGACTGTAGTGTCATCAGCATACATAATTGTTATAGCTTTAATGAATTTAGGAAGGTCATTTATCGCTACTAAGAATAGCAGTGGACCAATTATTGAGCCTTGTGGAACACCATGATGTATACTGGAGAGACTTGACCAATTTTCACTTATTGAGACTAATTGCCTTCTGCCATGAAGATAGGTTCTAAAAATATTTAGTGTATTCCCTCGAATACCATAAAATTCTAATTTTAATAAAATTAAGATGTGATCAACGCAATCGAACGCTTTGGAGAGATCACAAAACACAGCATTAACTTGTGACCTATTTTCAAAATTTCTTAAAATTTCGGTTATTAAAAGCTCAATTGCATCATTTGTTGATTTCCTTCGTCTAAAGCCAAATTGGTTTGTACTAAAGAGATTTGAATTTTCAAAGTAGTCATAAATTTGATTGAAAATTACAAGAACAAAAGGTGGACCATTCTTGTTCTGTTTTCACATGCAATCTTACATTTTTAATGCCTTATATTATTGAAATGCCATCGTATTTACTAATAAGAGGCAATACTTAAGGAATTTAATTTAGTTTCGTTAAAAATGTGAAAAATACATCTACTGTATAGGTACTTTCCATGTTGATATTTTTCTGCAAAACTTGAAACGGATGTTGACTAAATTGCAAGCTTCCTTGGAGGCAGGATGTTCACCCCTGACCCATAACACAACACGAGTGGCAGTTCCTTCCGCCCTCTGCTTGTTCGGGCCCTGCTTTATAGACTATTGACGTCCTCCCCTCCAACATGCCATACACGTTATAGTAAAGGGGAAAGCACTCGGGTTTTTCCATTGGCTTTGATCTTACCGGAATACAAGCTGGCGTTTATTTTTCTGATTCATGTAGGCAATTCGATGACTCTACACCAAATAATGAAGTTGTGTGGTTTGTAATCAAGGCTGTTGATGAATGGAAACTCCAAAAATGAGGGATCACCGTTTTGAAATCAATAATTAATTTTTCACTAGGTATACGACGTGTAGAGAACAAGTATTGTGAGCCTCCAAGATACAGATTTCGAGATTTTCACCGAAACGCAAGCTTTCTGTGTCCCTGACACTGAATACATACTATTTGAGCATACCACCTCCAGTGACAAAGCCAGTATACGAAGAATGAGTAGGCAGAACGCAGTAGGTACATTACTATGTTATTAATGGGGACAATTTTATTCCTGTCGCCGAGTGACGTAAGAAGTCGCTAAATTCTATTGAAATAATTCACAATACAAAAGTTTAATTAATTTTGTCGCTGAAAAATTGTCAAGAGTAATTACATCTAGCTACGGTAAATTTGCAACACCAAGTTAAAGCAAGGGAAAGTCTGAATATTCCTTGTTGATAGCGATTTGTGATTATCATTATTGTATGAGATTTTTTATGGACATATCATGTAAGATTTATAGTTGTCATTATCATCTGAGATTTATGATTGCCATAATATGGGATTTATTATTGTCATAATATGGGACTTGTGATTGTCATAATATGGGATTTGGGATTTTCATAATATGGGAATTGTGATTGTTATAATATGAGATTTGTGATTATCATAATATGGAATTTGTGATTGTCATAATATGGGATTTGTGATTGTCATAATATGGGATTTGTTCATTCATTCATTCATTTATTTTATTCCATAGATCTTACATGAGCAATGAAGCTTTAAGATGTGGAACATGTCAACATTTTACAATATTACAATTACAATTTTTACAAATTTTTATAGTTTTACAATTTAGTAATTTTCTACAATTTTTACAATTTTGTACAATTTTTTTACATTTTTTTACATTTTGGCGAGATGTAGTGAGATGAGATGAGGTCCGAGGATTCGCCAAAATATTACCCGGCATTTGCCTTTTCGGTGGGGGAAACCTCGGAAAAACCCAACCAGGTAATCAAATCAAAGGGGGTAATCAAATCAAAGGGGTTGATGCCAAGGACTCGCCATAGACCATCCGGCTTCAGTCCCACGGCTGGGGAAAACCTCCGAAGAAACCAAAGTCCAAAGGGGGATCCAACCCAAGCCCGAACGCAGCTCCGGATCAGCAGCCCAGCGAGTCTGTCGACTGACCAACATCGATGGCTCTACTAAAAGTATACAATACATAGCCAATCAGATTATTAAATTTACAAACGCAAACGATCATTCATAAGTTGAGCTATATTATAATACAAAACAATTTAATTAAATTTAAGGCATAAACAATTCAACCAGTTGTGATATACAGAAATTGATAATACATATCATGCAAACTACTTCAAATTACAAACACAAACAATTTATCAGTAGAGCTATATAGATTACTATTCAATTTAAGGCATATACAATTCATCGGCCAAATCTATACAAATATATACAATACAAAGTAGCATACTTTCATTAAGCTATACAAATTTGTGCAATTAATATCAAGTAGATTAATTTGTGATTGTAATAATATGGGATTTGTGATTGTCATAATATGAGATTTGTCATTGTCATAATATGGAATTTGTGATTGTAATAATATGGGATTTGTGATATCAAAATATGGCATTTGTGATTGTTATAATATGGGATTTGTGATTGTCATAATATGGAATTTGTGATTGTCATAATATGGAATTTGTGTTTGTCATAATACGGGATTTGTGATTGTCATAATATGGGATTTGTGATGGTTATAATATGAAATTTGTGATTGTCATAATATCAGATTTGTGATTTTCATAATATGGGATTTGTGGATGTCATAATATGGGATTTGTGAATGTCATAATATGGGATTTGTGATTGTCATAATATGGGATTTGTGATTATCATAATATGGGATTTGTGATTGTCATAATATGGAATTTTTATTGCCATAATAGGGGATATGTGATTGTCATAATATGAGATTTGTGATTGTCATAATATGAGATTTGTGATTATCATAATATGGGATTTGTGGATGTCATAATATGGAATTTGTGAATGTCATAATATGGGATTTGTGATTGTCATAATATGGGATTTGTGGATGTCATAATATGGGATTTGTGAATGTCATAATATGGGATTTGTGATTGTCATAATATGAGATTTGTGATTTTCATAATATGGGATTTGTGGATGTCATAATATGGGATTTGTGAATGTCATAATATGGGATTTGTGATTGTCATAATATGGGATTTGTGGATGTCATAATATGAGATTTGTGATTATCATAATATGGGATTTGTGGATGTCATAATATGGGATTGGTGAATATCATAATATGGGATTTGTGATTGTCATAATATGAGATTTGTGATTTTCATAATATGGGATTTGTGGATGTCATAATATGAGATTTGTGATTACCATAATATGGGATTTGTGGATGTCATAATATGGGATTTGTGAATGTCATAATATGGGATTTGTGAATGTCATAATATGAGATTTGTGATTATCATAATATGGGATTTGTGGATGTCATAATATGGGATTTGTGAATGTCATAATATGGGATTTGTGATTGTCATAATATGAGATTTGTGATTTTCATAATATGGGATTTGTGGATGTCATAATACGGGATTTGTGAATGTCATAATATGGGATTTGTGATTGTCATGATATGGGATTTGTGATTATCATAATATGGGATTTGTGATTGTCATAATATGGAATTTTTATGCCATAATAGGGGATATGTGATTGTCATAATATGAGATTTGTGATTGTCATAATATGAGATTTGTGATTGTCATAATATGGAATTTGTGATTGTTATAATCAGGCTTCGGCCTAGGGACACAGAGTAACCAGTATGAGGTTTAGAGTACACGGAGTATAAATGACGTCATGACCCGTGTGCAGTCACCCGACTGCAACAGCACAGGTGGGTCCGTAATGTGCATTACAGTTGTGTGTATTGCTGCTTGGCTCGGTACGTGTAACAGGCTTCGGCGTAGGGACACCTGATTGAAGGTTACAACTCACGTTAATACTTTAATGGTAGACATTTATTGTCTACACTAGGAATGTACGGTATATACTGCATCTGTACAGGATGAAATATATTTTGTGCCGTACTGTGACGGACTGTTTACATGTTGAGACACGAAGTAACGGCGCGCTCCATCTCCCACTCCACTCGACCAACACCACTATCAACTGTGCGTTTTGAACTTCATGCGTTTCTGTGCCCAGGACCGAAGCCTGGTTATAACATAAGATTTGTGATTGTTATAACATTGAATTAGTGGATGTAACATTAAATTAGTGACTGCCATACTATGGGATTTGTGACATTCATAACATGGGTTTTGCAGTTATCATGTGAGATATGACATGTTGAAACAGCACGTGGGTTTGGATGGACTAGTCATACTCATCTGCCCTTCCATTTCACGCAAATATTTAAAGTGCAATTAAAATTTGTTTCAGAGCATTAACTTTGAAAACAAACACGTTATTTTCATTATCTTTGTATTTAGCTCACGATTGAAGGGTTCAGAGCCATAGTGGGCCACGCGCCATATACAAAAAACCGAGAAAACAAGGATTAAAATTAAGTGATTATCATAATTTAATTAAAAATATAGCTAATAATAATAAAGTATGAATATTAAAACTAAAATATATGTCAATCTTCATTAAATTATGGTATTCACTTAACTTTAATCCTTGCTTTCTCCGTTTTTAATAAATGGAGCTTGGCCCACTGTGGTCCTGTACCCTTCAATTTTCCCTTTAATTACCTCACAGCTTATCTTATCGCTGTACCTGAACCGAAGTATTCTTGATTGAACTTATTAAATCTTCTGGAAATATTAGCTCAAACTCCTTAGTGTTTCGGCATTTCTATTTTACGCAAATAGAAAGTATCTCTCATGTTTATGAGATCTAAAATTACAATTATTTTTCTTGATTAGTAATAATCTATTCCAGAAACATGTTCGTTCGTGTTGGTGCAGATAACGACGGGTGTCCACCTTAGTTAAATTCAGAATATTGGTGTCTCCACTGTGCAGTAAGTTTCTTTCGAGTATATAAGTTTTCCCTTTCACTATTGTTCCAACATTACTCCATTATCATATCATCTCGTTGTCATTGATGAACATCTATAGTTGAAAATGTGTATAATAGTACATTATGCAACGAGCCTATAATGGTAGTAATTAAGACGCGAGTATGTTTGTTTATGAAAAGAGCGCAAGCGAGTTTCATAATTTTCATACGAGCGTCTTAATTACCATTATAGGCAAGTTTCATACCACTTTTTATGCTCGACCATATTTCTAACTTGAAATTATTCATAAGTATTCATGTTATGGTTATGTAAGTGAAGAGCGGAAGTGACCTTCTAAATTGAGAGATGTGCGCAGACATGAAAGTATTGATTTTTTTCCGAGCGACGAATGTCATTGATCTTGATATAATCTAGAGAATAACATGAACATTAATATTGATATAACTTGGAAAATGATTTAGAATTGAAAAACGAGATGACAAATTCTATTTATTTGAATATTATTTACAATTAACGCTAATTATTATAGTGACAGAACATAACCTTCTGCGACAGTATTGGATTTCCAGCCTCCGTGACGTTTCGCTAATTGTCTTTCGATTGCATATCCGAGAATAATCGATACTTGCGGTTTTATAATGGTACAGTGGTGATTTCTCATTGGCTGAACAACTGAATTATAATGAATAGGTGTACTTTATGAGGTGTATAATTACTACATTTCGGCATGGTCGAGCATAAAAATAATTATGTATTACAAAATCGTCGTTACATAATACGTTATGGGTTTTAAGTTTTCTTGTCTTTAATAAAATTACGTAGGACTATCTCCAGACTTTCGTGCGACACAAGCTGACTGAAAATTAAATTTGAGTGGCTTCGAGTATATCTCGCTATTGAGTTTGTGGATCCGTTTCCTTTCCGCAATAAGTTCTGTCGCCTTATTCTTCTGCGAGTTTAGGAACTGAATGGCTTCCTTTCTGAGGTCATTATCGTTTTGCACTTCGACTCGACTTCTGAAACTGAAATGGGCAGATAGTGTCCAATACTGGCGTAAAAGCCTCTTCTCACTTTCTTGCTTTCTCGTTGTACGAAATAAAATGAATTGAGATGTTGTAAAAAAGTACACAATGTCCAGTTTAAGACACCAGTATTCGTAAACAAATGTTATAACTGAAAATGTATGAGTTCGGATAACAAAGTAATGAGACTGATTTTTTTCCACCTGATGATGCAACCCTGCAGCCTCCTACCAGAGATGTGTTTGAGCTTGGTCCTATCTCAGCCCGAATTCCAACTGCCAGTTTTCTACTTGCTGTAATATCAAATCGTAGTGTGGACATAGCCTTCTTTTTTTTATTTTCTGAAGAATTAATTGCTATTTTGGTATCCAGCTGAATTTGCTTCAGTACTTCAAAAAATCTGTGTATGTCTGGATTGCATTCATGGTACTTACTGTGGAAACTTTCGCAAGTGTTGGTAGTTCTCTACCTACTGCAACTCTGCCCACACGGAAGGAGGAAAAAGTGCGTTTTCGTCGATGTACGTTTCAATTAAATAGTCACAAAAGTTTGTAGTTTTGCTGAGTCAGGCTTCATTGACATGAAATCCTCGACAAAATAGTCACCAACCATATCAGTGTCCAACATCGGCAAATGAAATATGTGGGCTAAAAATTTTCCTTTTTCATTTCTGAAATTATTATTATTATTTTTTTTTTTTTTTACTTTCTCTCTTACGAGCGGGAGGAGAACATCCCTGTGCACCGCGACCTGAGGTCTATTGTGCGCCCCTGGGATGAGTTGCGAGCCCACCGACCGCACCCTCGCCGAACCGATCTAACCCTCAACACCCTAACGACCAGTTCCTCCATCCTTCTAAATCCGTGTACCATTCCTCCCTCAAATGGTCTGGAGTGTACGCCACCCCTCCCGTCTGGCCAACGGTCTGTAGTGTAGGCCACCCCTCCCGTCGGGAAGGAAGTGGGTTCCACTGTTGGGTCACCAACTGCCAACTTGCCACATATCCATGGAGGCCGGCCGAGAGCGCTAGGATCTTCGGAGGGCCGTCGCAGGCGCGATCTGAAAATCTAGAAGACAACCGGAATGATAAGAAAGGATGATGAGGGTGGAAGGACATCCATAGGAGTGAGGGAAAAATCCCGAAAGAACCTCACCCAGGCAACTCGTCACAAGCCGGAAATCGAACCTCGGCCCGCTGGATTCGGGAGCGAACACGCTACCACGAGACCACAGCGGTGGACTTCTGAAGTGATAATCGTATTCAAATCCCAAAAATGTTGACGGAATTTCAGCCCGAGTTTATTACATTTATCAACAATTGTTGAAAAGACATTCTCGTATGATGAAGTTTTCTTGTCCTTGAAGAGGGAAAAAACCATATGAATGTACGTAATGTCTAACGAGCCATGAATTGTAAATAGCTGACAAAAAAACTTGGTTAAACACTTGAATGTTCCATCAATATACATTGTTTCGCATTGATTCAGTGCTTTCAAAATTTCAGAACCGCAAAATAGCATAAGTAACACCGTCGGATCGTTGGAAATTACCGAATCTCCGTCTGAAACTGAGGTTGGGGGTTGGTGCTGAGAAGAGCTGGGAGGATTCAGGGCTATTACCTGCTCGATACCCGACCAGTGCGGAAGGATTCGGGGCTGCTCCCTGCTTGGGCACCTGGAATACGGGGGATTCGGTCCTGTCTCCGCTCGGAATAGGATCGGTGAGTTCGGGAACTACGATCCTCATACACTTGCATTTCGGCCGTCAGCCCTCTCGCTCGCTACAGTAGCGCCGCCAGTCCATCCTATTTCGAGCTTGGTTGAGTAATAGCTGGAATTAAGTTCAAATTCAAATCCAAATTTATTTATTTAATACATTAGGTTTACACTACATTAGGCATTGCAGCCCGAAAGAGAAGAAGCTCGTGCTCGGGTGCAGTTCAGTTTAATTATACAAAATTGAAGTGTATTCATTTAGCACAAAAACATTAATATAGAGTAAAATACAGACAGCATGTAATAATGTATACAGGGATATCATTTTATTTTTACTTCAATTTTTATTGTACATGAGTTTTTTAATGTACTTCACTCACACCCCCTCTACTAGTAAAATTTCAATCGTTCTCCACAAAGAACCAAGGCTGGGTATGCATTCAAAGTCGCCTTACGATCATTGTAAACACTACTGAGGTAGTGAGTATAGTACGTTCCAGAAATATGTTCGTGTTTTCCAGTGACGAAAGAGCTTTCATTATTGAATCATATTTTCGCACAGGTACTGTCGTCCGTTTGCCTACGTCACAACCCGGTTTCCCCCACTCGCTTCTGCTCGCACCTCTGTAAAGACTAGTGGCTGGGCTGTCTTAGCTCTTTTATGAAAACATTAATTAGGAATTGAACGTCTACGTAATATTATGCAACTGATTAAAATAACTTAAATTAAAGGGCTTCGTCAAGTAATTAACGGTCACGTGATTTCTCCACTTTCTACGACCCTGCGACAAAACCACTTGGACGAACAGTAGATAGCATGTCTGAGTAATTTTATCTTTTCCAATCGGGCAGAAATGAAGACTGAATTTACAGTACGTAAGGTACTCTTTTATAGAGTAGGTACAGAATTATTTCAACATGAGTTACTAGTACGAAGGACGAAACTGGTAATTGGAATTAGGTGTAATAGTCTATAGTGCGATAATATGCACAAAAGAACTGAAGCCTGTATCGAAATGAACGGCCACCATTTTAAAAAATGTGTTTAAATATCCATTTTATGATTATTATTCAATTTAACTTCATTCTCTATATTATTCGCTAATGTGCTGTAGACAGTATAATATAGGTACACTGCATAATGAATACGTCCTAATGGATAGCTCAGTTTGTGAGTAAAAACACTTATTGTTAATACAGTACTGTATTTTGACTAAGCAAAAACCTAATGAAAATTATCAAACTCAAAATCGCGACATTTCCTAGTTTACGTAAATGAATGAACTACTTTTCTTCCCTCCTATACCTAGTAGAGTGACTTGTTTGTATTTTACGGCAGTATCATCGAACTCCAGTCGTGGAAGGGGGTAGCAAACGGTGTTTCCGGTTCTCAACAGTTAATCCCAAGGTATAGCAAGGTTAATATTAGAAATGTTAGTAAAAATAAAATGATGTCCCTGTACAAATATGGAAATTCCAAAAGTGCATGTGTATTAATCTTCAATTTTAAGCGCAATTAGCTTAAGAAAAGAGAAAACAATTAAATAATTAATTTAATTTGTTTCCTAAATCTACACTCTGGAATCTTTGGAGTAAATGATACGAAACAAGTCATTTGCGCAAGTTGTGAGTGGAGGGGGTCAGTCCAATGGAGGACAGCATTGATTGAAGAGGAGCGTCTAAAATACCACCCCCACCTATCACCTTCTGCCACGCGCATCTTACCTCCTGGCGGTCATGAGTCGATGCATCCCGCAATACATTTCCGCACTGATATAGACCACCCAAATGTATCGACTTCTATAAATTTCAGAAACAGAGTCTATGTGTGTTAAGTGTAAGGTAAAGTACCCAAATAAGAGACAGGACCCTAATAAGAGATACATTGTTAACTTCTCCGGTATAATTTGCCATCTCTCGACAACTATGGGAAATCAATGTTTGTGCTTCTCAGTGCATGAGGGTTAAGTTGGCGTGATTTCTACTATCCTTGTCTGCGGTCCTTGTCTATCGACTGTCAACAGATGTAAGGGGGGAAAGGTTTTCTTTTGTAGAATTCTTGGAATTCCCTTCCCTCCTTCTCCCTTGGCCCTTCTAGAACACACTTTTGCAAATCCAATTAGTGGGTCTCTCAGTGGCGTCTTGGCGTTGTTCGAGTTCATTTATTCAGTAGTGTTTAGTGAATAGTGAAGTAAGTGTGTGTCTCGTTGTGTCAATTTAATATAATATAATATAATATAATATAATATAATATAATATAATATAATATAATATAATATAATATACAATAATTCACAATTTAAACAAAATGTTTTCGGAATTGCATGGTTTCCCTGTTATCTTAAACATTGTAATGTGTGTTGTGCTCTTGTTTTTAATAATCATGGTAGGCAATATGGGAAAATGCGGGAAAGCCTTGAAGTCGGACAGTATGAACATGGTTATTAATGTACACAAATTCTTTACTGAAGAATATGAGGCACTGAAACGCGGAAAGCAAACAATATCTGTGTCGAGTGTTATCGAAAGAACTGCTGCAGCGACAGGTATATCGTCTCGTAGTGTTAGCAGGATTTTAAAAAAACAAAGGGAGGCACTAGAAAGTGGAAGTGTTCTGCGAACTCCAGGAAAGAAACGCCCAAACAGGACCCCTCAGAAAACTGCAATTGACTCATTTTCTGCCGCCGCTATAAGACGAGTAATTTATTCTTTGTATCGGACTGATTTTTTGCCTAGTTTGAAGGATATAAATGACGCATTAATTAAGGAAAGCTTATTCACTGGAAGCATATGGAGTTTGAGAGAAATTCTTAAAAAAATGAAATTTAGGTATGTTAAAAATACTCAAGGCAGAAAATTTTTAATGGAAAGGTCAGATGTTATTTTAAAGAGATTTAAATTCTTAAGAAAAATAAAAGAATTACGCGCCACTGGACGCGCCGTTGTTTATCTAGACGAAACTTGGGTTAATGTGAACCATACGAAAAGCAAAGTTTGGAAAAGCGATGATCACGAAATTGACTTCCCACTTCAAACCCCAATAGGAAAAGGTCAACGGTTTATTATTTTACACGCCGGATGTTCGACAGGTTTCATTCCAAACGCGCTTCTAACTTTCAAATCTAAATCAACTAAAGACTACCACGAGGAGATGGACAGCACTGTATTTAAGAACTGGTTCATTAATCAATTATTACCAAACATTCCTCTCAATAGCATCATTGTAATGGACAATGCCCCCTATCATTCAACAGAACTCAATAAGGCACCAATTTCATCAACACCGAAATCTGAAATGCAGTCCTGGCTTCGTAACAATAACATTGAATTTGATTTACGATCCACGAAACCTGTATTATATGAACTTGTAAAAACTAAAAAAGATAATTTCAAAACATACGAAATCGACCAAATTGCGACAATGCACTCCCATACTGTAGTGAGACAGCCACCATACCATTGTGATTTAAACGCGATCGAATTAATATGGGGGCAGGTTAAAAATGACGTTGCGAAGCGTAATATTTCGTTCAAAAGTAAAGATGTGAAATTGTTGTTTGAGAGCGCTCTTGCAAAAGTGACGGAAGATAATTGGAGAAAGGCCTGTGAACACGTGGAAAAAGTCGAACAATTTTATTGGGAGAAGGACGGACTAGTAGACGAAATTAGCGATCGATTCGTAATAAATTTGGATGACACGGACACGGACGAGGAACTTTCTGGCGGAGAGGAGTCAGAATTTGAAGAGGAAGAGAGTGCCGCCGCTGCTAACTCCTGGTCGCTGGAAGGAGTGTCGACCATACCGCCGTCACCATAAATGAGGGTAGAGAGAGATGGTGAGTATTCTTTCTCTTTCTAAAAGGGACTAGACAAGTAAATCCTCATGGACTGTAAGACATCGTGTTCTTTGTCTAACCTCAGTTGAAAGTAAGCAACGAAGCTGAGAGCAAGCAAAGTAATTTTTCATACTTTGAACTTTTTACTGGTTTTTGTTGAGGAAGAGAACAGCAGTTAATGTAAGCTACAACAAATTTATTATTAATTTTATAAAATGGCTGGGAAAATGTTGCATATAATAAGATAGATTGCTAATAAGGAAGATAATAATTTATGACCTTGGGTAGCTATTTCATTTTTACTTACTCTGTTCCCTAATAAGAGATACCTAGGGTCCTATTAAGAGATAGTGCCTCTTATTTAAAACCCTTATTTTGTATTATTATGATGCTCACATTTGAGAGTTTACGAAAAGCGATAATGCTTCCAGTCGTGTCAGTTTGTCTGCCAGGAACTACATAAGAACCAATGAAAGATTAATTGAACTATTATTTAAATTTAATTACGAATTAGGTCAATCATTAATTATCCATTGTCCTCAATTGTTTATTACAAAAATTACTAATTGAAATGGTTAAGTTATTATTATTAATGACTAAAATTAATTATTCATTGAGATGACAATAATATCAATAGCTAAAGTCAATTAAAATTGGCCAGTCCGACAATATTTACCTTACTTAAAGATCAAAACATAAGTGCTTAATTCGTAAAATATTCTCTATACATTTCTAATAAAAAATCTAGTGTAAGTAATTATTAAAACTAGTAAATTTAATTGTGATTCCTGGTTTCGAAAATTTCGTTGGACCTGTGTAAATGTCGCCACTACAACCACTGCCAGCGCTGTGGCGCGTGTTCTTGAGTAAAAAACCAGTCAGTGAGCACTTGTTGCCAGTGTAGTTGAGAACGGCACCGGTAACACCCAACACGTCACATAAGAAATCTGCCAATCACAGTTGTCAGCTTTAATGCCCATAGGCTGTTGCAAAGATAAGTTATTTTCTCTCAACGTTCCCATTACTTACTTCACGCGCCAAAAACGGTGACTTTGGTTATGCCACAGTTATACCTACAGAAGCAGCAGCAACAACCACAACCTCAAAAGCCGCAAGCTTCAAGCAGTGGGTAGTCGCATGTAAAGTCATCCAGGACAGGAAAATGAGCTATCATAATATGAACTCTTATCAGAAACAAATGAGAGAGAGTTTAGAGAAGGAAAAACAAAGAAAAAATGGAGCTCGCAAGAAGTTGTTCGAAAAACAACAAAAACCACAGAAAAACTCAGTCCAAGAAGTACTGGTTGAGTTCGTCCAGTGATGAATAATCCGATGTGGAAATGGAATTAATTAACTCTAGTGACTCGGAATATGGAGAAAATTATGATGGAGAGTGCTTGTTTTGTACTGAATTTTTTTCAGAGGACACCAGGGCCCAGGGGGGAGAAATAGATTCAGTGTTCAAAATGTCATTGTTGGGCACACGAAGACTGCAGCACTGATGAAGAACCTTTCATTTGTCCAACTTGCTCAGTACACCGAAATAAGAATTGTGTCAATTAAAGGGGTCGGCAAAATAAATGCAATCAACTTAAAATTAAAATATGGAGATCGAAATTTAATATTCTATCATTTTTATTTCTCTAGCAAAATATTAACGTTAGCAATAGTAGCCGAAATAAGATTAGTACATTCATGTCCGATTTCACCGACTTTGTGTTCTTTTAGTAAACCATCTTAATTTCACTTGGAAAAAATGCCAAATAAAAAACAGAATTTCTGTTGAGAGGAGTTAGACCACTGTTGCACTGACCCCTTCAATTTTAAAATGTTCCTGAATTTATTAAAGTATCTACACGACTTTACAATGTTATAGGCCTATATTGCTTCAATTTTGAAGCCAAATGATAATAATTTTTGTCCACGTTCAAAAATAAACTTAAATAACACACGTAGGTATCTCTTATTTGGAACCCATTTCCAAAACATCATTATTTCCCAGTTTTACTTTTTTTTATAATTTAAAGTAATAATAAAAACTGATTAAAATTTGTATTGTCAATTCTAAAAATAGACGAAATGCTGTATGTATTCCCTCATTCAGATTAAAAATTTCTATTCCCATCCTCATTTATAAGCAATTAAAAAAAAGTGTCTCTTATTTGGGTACTTTACCTTACTTAGTTCAGGGTTAGCTCTAATTAATGCATTATATATTCTGGGACAAACGTTTCTGCTGTGTTTTAATCCAACAGTTGTGTGGCATTTGTAGGTATTTATAAAGAAACTATAATTTCGTCTCGTGCAGTATTCATGAGGATAAATTTAAAATTTATTTTGATTTTTACGGAAGCAAATCAGCAATGTTTGTTTATAAATTTGTTCTAAACTTAATATATCAAATTCCTAAAAAAATAGTTTTGTTTTGTCCACAAGCACATGACTTTGCCCATTAGTTGTTCATGAAAGAGCCGAAGCTCAACTTTCAGTGGTTCTGGATTATCAGTTCATTTTCAAAGATAGTGCATGATTGCTGTTATTCAGAGGTCTGTGTGTTTGCAATTGCAAATGTTTTGGGATCTTTGCAAAATAAACAGTTTCATCTAGAATGTATAGTTGAGTCAATCATCAATCCTCGACACGACAGCGGCTGCTTATCGCATTAACAACGATTAAACAAAACAAAATCGATGCCTCGAACTGAGCTGCGCGTACTGCAGGGTCCATCAGCCTCCACACGTCGCGTCGCCTGTGTCATTTCCTGTTTGTAAAGAACTTCCTGGACTTGGGTATTACGGCCTCTGAAAAGACTACTCAACTGGTTTATTATGGCTATTCCACCGGGCGTTGTTTATTACGACTGGACAATTTGGGGCTATGAAATATTTAATAGTGCCGCAGGTGTTGTAAAATGTAATCTTGGGGATAAAATTGATATTGCCCTTAACAAAGTTGTCAAGTTCGGTGGTTTCACAGAAGGAGCGAAGTGAATTATACTCCGTATTTGCACTTCTAACCTAAGTTTACTCTTTGTACTGTATCGATCGGATTTTCCCATACACAGTCAACAAAAGCTCAGTGGTCTTGTTCGAATCTACTAACTTTCTGTCCCACATAGGTCTGTTCTTTGGATAATAGGGCATCTGCACCTTTGTATGTAATGGAGTGTAATCCTTTTCTTACTGCTTGGGTCAGACGCTGTTACAGATTCTGATTTCATCTATCTACGAGTATATCATATTCTGTCCACGTCTCAGGATTTTTAGGTCTTCCCTATTTCGCTCTTCCTCAATGATATTGTGACTTTTATTTCTACTTTAACCACCGCGCACTCGATAACAATGCAACTTTTAGTTTTAATAATTCACCCTACAACAATGGGTATTCCACTCAACACAGCAACACAATAGTACATTATGCAACGAGCCTATAATGGTAGTAATTAAGACGCTCGTATGAAAATTACCATTATAGGCAAGTTTCATACGACTTTTTATGCTCGACCATATTTCTAACTTGAAATTATTCATAAGTATTCATATTATTCTTATCTGACTGGGGAGCGGAAGTGACCTTGTCGTAAATTGTGAGATGTGCGCAGAAGCGAAAGTATTGATTTTTTCCGAGGAACAAATATCATTGACCTTGATATAATCTGGAGAGTAAAATGAACATTAAGCTTGATATAACCTGGAAATTGATTTAGAGATTGAAAAACTAGATGACAAATTGAATTTATTTGAATATTATTTACAATTAAAGCTAATTATTATAGTAACAGAACATAACCTTCTGCGACAGTATTGGATTTCCAGCCTCCGTGACGTTTCGCTAGTTGTCTTTCGATTGTATATCCGAGAATAATCGATACTTGCGCTTTCATATTGCTTTCTGATTGGTGGAAAACCTGAACTTTAATGAATAGGTGTACTTTAATGAGGTCCATTAAAGGGCTGCTACCAGGTGTATAATTACTACATTTCGGTATGGTCGAGCATAGAAGTCATTATTGCACTCCATACGACGTGTATTATAGAGACGAACAACAATGTACTCCTAATTTCAATTAAGGTTCACAGTGCACTATTTGCAGAACAGAACTGTCAGTTCTCAGTTCACAGTTCTCTTGCCTTGGCTAGTTCTTCTAGCTTACTTACCTCACTGTTCAAGTTCACTGCACGTCGAACTCAAGTCTTCCGAACTGCGTCGCACTCGCCTAGTCGACACTGTTACAGTTACGGACTCACTCACTCAAGTTCATTGCACGTCGAACCCAGGACTTCCGAGCTGCGTTCTACTGTACGTCGAACTCAAGTCCCATTTGTTCGCTGTTGTCCAAGACAGGACTTGAAGACTGACTGACTGACTGACTGACTGACTGACTGACTGACTGACTGACTGACTGACTGACTGACTGACTGACTGACTGACTGACTCTTTTATCGGCACTCACGTTGTTATTTATTACTAAACCACATGTTCTGGAATCTTCGATACGCGTGGCTTTCAGAATCTTCGAGAGAAATATGCTTCTAGATGTTTCTCCTGCTCTCTCCGCTCCGCGCCGTCACCGTAGCCTTCTCCCCTCGCTCCGTACCGCTCTACAGCTCCTTCCGAAGCTCGAGTTTCCGTTTCCACGCGCCTTCCTTCTCGCTAGATGCGCGCGCACACTCCTGAGGCAACCAGAACAATCCTAACTGGTGCCACATTATTTATATAGAAGTTGTTAATCTGATTTGCAATTGATTTTGGGTTCTCTACTTTACAATCATTGGTTTTAATATAAAAATATTTCCATTCTTTGAATACCGATTACATAGTTTCATTTTTAGTAATATCCCAAATAGTTTTAATTTTATTATTTGGATTTTGTATTTTTTCATTCAGATGCATTCTCTTTGCCTCTTATAGAACTTTTGACAGAATTTTACAGTAGTTCTTATAGTAGTTATAGTAGTTAAGAACATTAGGATCATCACTATTCCTACTCATTAAATACAGATTCCTTTCTTGTAATACAGGATATTTTAATTCCCTGAGTTACCCACATGTTTTCAGTTTTAAATTTTTTCACCAACTTGATTGGAAAACATTAATTGAAATAATTTGCAAATGTACTGAAGACTGCATTAAATTTATGATTAATATCAATTGCATCTGTACTATACACATTTTCCCAAGAACCATTTTGTAGACATTAATTTAAATGGTGAAGAGATTTATAATCCTTTTCATTTTGTTTTTAAATTAACACTGAAATTTTTCAGTCACATCGAAAACACTTAGAATTTGTGCCTCATGATCAGCCAGTCCATTGATTAAAGGTTCTGTTGAATGTCTCCATTGAAAATGAATTTTGTGCATCTACTCAAATACTTATTTTTATTGTATCATATCGTAAGTGTATTCATAACTAAATCGAAAGGATAAACTGCAATAATACAACAAAGCAGATAATATCTATCTATAATGTGATAGGTTGAGCTATATATAATCATAATTTTCCTTACTGTGTGTACTTAAAAATATTGTATTCATTGTATGATTTGTACTGCACTATGTTATTATTACTATTAGTATTATTATTATTATTATTATTATTATTATTATTATTATTATTATTATCATCATCATTATTATTACTACTATTCTTATTTTTTATGATTATTATTATTATTATTATTAATTTATTAATTGTCTTATTTTTTATACTTTATACTTTGTAGGCTATGTCTCATTTATTTTGACCTGCTGTTCACATTTTATTATGCTTTTTTCTTTCTTTCTGTATGTTATATATTATGTCTGATTTCTACTTACTTGTTGTTTACATTTTATTATTATTATTATCTTATTCAGTTTTGTGTGTAAAATTGTAGTGTATATTGTAAATTTTTAGTGTTTTTGTAATCCAGTTTTACTCCTGGTTGAGTGTTAGAGAAGGCCGTAAGGGCCTTAACTCTGCCACGTTAAATAAATCCTTATTATTATTATTATTATTATTATTATTATTATTACTATTATTATTATTATTATTACTATTATCATTATTATTATAATAGTTTTATTATATTATTATTATTATTATTATTATTATTATTATTATTATTATTATTATTATTATTATTATTATTATTATTATTATTATTATACAATATACTATACGTACAAACAGTGAGATGTAACTTTTCTTGTTGCAATTTGTTAGGCATTCCAAGGTGCACAAGTGAAGGAAGGGTTGCCTACCTTCCTGTTTGTTAAAACGTATGTCTTGTAAATTATTTTCACATTTTTATCTTAGGCGTTTCTCGACCGGGGTTCCTGTCTCAGATGGTCACGAAAACAGTTTGTAGAATAAGCTGATAAATCAGACGGTCCACTTATCTACAAAAAAATTTTCCAAAGAAAAATTAATTAATTATTATGTGTAGAATTATTATTTCCAATTTTTCTTGTGCATTTTGTTGAAGTATCCGATCGGAAGTCAGGTATGAGAGTGGAGTAGAGGAGAGCTTCACTGATTTAATCGGTTATTTAACGACGATGTACCGACTGCGAGTTTACTTATCATAGGTAGAATTGGTGACAGCGAGATGGTAACTTATTTGGCGAGAGTCGAGGGATTACATCACGTTCGTCTTCAACAGCGTGAAATGTCAGAAAAATTCCCGATAGGTGCGTGCTGCTTATCTTTACTACGTAGAAATACGAGTGGGTGTGATATCTGTCGGCAGGTGTAGAAAAGGGAATAGAAGAATAAAGAGAATAATGAAAACAAGGAGAACACAGGAAGAACAAGGGGAAAACAAAGAGAACGATGGGAAAAATTGAAATACAAGAAGAACAAGGGGAATGAAAGAGGAATATGGGAAATACAAGGATAACAGGGATAGACAATGATAACAAGGCGGATAAGCACAAGGGGAAAACAAGGAAAATAACGAGAAGACAAGGATGAGAAGTGGAATACAAGGGGAACACGTGGAATGCAAGAATAACAGAGGATAGACAATGAGAACAAGGGAAATATAGCAACGAAAATGAGAACGTAGGGAGAACCAGGATAACACAAGAACAAGAGAGAGACAAGGAGAACAGAGTAAATACAATGAGAACGAGAGAAATGCAAGGAGAACAAGGAAAGTACAAGGAAAATGGTGAAGATAAGGAGAACAAGGAGAATTCAAGGAGACCATAGGAAATTCGAGGAGAACAAGGGTAATGCAAGAAGAACAAGGATAATGCAAAGAGAACAAGGAGAATGCATGGAGAAGAAGAAGAAGAAGAAGAAGAAGAAGAAGAAGAAGAAGAAGAATGCATAGAGAAAAGGAGGAATATAAAAAGAACAAAGGAGAACACAGAGAGAAAATGAGGAATATAGGGTAAATGAGAGGAATATAAACATTCCAAGAGGAGAACATAGTAATAATAATAATTAATAATAATAATAATAATGATAATAATAATGATTTATTTTAGCTGGCAGAATTAAGGCCGTAAGGCCTTCTCTTCCACTCAACCATCAAAAAGTATATATACATATGCATGAACTTACAAATAATTCATAGGAAATACAAAGAGTACAATGAGAATAAGGGGGGGGGGGTGCAATGGTAATAAGGAAGTGCAAAGAGGACAGGGGGAAATATAACGAGAAGAAGGGAAATGCAAGAAGTAAAAAGAATATTCAAAAATATTAAGGGGAATACGAGGAGAAGAAGGGAGATAAAAAAAACAAGTGGAATACAAGGAAAAGAAAAATACAAGCGGGACAAGGAAAATATAAGGAAAGCAAGATGTAGACAAGGAGAACATGGGGAATACAAGGAAAAGTGAAATACAAGCAGGACTAGGAGAATATAAGGAAAGCAAGAGGTAGACAAGGAGAACAAGGCGAATACAAGAAAAAGGGAAATACAAGCAGGACAAGGAGAATATAAGGAAAGCAAGATGTAGACAAGGAGAACATGGGGAATACAAGGAAAAGTGAAATACAAGCAGGACTAGGAGAATATAAGGAAAGCAAGAGGTAGACAAGGAGAACAAGGCGAATACAAGTAAAAGGGAAATACAAGCAGGACTAGGAAAATATAAGGAAAGCAAGAGGTAGACAAAGAGAACAAGGCGAACACAAGAAAAAGGGAAATACAAGCAGGACAAGGAGAATATAAGGAAAGCAAGAGGTAGACAAGGAGAACAAGGGGAATACAAGGAAAATGGAAATACAAGCAGGACTAGGAGAATATAAAGAAAGCAAGAGGTAGACAAGGAGAACAAGGGAAATACAAGCAGGACAAGAAGAATATAAGGAAAGCAAGAGGTAGACAAGGAGAACAAGGGGAATCTAAGGAAAAGGGAAATGCGAGCAGGACAAGGAGTATATAAGGAAAGCAAGATGCAGACAAGGAGAACAAGGGGAATACGATCATAATAAGATGAAGACAGCGAGAATAAGGGGAATGCAAAGATAATAAGGGGAATATAAGTAGAACAAGGAAATATTAGAATAACATGGGGAGCACAAGAAGTAAGCAAGGAGAACAATGGGAATGCAAATAGAAAAATAGGGAATACAATGAGAAAAAAGAGAAAGACTAGGAGAACAAGGGCAATACAAGGAGTAGAAGGGAATACGAGTAGAAAAAGGGGAATATAAGAGGAATGCAAGAAGAAAGGGAAAATATAAGAAAAACATGAGGGAATACAGGGAGAACAATAGAGGAGGGTTGAATTTTTATGTGACGGTCAATTCCCGAATTACCTCCAGACTTAGTGAGTGTAAGGACGTACGGTAGTTCTACTTCAAAAAACCAGCAAGTTTTATATGGCGCAAACGGGACTTCAACCCACGCCCGAACGCAGCTGCGGATCACTGCGTGACCCACGCAGTGGCAGCTCTATTGTTCACCGGCTATTAAAAGAAACACCTCTGTCGTTAAAGCCATTTATTACGTGTGAGTGCACCAATTAAGCCTCAGGCCGTGCGCGTTTCTCTGCTGCTCCGGTGTTGCGCTCGATTCCAGTCTCGGCTCATTGTCTGGTTGTGCTTTCTCGAGGTTTCTTCTAACTGTAAGGCGAATGTCAGTTAATCCCGTGGCGAATCCTTGGCTTAATAAATATCGACTAACAAAACGAAAAGGTAACAGGGGACTATTAGAATCCCTTTAATTGCGTGAACCGTTTATAGACCTATTTTCGGTTGAACGTTCTTGTGATAGATTTTTCAGGGATTGGTACTTATTTATGAGGATTGTGGTTATGATTCAGACTTAAATAAATTTAATGCAATTTACATGTTGCATTATCAGTTATTGTTGTTTCTTTATTTTATATTAATTGAAAGGTTTTTTTGAAAAAACAACCATAGTCCAAAAACATAATTTTCAGGAGAAACAAAAGACTATCTGTCATGGGTGTTGTTGACACCTCAAGTATGAAATTCATCATACTACTTCTTAAGGTTCTGTAGAAACTTGGGAAAACTGAAGGACATTTATAATTAATGTGTAATTAATGTGACTAACTGTGGACAATGGTTGTTTTAAGAAAAAATACTCTGTTGTGTGTGAAGTATGCCTCTCCTTTAATCTTCTTTTTCTTTATTATATCTCGCTCCTTCTCCTTTCTTTGCTTACGTTTCTTCCATGGGGTTACTTCTGCACCTGAAGATGACTCCATAACTCTGCAGTGCTTGGTAAAAGTGACATAAGTCAGTTTTCACAAACCTTTTTTGATAATTTATTGACAACTTACACTGGTTTAAGTCGATTTGATTTTTTTCTGTATGAATTATTGTAATGGGAGGAATACCTATGTATTTTTTTTCCAAGCGAGCAGATGTTCCGTAAGTTGTTAATAAATTATCAAAAATGGTTTGTGGAAACTGACTTGTGTCACTTTTCCCAAGCACAGCAGAACTAAGACATAAATGCTAAAGTATTTTTCTCTGAGGTGACTTTTGCCGCATACATAGGCTAAGAACCAGTACTACGAATCTACTACAGTTTAAAATTGTATGGATAAATGTTTCAAGGTGAGTCCATTCATTCATTCATTCATTCATTCATTCATTCATTCATTCATTCATTCATTCATTCATTCATTCATTCATTCATTCGGAGGCATTTTCAGTTATCTCCAACATAAATGGTAAAGAATAAGCTTTCATTTTCTGTGATATTTACCGATATAATATTATTATTACGTTATGTGTTGCCAGCTTGAAAATAGACATTGATTTATCAGACACATTGTAATACACAATACAAAATATGGGCAAACTCATTCTTCACATTATGGACCAATATTATGCAATCAGTTTGTTAAAATAAATACAGAATTAAGTCAATTTGATAATACTGTACTTCCAGTAAGGGAATTAAATGGTATATTTATTAAAATTGAAACTGTTCATTAGGCCTATTTAAATTTATTTAAATATATAGGCCTACTCTTCTTTTCGATTTCTACTTAAAATTTTAATTATAATTTCACTTAAATTCTAGTACCACATCATGCAACTGGAACTGTGCCAAGCACGAGCATTTGTTGTTTTGGATGCAAACTATACTATTCTGAATATTTACAATTCATTTTTAATATATCAATATGCCTGGTAAATTATTAATAAGTATTTAATGAATTTCAATCTTAAGGCATATAAACTTGCAAATGTTTATTTGCTATTTAATAACAATATATGAACGTTTTCGCCGTTTAGGGCATCTTCAGATATAACAAAACATATTATCTGGACCTATGATAACATATTATGCAAATAACAAGGAAAATAGAGAACAATATATGTGGTACATGAAATTCATGAGCTTTATGTAGATATAACATGAAACAGGATGAATATTGAGATAATCTTTGAATTTGAACTTAGACTGGACGAATATTTTATTTTATACATATAGCTCATGTTACAATTAATATACAATGTTTAAAATTTGTCAATGATGTTAATTTTAAATTTAAAATGATGATAATAAAATATTTAAAGTAATCATGGCTGAAAGTTGTCGTAAGTTACAAGATAGTATGCGTAGTTAATGTTCTTGTGTTTTGTAATTATTTCGCTTAGAGAGGCCGTTGGCATTTGAATGAATGTTGTTTGACGCTGATGACTACTTTACAATTGATATACAGTGATTAAATTAGTCAATGTTAAAATTTAATTTTATAATGAAGATAATAAAATATTTAGAGTAATCATGGCTGGGAATTGTCATAAGTTCAAGATAGTTTTCGTAGTTGATGTTGTGTGTTTTGTAATTGTTTCACTTAGAGGTCATTGACTTTGAAATGGCTACTCTGATGTGATGACATCCTATTACGTGTCCTCAGGTTTATTGAAGTATAAATGAAGAAGTTCTATAAATTTATGTGTACTGGTGTTGATGTGTTGGAGGTTTTAAGAGTTCTCTTTAATTTAATTTAAAATTAACATCATTGACAAATTTTAAACATTGTATATTAATTGTAACATGAGCTATATGTATAAAATAAAATATTCGTCCAGTCTAAGTTCAAATTCAAAGATTATCTCAATATTCATCCTGTTTCATGTTATATCTACATAAAGCTCATGAATTTCATGTACCACATATATTGTTCTCTATTTTCCTTGTTATTTGCATAATATGTTATCATAGGTCCAGATAATATGTTTTATTATATCTGAAGATGCCCTAAACGGCGAAAACGTTCATATATTGTTATTAAATAGCAAATAAACATTTGCAAGTTTATATGCCTTAAGATTGAAATTCATTAAATACTTATTAATATTCTGAATATGTATATGTAATTTATAATTTCAATAAATTCAATTAAATTTTAAAAATAGGACAATATTGAGGAAAACCGTCACAACTTTGTTTTGTTCGCCATAAATATAATTAGCCATGGCCGGGATTTGAAACTCGGGTCTTCGTCATCGTAAGTCATCCATGTTTTAGATACTTACTAATTATGTGATATTTTGAATAATAGTTCACAAAAATAAGCAAAAAACGATCATATTATTCGGAAGCTGATAAAAGAACTGAATTATTGCGAAACGCGTAAAAGATGTGGTGATGGATTCAATCTTCAAGACACTCATTCCTTTTTCTATAGGCCATAAAAAAGTAAATGTTTTAAAAGGAGCTGTAATATAATAGTTTGGATACCCCTGCTCTGTACTTATTATGTAATACAACAATATTATTACAGACTTTCACCTAGAGGCTAGTTTCCTTCATTTGCATACCAAATGCTGTGAGGAACAAACCGTCTAAAAATGTAAAACGTGTGATGAGACAGAGAAGCTCGCGTGGAATGCGAGCGATGTGAAGTGACACCCAGCCGCGTCCTCCAGAGCAGCTGGAGGCTTGACTCACAGCTTGTCTCGCAACTTGCGGCCCCATTCAGGATTCGGATTCCGCCCTGTTCACTGGAATTTTTGGTAAAGTCACAATGGAGCCTTCCACACAGGGGCGGCTCGTCCATAAGAGCTGCGGAGCTGCAGCACTCCCTGCTTTGACAGGAAAATAAAAATAATATTTATTTTAATTTTTAGAAGAATTGTTACAGCTTTTATTGGTAAATTCCTTTATATTTCATCTGGCCGGGAATATGTACTATTATCTTATGCATAATCTTTTTGCGCGTCGACTGTACTGGAATTGACATTGCATTCAAAGTCGTCCTGGGATCTGCAGGGTGGTCAGCTCATAGAGTGTGTCTCTTGCATGGTCAGGGGGTAGAGAGGTGAAGGGAAGCAGAGGGAAACTGCCGCTGTTTAAAACCCATATCGTGCTGCAGTGGCTTGCAGAGCCAGGCCACAAGGGATCTTTCCTCTCCTCCCACACCGCTATTTTAATGCTGCGTCAAATGGATTCTCTATTCCCTTGAAACTTAATGACAAAATGTTTATTTTCTTTTTACATACTTATTGTTGTAGAATCTTATTGAGTTAATATAACGAACTTAATATTCTCTTTTGCCTTCTTATTACTTATATATCCAGCCTCCAGCAGAACCTAATATTTGCCTTAACTCAAAATGATTGCACGAGTAGAATCCTTTTGATATAGCACGTAAAATACGAAAGAGACTTATTTTCCAGTTTTAGAAAATTGTTGACCATCAGTATATCTGAGTGTTGCTTTGGTGTGACGTCTTAATATCGTAACTTAACCAGTGCAAATTTGCAAGCATGAGTGTGTGTGTGAATTACAGAATATTAATTTTATTTTTCTCAACTTTCCCTTGCGGAGAATATTGATGTAATGAAGTGAAATTAAAGGGTCGTCCGTTACCCGACTTAAATCTTATTTAAGCTTCATCCAGCCGAAATAGTGCATATATGTAAGGACGTATAACAATGAAATTTAAGCTAAGCATTTGTGGTTACGTGGATGTAAACAAAAAATTCTTTATTTTGTTTTCCTTGCCTCCTCTTCGGTGGTGATGCTGCTTGGACTAGGAGTGGTGTGACAGATTTAGGACATTTGCCCCTAAAAAGCAAAATGCACGAATCTTCGCAGTCTCACCTGAAAAATGTTGTTTCATTGGCTATGTTACGCAACTCATACTGCTGTGTAATTAAGTGAAACGAACAGAACAAACATTCTCAAACATAATCAAGAAGTGAGAAAAAATCGTGAAATTATTTAAAAAATAGATATTGATTGTATCAAATTTTGTGGACAATATGAACTTCCCCTTAGGGGACATGATGAAAAAACGATTCGAAGAACCCTGATGTGTTTCGTGGGTTGCTACAGTTCGTGAGTAATCTAAACGAGCCTCTCAAAAATCATTTGGAACATGCCACTCTTTAAGGTTATTCTAAGACAATTCAGAATGAACTGGTAGATTGTAAGTTGAGTGTCTGGCGATCTGAAATTCAGACTGAAATCGATGATATTAGTTTTTCTTAGGGATTAGCAAATGGTTCCACAGACATCTCCCAACTAAGTCAGGAAGTTTTGGTTTTTCGATATGTAGTGCATTTATTTTTGTCCTATACTTATTAGTAATTGTATCAAGAAGTGAAATTTGTATGTACCGAAATCTACTGCAGCTCTCCCAATCCACAAGGTCACGAGCCGCCACTGCTTCCACAGCATCAGACAGAAACCCCTTCGAAAATATTCAAACGAAAAAACACCACCAAGGTAAAATAGTGTACAAAATAAGAGATGTTGATGAGAACTGTAAGGCAGAAATGTGACAAATCGAATAGGACTACCTATACTTTTATTGCGTGAAAGGTGTCTTCTGTTCGTTATTGTTATTGTGCGCAAGGTTGATATTGTAAGGATGATTGGGATTTGAAATATCTGTATATATTTTCATTTTTGTCTTCATACTCCCCTCATTTAAATTTAACAAGGGGGAGCCTTCTCGTTAATTACTTCATAATCGTATCCACGTTCCATTAGGCCTAGTCTCGAGGCAACAAGGCAATTGACAGTTGAAATGATTCACACAAATGAGTTGTTAGAAACTGTAATACATTTATTTTATTCATAGCGTTCTGCCCAAGATCAGACCTTTACTGCAAACCCAGCATTCTCCAGTCTTTCCTATTTTATACGTTCCTCTTAGTCTCCGCATATGATCCATATACAGTGGAAGCTCTTAAATTCGACAGAAAACAAGTTCGACATAGAAACTTGCCTAAAAACATCCCTTGGCAGAATTAGAGATCTAACCCGAGACCTCCTGATTAGTAGCAGCGTTGTTAACCATTAAAGCAAGAAGTTAGATAAATAATATAAATTCAGCAAATATGTTACGAGGTCTTAATTCCTTCAGGTTAACAATTTTTATGTAATATCTTTGTACAAAAAATCACAAGGAAAAATATTTATTAAATCAAAATTAAATTTCTTGCCACAAAGCTGGCACGCAACTTCAGAAGTTTCAGTCCTAATCAGTAGGCCTACGGTCTGTTTTTATTTCATTATCTTTGTTTATAGTGTCTTACAATGTCGATTGGTATTCAGTTTTTCTCCTCTCGGGGATTTGGCCTCATATTTTACGTGATGTTTTGTCTATACTTTAACTTTATTCTTGGTTTCTCATTACACAAAATATGTGAAAAAGTAATGCTAGAAAAATTATTTTGAGATATTCATAGAAATGCGCTTTTTCAGCAACCCTGATACCGAGAAATGTATTTTTGGCCGATCGTGTTTTTAACAACCTTACCTATGTTGTTGGTAGGCCTTGTAAATTAAACTTACAACACACGTGCGTTAAGTAAATAAATCAAATAAACTTTTATTTATTTACTTAAAAGTAACGAACTACCAGTGCCGCGCACCACTATGCCGCTATGAGTAAATAACTAAATGCCTTATTATACCTGTAGCCAGTGGCGATTTCTCTTAAGGAGCATAGGAGCAGTGCACCACCTCTTCAAATAAACATGTTTTTAAATTTATATCAATGAGCTGCAGTAGACTATGTGAGCGACATAATTCTTTATTATAATACTATGCAAAAATAACACTGCATGTGTACTGTTCTTGTTGACGCCTGGGACTTACGTTTACCTCTCGACACTTGCGGCACACTGTTCCATTCGAGCATGCGCAGTAGTAATGTTTCACTGGCAGGCTTTGGAGCATGGTAGGGAGGCAGTACAGTGTGCGTAGGAGGGGTTAGGAGTACTTTCAGATGTGTTCTCAAGCTCGTTCCATCATAATGTTACAATGAATAGTGTGTAAAATATTTTAAATGTGTAATTTTCTATAAGACCTTTACACGAAAAGATCAAAATAAAGAAGATGGGTAGACCTACACATGAATTAAAATTATAAGTGACGAAGAACAGTAATAGAGAAGTGGCAAGAAAATTCAACATTCGGACTTACGAAAAATGCAATATGCGACTGCAATATAAAAGACGCTGTAATTTGTTTTCCTTGTCTGTTGTTCAACGGCGAACATTTACTGACAAAAATAAGACAAGTACGTTTTATGAATTTTATTTATTTTTCTGTTTGAATTTAGGACTGTGCGTAGTAACTAAATAATTTTGATTATCGTTCTGCAGATATGATTGATTTGAAGCACATGAATGAAAGAATTAAAAAAACACGACTCTTCAGCTGCACACATCAACAATAATGTTAAATTAGCAGTGTTGGGTCGAACAAACATACAGACACAATTGGATTCAATTGGATTGTTGCATTTCACAATGATAAAGTTACCAAGAACAGATACAGTATGTGCGTGCGGTTTTGTGGAGCTTTTGAGTTGGCTTTAAGAGGTCACGAAGATGGAAACTCATCTTTAAACGTTAGTATTTTTCTTGGCCTCATCAATTTCACTTCTGAATTAGACGCACTCTTAAGGAACATTTGGAAAGATGAACAGTGTTTAAGAGCACATCAAACACTATACAGAACGAAGTCCTTCAAGCCATTTTGATGTATGCCATGATGAGATTTCAAAGAAATACAGAAAGCTGCTGACTTTTTAGCAGTTAAGGCTGATGAGACGACACACGTATCGAATGCTTGTGAACGTGTGAACTGTGTTATAAAACACAATATAGCGAAAAGAATATTATTTACGGTGTGCTGCAATAGAAATTGAACACTTTACTTTGCTATTACTGGACCTACATAGGAAACTAATTAACTGTAATTCCTTGACTAACAAAATTATGTAAATCTATACCTACGTAACATATGTTGGAAGTTATGTAGTAGTTAGTACCTATAATAATAATAATAATAATAATAATAATAATAATAATAATAATAATAATCATCATCATCACCATCATCATCATAATAATAACTATTTGTGCACCACCAGGATTATTTATCACCACACGCCACTGCCTGTAGCCTACTCTTTCTAAATTAATTTATTGGAGTGAAGATTTGTAAGAAAACAGGAATTAATGAAGGTAAGACGTAAGCGTGAAAACCATTTCTGATGACTTTCGGTTGTTGCCACTCGTGGGGTTGTGGCTGAACGCGAAAATATCCATGGAATAAAATACATATTCAGGCCGTGTCTCAAAGCTACATTTTCAGCTGAAGTGAACTAGATTGTTGACTAAATAGCCGAATGTGACGTCAGAAGTCATGATCCAAAGCTACATAGTCCATAGCAATCAAGTCCGTAGTAGCTAGTCAACGAAAATGCTTGCTTGATTGTTGACTTGTTCACTAAACAAACATGGATACCTCATCAGCAAATGGGGTTATGAAATCTGAAAATGCTTTGGAAGTAAAATAATGTAAATATAATTTAGAATAACACGTTAACTTTGAACACTGATATTGTTAGTACCTTCTGTACAATGTTTTAATCATTACTGTAATATTTTAAGCCCTTATCTTTTCCATATAACTCGTAATGAAACTGCATTAGGACACTGCCTTCTTAATTTAGTGCTGCACCGTAATGTCATGGTTTTTAGAAAAATAATCTACGAAGAAGGCCATGTTTCAAGCATACATGTCCAAAGCTCCCTAGTGCGTAGTTTACAAGTCATCTAGTTGCTAGTCACTAGTGTGTAGTATGGACTTGAGCTTTGAGACACAGCCTGAATACCGGTAAGCAATTTATTTACATTGGTGTATAATTAATGTCACCTACAAACATTGTCTATATGCTATTTATTTATATTGATATAGACTATAATTAATGTGTCACCTACCTACTTCTTTGAAAACAAAACTAAACTTTCTATAATTTATTTTATTACAACATTTTCACAATCGCCGCCGAATAATAACAAATGAATAACACCTATCGACAAATACGAATAGGCTAATAACAAATGAATGACGCCTATCGACAAATAACAAACGGCGATCACACATGAAAATGCTGGCGTCCAAAAACAAACTGCAATATTAAATTTATTTAAATTAAAAATGATTAATAATTATTAATTTTCTTTTATTGAAATCGGCCAAAAAATAGTAGGCTGTGCAATACATGTGTTAAGTGAATAACAGAATAACTCGACTTCGGCTCGTCTTCTCTAACTGTTCCTCAGTCTATTAAAATGCACTTACCATGCTTGTATCGGAATATACTATTTTGATATAAATGCCCTCTATCCGTCCGTTTAGTTTAGGTACACATTAACTTTCTCCTATCTATGGACGAATTACCTCTAATTGAAGTTCTGGCTGATATGTACATCTATTATCAGGCAGTACATCTCACTTGACGATATGTGTCAGAGGAAGAACAATTTGTATGCATCTGAAGTCTGATTAGTGAAGTATGTAGCTAATCGGCGATGTATGCATTGGAGGGGGAAATGAACTGGCTACTCTACCCCATTATCTTCTGGCCTAGTTGCCTCCTGAATGATGCCTTATTGGTGTCACTTATGATATTCAAACCTGTCTTCGGACAGATGACTAAACAACAACAACAACAACAACAACAACAAACAACATATAGACGAATTTCGTTCATATCCATTATCTATCCTAATTCAACACATATAGGAGCTATTCACATGAAATACAGTAGGTTATATTATTGTGATGTACTGAAGTACATATGATATTTTCATGCAGATATTCTGCATTACCGTATGATGTAGGATGAGTGGAGCGGAGAAAAATTCTCTCCGGCACCGAGACTCGAAACCGGGTTTTCAGCTCTACGTGCTGACGCTTTATCCACTAAGCCACACCGGATTCCAGTTCCGATGCCGAATTGAATCCTCTCAGTTTAAGTTCCACCTCTTAGTTTCCCTTTAGTGACCAACCAAGTTTTCGCCACAAATAATCTTCTTCACTGAATAAAAGAATTCGTCGTCCGGGTTCGCGTTTATGACCCTGTCCAGTTTATTTTAAAGAAGTTTTGTAATGTTTTACAAAGAACAACTGTCGTAGAAAATATTAGGAAACAGAATAGCAGTGCTTACCTCTTTGCTGCAACAATTGCAGATTACGAAATCCCCCCATATGATCTAATAAAATTCTTTTCTTTAATCCCCTGTGCAAAGAGTAGGCCTACACTTTGGAATATTTGGAGGCATATTAGGAGCACATTAATGCACACAAACAGAATAAACAAACACATTAACAACTTACGAGATTCACACACTGCAAAGACAGTTTAGCGAATGATTCCAATTTTAGAAGAATCTAAACTGCTACTGTAAAGATACAAACAAAACTATCTGATAAATTCTTAACAGTAAATGGGGTGATGCAAGGAGACTCCTTACCTACAATTCTGTTTAATATCGGCCTTGAAAAAGTCATTAGGAACATTGATATAAATTTTAATGGTACCATATTTAATAGGACCAGACAGTGCATGGCCTATGCGGATGATATTGTGGTCATGAGTAGATCTCTTGGAGTGCTAAATGAAATAGTAACCCAAATTCAAATAGAAGCAGAGCACATGGGGTTAAAAATTAATAAAGAGAAAACTAAATATATGAGAAACATAAGACCAAGTGGCGTTTGTAATAAAGATATTATAATAAATGGACAGAAATATGAGGAAGTAGATTCTTTTAAATATCTAGGAGTTCTAATTACCCAAGAAAACACTGCAGATGCGGATATGAGGCAAAAAATTGCTGGGGGAAATAGATGCCTGAGAGCCCTTAACAAAACTTTGAGAGCAAGATGCATAAGTAAAAAAGCAAAACTCACATTATATAAAACAGTCGTAAGACCAATTGTGCTTTATGGCAGTGAAACTTGGACTCTGTCGAAGAAAATGGAACAACAACTGATGACATGGGAAAGGAAAATTCTAAGGAAAATCTATGGTCCTAAATATGAGAATGGGCACTGGAGAATTAGATATAATACAGAACTGAAAACTCAATATAAATCTCCAGATATTGTTGCTGAAATCAAAGCCCGTAGGTTGGAATGGTTAGGACATGTAATCAGGATGAATGATCAGAGAATACCAAAAAAGATTCTAAACACAAAACCAGAAGGCAGGCGCAATATTGGCAGACAGAAACTAAGATGGTTGGATGGAGTGGAGGAAGATTTAAGGACTCTAGGCGTGAGAAGATGGAGGCAGAAGGTTCTGGTTGGACAGGAGTGGACCAAGATCCTAAGGGAGGCCAAGGCTAGACTACAAGGGCCGTAGTGCCAAAGAAGAAGAAGAAGAAGAAACTGCTACTGTACTGAAAAGGGGAGAGAGTATTTACAACCTCCATGAAAAAGGGTGCTTTTGACCTAAATTATTTGTCGGCAGTTTCCTAGAACCAGAACCCCTGTATATATCCTCTCTACTGTTCTCAAAATATCCAACGTAATAAATCCATTTATGACACGCAGTCTCTAGAGGGTCGTCGGTAAAGTGTTGTAAAAGTGAACTTCCGTCCAGGGAAAGTCCTCTAACATCGTATTGTGAAAATTGTAACATTTTATTTCATTTCTCTGTTATTTTTTTTTTCTTTTCCTTCGTCAATCCTGATTCCTGAAGCTAAAATAAGGGACATAAAAATCGAGAAACTGAGATGTTCACTTAAAACAAGCATTTAAACTGAATATAATGTATATTATAAACATAAATAAGCTAAAAATTGGTTAAATATGCATTCTACATGTTTTTATCCCCAAAAAAACAAAATATGTAAATATGCAAGGAAAAAGTACACATATTTGAAACCGGAAAGTAATGAAATGGATAAGTACTAGTTCGAGCTATATCCTGTGTTCCTATAAAACATGCATGTGCATGAAATTCTCGTCTCTAATTATCACAAGTACGTACAATTGACACTACATAGTTTTATTACATTTCAAAACCATATGTGTAAGAGAAATTCCTTTGTGTGTGACATAGGAAAACAAATGAAATCTCAGAGTCTTCCCAAAATAAGATATTTCATTTACAATATTTTATATTCATGAAAATCTGTCGGCCTACATTTCGAACAAAATGTTGGAGCATAAATTGTACTCCAGATAGAAGCACTGGTCATAACTCTCGAGCTGCCATCTAGCGCTGAACTTCGAAATTGTCTTGCAGAGGGAGATTCAAAATAGTAGGCCATAGAGCAGCGTTTTTCAACCTTTTCATTCTCACGGACTAGTAAATATGATGGGGAACATTTTGCAACGAGTTGTTTTTTTAGAATTATTTTTAACCTTAATTATTAAAATTTACAATATTTTAATTCGAAATTTTACACTCACATCAACAAACAGAAATTTAATCCGAACAAATGTAACTTTTCGTTCTGCAAAGGAATTTTGTAGCAGAATATTATTTTTTTTAAATTTCATCATGTATTTTTTTAACATTAATTTACATTTTCTTTTTTGTTCATTTGAATTGATTAGGATGCCGATATTTTAAATCCAAGATCTGGATGGCTATCATTTCGATATACTACTTGTTCAGATCAAATCTCTGCACATTTAAAGGATAAATCTAAAATTCTTTCAATCATTCATCATAATAATACATTGCGCTCTTAAGTTGACTGAGCATATTGGGAATTCAATCAATGGCTTTTTCGAAAGATGCTATGAAATGTTTCATATAAAACAATTTTTATCTCGAAAGGAAGCAAAAACGAGAAAAATTATATTAAACTTTTTTTGTTTGAAATATCTCAAAGAAAAAGCCTCTGAAATTAATGACAATACTTACGGTCCAGCCTGTATGTAAAATGTACAGTGCATACATATTCCTCCACTAGTGGATGTAGAGCATATGCGGCAATGCACAATGCAGTTGTACACATGCAAGTGAAGAAAGATAAAATGTATACATTTCATATATATATATATATATAATGTAGGGGATTGACTGGTATAGTCCACACCTGTGGAGTAACGGTCAGCGCGTCTGACCACGAAACAGGTGGCCCGGGTTCGAATCCCGGTCGTGGCAAGTTACCTGGTTGAGGTTTTTTCCGGGGTTTTCCCTCAACCCAATAGGAGCAAATGCTGGCTAACTTTCGGTGCTGGACCCCGGACTCATTTCACCGGCATTATCATCTTCATATCATTCAGACGCTAAATAACCTAGATGTTGATACAGCGTCGTAAAATAACCCAATAAAATAAAAATAAAAAATTGACTGGTATATGAAATATGACTGACTCCATATTGAACTTGCTAATCAGGAAAAGAAAGTGCTATGTTTTTATTGCAATGCTTTTGTAGAAAAAAAAAAAAAAAGTCCACGAAACCTATTGGCTACGAAATTGGAGGATATCTTTACTGTAAATGTTTTTCCCAATTCGAAGAATGGTACCCAGAAATTTTAGTTTCACGAAAATCCACAATAGCAGTTTAGGATTTAGGCTAAACAGCAGTGAAATCTAAGTTCCACAGGAACATTTTACGTTTTATTTATTGCATATAGACATCAGTTTTGAAAACTATCGTTCTATGGGGAAAATGCCTTATCTATTTATTACTGTCTAAACCTGTACAGGACAATACGAGCTTCTACAACATCCACGGACTTGGTGCAATGCTCTACTACTGCTGCCTGACTGCCAGCCTGAGGAATCATCTCTTGACACAGCTGATGTGATGGTGTCTGGCAGCCACAAAGTGCATGCAGCACCATCTAACCCCCTGGCAGCCGATTGGTGTTGATGATGACCACGTAGGTGGTGCTGTGCTTGAGTGTCTTACACAACGTGTGAATGTTGCTGGTGTAGACCACACTCTCTGAGATGCATGGGTGAGACTCACAGATTCTTCATATATTTTTATTGTGACTTTATTTCATCATTTGGCTCACTTGTGTTGTAATGATATTGATTTATTTATTTATTTTATATATTTATTTCATCAATCATTGTTCACGTCATGGCGGATTAGATGCATTCCAGTTCTTAATCCACCACCACTCTCAATAAAAATATAACACAAACTAATACATAATGAACCTATAAGCATCCTCTGTTTACAATAATAATAATAATAATAATAATAATAATAATAATAATAATAATAATAATAATAATAATAATAATAATAGCTCTTGTATTTAAAACTCCTACCTTAGCTTTTTCATTTTATGCTCAATCTCTTAAGAATTATTCTGTTAACTTCATTGACTACACTTCGTAGTTTCTTATCGTGTCACTACTCAACATTTATAATTCCATCTCCGTTAGAGCTTTGACTTTCTCTTCCCATCTAATTTTAACTCTAAAAAGAAATTTTCCTAATTTATGCAAATTGCTGGCGTTTAGGTGACCATTCATTTTTTATAAGCTACTATAGCGTTTATTTGTAGAAATTTTTTATCTACCCAACTGTGTCTCAAATTATTCGTTGCCTGGCACTTTAGCACAATATGCATTGCTTCTTCAGCTAGACCACACAAAGGACATTTATCCTTCTCTACGTTCCCTCTCCCATTCTTGAGTGTAATGATATTATCCTAGATCATATATGTAACAGATAGGTCGGCCTTATAGGCTTTGACGTTAACAACTTTTGTCAGGTATACTATGCTGCCATCTAGTTGTTACATAAGGAGTCACTCATAATTCCCATTTGAATTGCATTAGCGACTGTACTGCCATCTCGTGTTCGTTTACGGCAGACGGGTGGTGATCCTGGCGATTGTTCTCTTCAAAGTGCTGCCGATTTTTAACATAGCAATGAGTTATCTGTTAGATATATGATCTAGGATATTCTATAGCAAATGTTTTAAAAATGGAAGAATCAGGTCTAGATTATAGTATTTACATAAAAATGGAAAAACAATCAAATAAAAAATTGAAATTTTATTCCAGTGTAAAGTTACACAGACAAGGAGTGATTTTACACCTTTGAACAAAATTTCACATGCAGTGAATTATTTTCATGGTAGAAGTTACGGGAACTTGGAACATGTAGAAAACTCAATCAAATGTATAGGCCAGCAGTTTCCAACATTGTAGCTACTGGACCTTTTAAATAAAATCACGAATATTATGAGCCGGATGAATAAAGGATGAAGAACGTGATAATAATGCAATAAATTATTATTTATATCAAAACACATTAAAACAATATAGGAAAACATTCCTGAGTTCCTGTACAAAAGATTTCGGTAAATTGAAGACGTGCTCATATACTTATGTCGGTTTTACTTTAAGAATACAGAACATTCTTTTGATTTTTTGTTCTTTGGTCCAGGAGCATAAATTCAAGAAATGACATCTTTAGATTCAAAAGAAATTGCCCTGGACCAAAGACTTTAGAAGCACCTTCGATTATCGATTATTTGGTTCAGGGAGCATGCATTCTTTGTTGATAATTAACAATTTGTGATACAATTAAAACAATAACTTATCTTCATTGCATTTAAATACATTGTCCTGGACCAAAGAACAAAAATCAATAGAATTTTCTGCATTACTTGAAGCAAAACAACGTGAACATATGGACACATCTCCTATCAATTTATCAAGAATACTGTTCTTGATAAGGGGTTACAGGCAAAATTTGTAGGACATTTCTAGCCTACATTGAATTTCGATTGTCAATAATCTCTACAGCTGAAAGCATCGTTAAAACTGTATGTATGTATGTACTATACGTAGCAGTATTTTATTTAAAGCCATGAACCTTGAATCCATTGAATCCAACAGCCAGCATTGTAACCACACATCATCCTTCCTTTCATTCATCCATATCTGTCGTTGGTCTCAGTAGTACAGTTGGTATAGCACTGGCCTTCTGTGCTCGAGGTTGCGGGTTCGATCCTGGCCCAGGTCGATGGCACTGAAGTGTACTTAAATGCGACAGGTTCATGTCAGTAGATTTACTGGCATGTAAAAGAACTCCTGCAGGACAAAATTCCGGAACACCAGCGATGCTGATATAACCTCAGCAGTTGTCAGTGTCGTTAAATAAACCATAATTTAATTTTCCACATCTGTCTCTATACGTACATAATTGCTGATACAGTAGAATCCAGTTTATCCGAAATAAAGGGAGCGGAATCATTTCGGATGTGATTTTTCGGATAATCGATGAGAAATGTTTTCGGTAAAAGTGGGAAGGAAAAGAGAGCATTAAGCATGCAGTTTATACTAGCACAGAAATATTTACCGTCTTCCCCCAACATTTCCACTAATAACCTAGCCTTTTCTTGAATTATTGGCCCTGACAATGGCATCTCCTTCGCACGTTGCTGCATAAACCAAAGAAACACAGCCTCGTTTATTTTTTCGAATTGAGCTTCTTTCATTGTTTTCCGATTCGGTATTTTGCAGGAATGTTTCAAAAGTTTGGATTTACATTTTACCCAATCAGAGAGATTTGATACTCCTACTTCATAATCGGAAGCAACCAGTGAGGGAAGTGGGGGAAAAAACCAGAGGCGGTATTCTATCTCAAGATTTTTCCCTGGCATACCTTGATTTAAAAAAGGCATAGCCCCTTCCTTGTAACATACACATACATGATGTATACAATAAATTGTTTCGTGCAGTCAGTAACGCGAATCTTTGAAGCTTACGCACCACATTAAATTTCTTAATAAAATAATTCCAAGTTATTTCAGTTATTTGCTAAATTATTTTGCAATGTCCATTGAGACTATCTTATCATTTGAAATAATGTTAAAGGTTCAAAGTGCCTTACTTAATTATTAATAAAAAGGACAACAACAAAACTGACACAGTCACTAAATTGGCAACAATGGCCACAACAAGCTACAGACCACAGCCTTCTATACTTTTAAGCATTCCAGGGGTTGACTTATCAAATAAACGCGTCTAAATACACGTTGAATACAGTTCCTGAAAGCTGTGGTTGAGATTTACGAAGCAAATAGATAGTATTCTTCGTTGTGAAGAAATGTATAAACAAATTGTTAAGGATCACACTTTTTCATGTCGGTATGTCATTTTTCACTAATCGTATGTCTTCTGGCCATAGAAACCAGTGGTGGTATTCCATACAGGCGCATACTGTCTCACTTCCCTCACTGGAAGCAACATTTCGCAAGAGTACGCCACTTTTCACACTTCTCACAGCTTCGAACTTATCCTATATGGCTGCAACAACACGTTTTCTTTTACTCGACATCGCTCTTGCGTAACTAAAAAATAGGACATACCAATAACGTGATAACCGCAACACAACTAAAATGAATGAGAAATTGGAAACTTACGTTGAATGCATACACCATAATCCTGTAATTCCTGGGTAGGTGGAAGGAGGGAGGGGGGGGGGGTGAAAGGAACGTCTCATTTAACGGGACTGGCCACATCCGGTTACTAAACAAAACAAGTGTTTGTGGGATAGCTTTGTGAAGATGTGGAAATGAAAGATGAGGACCTGCAACGAAATTTGTAAAATTATGTAGGCTAATATCGTTAAAGGAAATATATAAATACTAGTGGCTTGTGCAGCAAATGCTGCAAACTAAGTTCATTAGACGTTCAAATAAACATTTTTCAGATTTATTTTCATTGAAGAATACACAGACATTCTGAAAGTTATTTGCTTCCACAATAATGAAAGATACTCTCTCTTGAGCCAATACTGAAGAGAACGACGCATATAAATATCTACACCACACCGCCATTAAATATATGAAAAAGACCCAACCCCACTTGATTAATAACTATAAAAATATTTGATTTTTAATAATATTATTATCTTACGTAAGTTTTATAGCTTTCGGTAACATATACTATATATACTATATAGCGGCTACTCAGTAAAATATAGAAATAAAAATCTAATTTAAGTTATTCTCTACATCTACTTATAACCCCAAAACGTTTCACTTTCGTATAATCAATATAGCATTAATATGTATAATTAATGAAAAATAGTCACATCACGGCATTAACTACAATAATATTTCATTTCTAATAGTAATAATGTCATCAAACCACCTCAAGTTTTATAGTTTTTAATATCCAATACACAGCTGTACCCAGAAAATTACACACCACAGAATCGAACCTGTAAATTATTTTTAGTAAGTTAAGTTTTTAATAACAAATTTAATTTGAGCTCTAAATATGTCAGCATTCTTGCAGATCATGGTCTTCGTGTAATATTGTTTACTGTAGTGTGTGTTTTGTTTTATTCTGAAATGCAACACGGCCGACTTGATGCTCGCTTCGCTTCTCCTGAATGCAATTAGCTAGTTCTCAAAACTGACGACAGATGGATTTTGGAAAATTGACATTTCACTGAAAACTACTATTTTTTCGAAAAACTTTGGGTTCCAAGTTTCAAAATGAGGGGCCATTTATTAAAATCCGTTCAGCCGTTTTCCCATAATTTCCATTACCAGTTCAAATTATATATATATATATATATATATACATATATATAGATGAAAACTTGAAGGAAAAATGATGAATGTCTAATTTTTACAAAAATGAAATTCTTTTACAACATTCTGCAGAAAATTCTAAATAATGTTGTTGAGAAATCATCGAAGTGAAAAACACGAAAAGACCAGAGAAACAAGCGAAAGAAAATATTACATAAGCAGGAAAAACGAGTTGGTTTGATTTTCCTTGAAATTCATAAAATGTGACATTCATGCCCCCTCCCCTCCAAGTATTTATACAGTGTGGAAGGGGACTGATGCACCAAAATTAAACAGGTGATTCTACATGTTAAAAATAAATGAACTTTTATTATACTTTTTCTTCAATGAAGCACTGCTAAACAGGAAAAAAATCGTCTTTGCCCAATGTTTGCAGAGCTCTATTATGGTAATGGCTCGAGAGATATGGGCTGATTGCTATACAAGCAGATAAGTAAAAATTATCTGAACAGTTAATATCTTGAATCCTTTTTTGAAAATTAAATAGCTTAGCCAAGAACTTAAATTGAATAATTTCAAAAATCGTTAAAATAAATCCTGCAGCACAGCACACTCGCATGTCACCGACAAAATACAGCAGAGGGGAAGGGGAAGGTAAAGAGTGCAGGCTGCGCTTGCTACAGTAATATTGCAGTAGCTGTGAAGTTGCCAAATGCTTTACAGAAACAATGATTTCCTCTAAAATGGTGAATGTTAGGAAAAAACTTATTTAGATTTTTCAAATTTCTCCTTATGATCTATTACCAGTTTCATTTTAGTGCAGAGGTAACCACCCACCCTGAATTTTATATATATAGTAGAGCATCGATTATCCGAAACAATTGGGGGGAGGGGTGTTCGGATAACCGATCATTTACGAAAACAAATTGTACCGGTGTCATAAGAGCAGTGTGAAACAAAGAAACACTGATATTAAACACAAAACTGTACATGGGTGAATATTCTGAAATGGGCAAATATGAATAATAAAATTGGAAAAAATATATTTTATTAAATTGTGTACTTTTTTCTCACATTGGTTACATTTGCTCCTATTATTGAAGATTCTGGTATCAGTTGAGCTTAAAAAAATTTTCATGTGAGATTTTCTAATTTAAAAAAAAACCAAGGGATTGTTGTTATCTTTCCCTTACAGCCCATTGTTTAAGGTATCTTCTAAACTTCTGTACTTCAGATTTCACTTGCCTTCAAACATTTTTTTTTTTCACGATCAGTCATATCTGCTATTTTCTTTTTCTTTTTTATATTCTTTGCCATAGTCCCTTTTTTTCTGCAACTCCTCTTCAGTCATATTTTCCCTCTGCCTACGTATCTTCTCCCTTTCATATTTCCTACTTTCATCATCAGACATTTTTTCTTTCCTTTTTTCTTACACATGAAATAATATTCGAAGTTACTTTATCCACCAGTATTTAATAATTGTATGTTAAATGAAACCTCGGTCCCACAATAAAGGGACCGATGTTACAGGGACCATTGTTACAAATTAGTATAGTTTCCGCAATAGTTCTGACAAAATAAATCGTTAAAAATATCATGGAGGTTAGATTTTTTAGTCGACAAACATTGTAATGTTTTGCATATACTACGAAAGTTTAATATGTACAAACTATATTTAATGCCACCTGGGACCGGTGTTACCAATAGAAAACGTAACATTCAGTCATCAGTGATGATTTTTGTATTTTTCAATAAAATAAATTACGACAATGGACGAAAAGTTTTTTAACTGGCGCCATGTTGACCTCTCATCACTACCAACCATTAAAATTTACCACATGAAGCAAAATTGTCTTTTGTGTAGCTCTTTTATTTCGAGGGACCGGCGTTACAAAATTTTTGGGGACAAACTTTACGTTAAAGTTGTGTCCTTTCAAAATTAAACAAACAATTCCTGTCTTTCATAAGTATTTTAACTATTTATTTTTATAATCTTGGCCGAGGAAATAAAATCAAATCGAAACATTCCGAGAAAAACTTAGTAAACCAGAGTAAAATGTAGTTGGGGACATAGGGACCGTAGTTACATTTCGACATTTGAACGTTATTTTTTAATTATAAATTTTAAAATTAATCCTTTTATGCTTTGTTTCCAACTAAAACATGTGAGAGTTAGTTAATTAAACGCAAAAGTAATCAGTTAACATTTTCAAGAAACTCCTTAAATCAGCCAGGACGTACATTTACCCATTTCAGAATATTCACCTATTTTGTATTACACGTCTTCCAAATAACACAGAGAACTGGCTAGCCTAGTTTGAAAAGTTCAAAACGGTCTACAGTTTAGGAAAAGAAGTCCAAACTGTTTTTTTTTTTTTTTTTTTGCTTCAGAGCTGAGACTCATTGTTTTGCCACAAAATCTCGCAAACAGTGTTAGCGAAACTTCTAAATGACGTGCGCGCAAATTCAAATTTGCCGACTGGAACGCTTTCAGTTAATCAATGTTTCGGTTGATCAGTATTCGGATACTCAATGCTCTACTATACATATACGAAATATGAAAAGCCTGAAATACCATAAGGGCAACGGCCTCCTACAGGAGTATATATACATCTTCAAGAATTATGGAATTATGGACATTTTATTATTTGGACTTGTTTATTGTGGATATTCAAGTAGTGGACATATTATACTTAATTTATGAATAATACCAATGGACATCATGTCTGTTTCCCTTAAAATATATTATATTATTTATTAAGTACACAGGATCTATTTCATATTTACATTTTCTATGTAAAAGCAACAGCAATATTAATCGATTTAACCATCCTCTGGAATGACCTGAATTTCCAACTGTACATTCCCTCTAATCACAATCATCTTGAGAGGTCCTCCTTTCTCTAATGCTGTGTATATGTCACCTGCACCATGAACAGGCACGCCATTTATGTGAGTCACAATGTCTCCAGGTTTCAATCCTCCTCTGTAAAAAATAAACAACATGAATGTAATCAATTTTGTATCCTGAATTTCACCCTATGAATATTACACAGGAATCCCTATAATTTTGTTTATCTTCTTTCCAATGTAAATTTTACCTTCCTGCAAATAGCCAACCTTGATGAACTGTTTCGCTATTAATAGTTCACCATGTTACACAGATTGTTCCAATCGCCTTTTATCTCCCTCAAAATATGATTTCTTAAAGTTTACAAACATTATATTGGTTCCTCATTAATTTTTATTCATTCATTGTTTTCTGCTCAAGGGTAAATCTCTCATTGCAAACCCAGCATTCTCGAATTTTTTCACTTTCCTCTTAGTCTCCTCATATGGTCAATATAATATTCTTGGCTTAAAAATCGATAATGTGTTAAATTGGAAAAATCATATTAAAGAAATTACCTCCAAACTAAATTCAGCTTGTTTTGCTATTAGATCTATGCAAAAGAGAGTAAATATCAATACCTTAAAAACAATATACTTTGCATACTTCCACTCGGTAATGAGTTTTGGAATAATATTCTGGGGAAATTCCACAGATAGTAACAATATATTTCTATTACAAAAAAGAGTAATTAGAATAATAGTAGGTGCCAAATCTAGGGAATCATGTAGGACTATTTTCAAAAAGCTACAAATAATGCCCATGGCTTGTCCGTATATCTTTTCATTAATAATCTTCCTCATATGTAATCGTGAAAACTTTTTAACTAATTCAACAGTTCATAGCATAAATACACGTCAAAAAAATGACTTTCATACTCCATCGGCAAGTCTATCGTGCTATCAAAAAGGAGTGCGTTATATGGCAGTAAAAATTTTTAATAGCCTCCCTATCGAGATAAAAAATGAAACTCAAAACATAAAATTATTTAGGGCCAAATTAAAGAAGTACCTAATTTCTCACGCCTTTTTTTCTGTAGGTGAATTCATGACATTCAATAACACTTCATGAAATTGATACTAAAACTTTGTGTTGTACTAGTAGACTATATTGTAATTCTCGTCTGTATATATTTCATCTAGACTGTGATTATAAATTAAGATTTTATAACAGTATTAAGTTTTTTGACTTGTTCCATATTCTAGCTGTAAGCAATGTATGAATACCATGGAATGTTAATAAATACAATACAATACAATATATTAATGTTGTGACACTAATACAATGCTTTAAATATAAATGATATGCTGCAAGCTTACTACCATTGTTAAAAAAAATATTACATTGTAAAATACAAATTAACAAATAAAACCATAAAAAGTAACATGAGTAGGGGAACCTCGGCTAATTCCGCAGTACGTGTAATTCCGCAGTAGTGCATATATGATTTTACTGCTGCTTTACAATAGCGTGAACATAAGTTTTGAGAGGCTGTCAACAGGAGGTATGTCCTCTGCAGTGCTATAGAAAAAAATCAAGGATATTGGTCGACACCTCTGTCGGCAATACAGTGAAACCTCGAAAGTTGGCTGTTTTGCTACACAGCTGTGAAGAAAGTGAGCATTGTTACATATAAATTGTTCCTTTTATGTTACTTTCATAATGTATTTCATAATTATTTATGACTGCAGAATTAGCCAAGTCCTATTGCGGATTTATCCGCACTGTTGCGGAATTACCCGAGTTCTTTTTCAACTGTAATGTATGTACAACTAAATATATTTGCATTTTAATAGGTTTCTTTATCTCATTTGGTAATGAAAAGTTTTGTCCATGTCTACATATCTTGATAATATTTTTCAATAAACATTTTGATAAAAATATGACAGATTTACTTCTTAATATTGTGGAATTAGCCGAGTCTTCCCTACATTACAACCTAAAAATAAAAGATCATCATCATATCCGTCACGTATTAGACCCTACAGGATCGGTTACGGTCTCATGCCAGCGCTTTCGTGGTCTTCTCAATTTCCTCTTTCCTCTTGGTATATAAGTAAGAATCTGTTTAGGCCATCTAGTGCGATCCATCCTTTCGACATGTTTTTTCCACTGAAGTCGATATTGGTGAACAAAATTAACTATAGGATTCATTTTTAGTTCCTGCAATATGTCCACATTTTTACCGTGTTCCAGCAAAGAGCATCCCGCTGTTCGTCTCATGAATCTCATTTCAGCTGTCATCAGCCCTTGCTCATCAGCTTTTCTGATTGTCCATGCCTCGCTACCATAAGTGAGGACCGGTCGAGCTAGTGTTTTATATACCTTTAGCCTTGTATGTTTCTGAACATGGGAGGATTTGAAGACGGAGTTAATGACGCCAGTGATTTTTATAAATTTAGATATTTTGTTCGACATATCTTCATCAGTGATGTAAGAGAGGTTATAACCTAAATAGTTAAATGAATTAACACGTTCAATTAAAGTATTATTTATCATGATCTTACTTGGAATTGGATTCTCTCCCGAAAATGAAATGACTTTTGTTTTCTCTTTTGAGATTTCCATATTGAAATCTGAGGCGGTTATTTGTAAATTATAAATGGCTCTTTGTAAAGCATCCTCTGTTTTAGCGATAATAACCTGATCGTAACACATAATAATTTCTCTTTTTAAATATTGTTCGCTTTTCAAGTATTTTTGATACAGCAATTGTACTGGAAAAATGGAAAATATACTGCTTTGCCGCCATTTAAAAAATTTAACTTCTCAAACTTTCATAAAAATGGAATATTAAATTGACCAGAAATTAACAGTGATTAATGTTAACAGACTTCGATGAAAATGGCAATAAAAAATAACTGCACTAATGACAGAAATCATTAGTCTGACAATCACAGTATCAGTAACTTCAAATTAAGTGACGTTCAATGACCCACAGCTGAGTATCACATGTGTTCAAGTCAACGAAATATTGATCCAGCTGATTGCTGAAATAGTTCTGTCAAAATCCAATTAGTGCACTTAGCTACAGAATGAAAAAAATATTTGTTTACATTAGGGCTCGTCTCCACTATTAAACATTTAACAACAACAAAATGTTAAATATAACATGTTGAATTTAACATGTACAGTAGCGTGGAAATTAATCCGAACAACGTAATTACTTATGCAAAAACACTCAAACGGGATAAAAAAAAGGATCTAAGACATACCTCAGTAATCTATGTGGCCTCCCTTGCTCCTAATAACAGCTCTGAGACGATTTGGCATGGATTCCACTAATTTCCCACAAATATTCTTCATTTCTTCATCGCGAAACCATACACCAATGAGGGCAGAAATCATCTTCTCCTTTGTAGAACAATCCATTTTTTGCATTCTTCTTTTGCAAATTGACCACAAGTTCTCAATGGGGTTGATGTCGGGTGAGTTGCCTGGCCAGGGGAGTACCTGAATATTCTTCTTGTTGAAGAATTCTGTAGTTTTTCGAGACGTATGGCATGGTGCCAGGTCTTGTTGGAATACACCTCTGCCATCCGGAAATGATTTTTGCAGCTGGGGTACGATTCTGGTTTCCAATAAGTGAATATATTTGTCAGAATTCATCATTCCCTTGATAGGTATTAATGCTCCAGGCCCTTCATGTGTAAAACAACCCCAAAACATTACTTTAGGGGGGTATTTGGGTGCTTGTTGGAGATGAGCTGCTGTTATTTTTTCGGATCCTTTCCATACGTAAGAAACACGGTGGCCATGGACCTCGAAATGAGACTCATCGGAAAAAAGTACATTCTTCCAGTCATTCACTGTCCAGTGTTGATGTAATTTTGCCCACATTAAGCGTGTTTTGCACATAACAGGGGTTAGCAGTTGCTTCTTAATAGGCTTACGAGCCCTTCGTCCAGCTTCCAAAAGCCTATGCCGCACTGTTGTGACGTGAATATTCGCCCCAGTGGTAGCCATTAACTCGCGGGTTAAGTCGACAGCAGTTAGTCTAGGATTTAATTTACTTTTCCTGACAATTAAACGATCATCTGCAGGTGAAGTCTTCCTTTTCCCGCCACAGTTTCCTTTTTTCTGGGGTGTGATGGATCCAGTCTCCCTGTACTGTATCGTTTTATGATCGAATTAACAGTAGCCAAACCGATGTGACATTCTGCAGCAATTTGCCTCTGTGTCATAGAAGAATGCTCTGCTAATGTTATAATTTTAGACCGTTTTCGTGGAGTTGTATCCATTTGTGAAGACGACAGAATGTACACAAGATTGCAGTATTAAGTCTTCAACACAAATGAAATGCTTATAAGTACAAAACGACAGGCAAAATGTCACATATTATAAAAAAAATAATAACGACAGACCTTCAACAATGGCATTACACGTACTACAGATGTCAATTAAAGCGGTATGAGCAGCTGCGAGGCCAACAATGACAGAAAATGTAAAAATATGTCGTGTTCGGATTAATTTGCACGCTACTGTATATGGACATTTCAACTCTCAATTGACTTAACATGTTGATTGAGTATTGTGAAGTTAACACTTTTAACATGTTAGCATGTTTTCCAGCAGCAAAGGAAAACATGTAAAGTCAATTCACTTGCTCGTTTAGTGTCGGTACAGTTCAGCAAAGTTCGTACAGTTTCCATAGCAACAACTAACTTCCTATTTTCTGGCGCATATCTTGTTCATTTTTATACTATCATTGGTCCTTGGTGTTGGCTGCAAGTTGTTCGAAGTAATGGGAGTGGACGAAAGAAAATATGTTAGAATAAAATTAATGCACTGATGGAAAGGCCTTGTTTGTGGGATGTGTCTGTAAAAGAATACAGGGATAAAACAAAGAAGGCCGACTGTTTTAGAGAACTGGAATTATTATTTAATTGTTCTCGAGAATACAATAGAGAGTTTTCGCACTCCCGTCGTACGCTAACGTTAAACATATTATGTTGACATTAGTAATGGTCGTATTTGGTGATGTATGTTAACGTTCGTAAAACTTCGGAAAGAATAATTATACGAGATTATCCATACCTTTAACATCTACCATGTCGTAGGTCCTATGATAGTCAATCAATCGCGCTGTAATTTTTTTAATTGAGATGAAATGGCTGCTCTTAAATTGTGTTTCTCTTTGATGTAACAGGAAGTATTTTTGCAGCACTATATTAAAATCGTGTTCTCACATTCTCAGCAAGTTTCTGAATCCAAATCGATTTTAAACTTTAAGCTCGTTTAGAATGTCTTCTGCATAGTGTCTTTTACTAAAATATTGCCGCACCCACATTCTCATTTTCTTCCTTGTAACAAGCAATAGAGGCAATTACAAAAGTCAAATCATCATCTGAGTCCATTGTCCAAGGTTTGGAAATAAGACATTATCTACATTAAAATCTCATAGACTGTTTATAGTGGACTAACCAAAGAAAGTAAAGTTTAACATGTTTAACAGTGTGGATAGAGAGTTAAATGAAACTAGCATTAACATGTTCAGTCAACATGTTGGGATGTTAATGATAAACAATTTAACATTTAACATGTTATTGTTAAATGTTTAATAGTGGAGACGAGCCTTTAGGCGTTACAGTGCTAAAGCTATGGTTTCGCTACGGCGATCATTGCCGAGCGAACAACGCCGCTCGATTAGCTCTACGTGTAAATATACGGAGCTGGTTTCTTTACGACGTTCACCGCTGGCTGCAGCGATGTGCATCAGCGTTCATTGCTCTGGATTGATTTGACTTCAAATTGAGAGCGATGATCGTCGTACATTCAGAAAACAAAAGAATGACGGTAAAGCAATATGGCTTCAAAACGTGTATTTAGAACTTCTCAACAATAAATGATATTTTAATTAATTTTGTTTCCAGTCATCCTGCCTGTATGATATGGGTTCGAAAGTATATAGAGATGCCCATAAAAAATAAATGTTGTGGAAGGAAGTTGGTGAAATTATAGGGAAGGGTGGTAAAGTAACTTGTTTTCGAGATAGGATAATATGCGAATAGGTACATTAGAAAAACAATATTACAAATGAACTAGGATAATATGCGAATAGGTACATTAGAAAAACAATATTACAAATGAACTTTTTAATGACAGTGTTATAAAAATGCCGAATTGAGTGTTTTTAAGCAGGGATGTATAAACAAGGTGTCAAGAGAATCTCTTCCATTAAATTTCAACCTTTAATAACGACGATTACAGTAATGTAGGTCTAATTAATTAGCCTACTCGAGACTATTTTAAAATTCAAATGAAGTGTGTCTTATCATTAGATTTCAGTTGAATAGCTAGGCCATAGCTTGAATATTGAAACCACTACAATTTATAACGAACAATGTAATTTATTTTGTTGACATGATTTGCTCGCTCGGAAAATACAGGTATTTTTCCAGAAAAGCTAAAACAAAGAGGGCACAATATTCTTTCCCTTCACTGACTTCTGTGAGCTTTAGATACATACTGTATATTGATAAACACGGACCTAGTATTAGTCTGCAGCCACATGTATTTTCAATATGGAATAAAAATCGTTTAACCCGTCAGCACACGCACATTATTTTATAGCGGTAGCACACGCGTTGGGTATTTTTTACCCCAAAATAAATAAAGTGTTATTAAGAACAAAACATAATTAATACTGAAATGCTATAATTTTATAATTGTTAGGAATATTTTAAAGTAATTTGAACACTTTTTTTAATTTAAGAATTAATCATATGAATACTAACTTTGAGTGAAAGTCTTCCACAGAAAAACACCAAAATATTATAATTTTTATCTCAGTGCTAACACAAATGTAAAAATAAAAGAAAAAGTATTTATAGGCGTCACTCATCCACTCACTCACTATCACCACTTCCGGTATCAGCTCACTCCTCACAAAAAGGCGCCGAATGTACCTTACAAATCATCTTGTTGCACCTATGGCATGAAGTAGTAGTTTTACGATCCTTCTTCCTAGGACACACCTCACATCAACTTGAGGACATATTCATTCGTTTCTGTTTTGGTTGGGTTAGTTCCTACACACCATTCATTCTTCGAATAGTGGATCTGATTTCCAAAGGCAAATTCTTCAATGTCAACCGATGAGTCAAATGATTTTTCACCAATCCAAGAGCCAGTTCCTTCAGAAATGATCGGCGGATGATTGGTCCGCAAAAGAAAGAAGAATCTGTTTATTCCCATTGTTGCTGGAAACAAAGGGATTCCTGTTCCATCAGTTGTCCACAAATCTTTAGCGTTGAGTTTAGCTGATCTCAGTGCACCAGCAAAATATAACAGACCAAAAAGTGCTTTTATCTCAGTCTGATCAGTTATCGAAGTATGTCGTTTGCGAATGAAGTTGTTCTGGATAGATCCGATGTAAATATTTGTGTACTTGACAATATCATCTATGATGTTATCATCTATTAGACACGACCAGGTTTCTAATGGTAACTTTGCTTGGCGAGCTTGTCCCTTACAGCCCGGAAGGTGAGTAACTATATTGCACGCTCTGGTCTTAACATTTCGAGGTGGTACACTCTTCCTCCAAGAAGTCCCGTCTTTACCTTTGTAAGTAGTAAACTGAGATAGTGGAGCGTTATCATCACAGTCATCATCACTACTCTCTGCTACCTGTCCCTATTCCTGTTCTGTATCGGTATTATGTTCACTTTTCGAAATATGATCATCTACATCTTCCGATTCACCTTGAATAATTTCTTGTTCGTCCTCTTCATCCAGCCAGCCTACTATTTGACGACTTTGTCTAGACTCTAAGTCCATCTTGAAATGTAAAATACAAATGGAACACTATCAAAATTATTCGCTACTACTGCTTCTTAAGCACACGCGCGGGGTATTTCTTACCCGGTCTTTACATAAACATGTGTAAACTTGTGCAGCCACAAGAAAACTAACTCAATCATACGTACAACAATGCACAAAGATCTGAAAGAAAGATATTGAAAACGCGGGATGAATTTAAAATTGATGGACAGTGTTGCCAACAAATGAAATAACGCCTGGGTATTTTTTACCCCAGCGCGTGTGCTTACGGGTTAATGCTTATCTTTATATTCTAATGCACTGTTGTAGCCCCACTCCACTTGTTAATTTACCAACATAACATGCGAGAGATCCAGGATGAATTACTGTAGCCTACCTATGTGGCCAGTTTCCTTAGTATTGCTCCTGCACCTGTCGAGTATTATGTTTGTAACAAGCAGACGGAGGAATGCTACATATTTCTGAAAATTGTAGATTTTAATAAACATGAATAATTGTTTTAACATAATTGCAATATCATTTTACGGTACCAGTAGGCCTATCTTAAAAAGTAATAGACAATTTCTCGCTGGATGGTTTTTCAACAAATGAAGTAGGATTTGTCTTCACATCACTTTCAATTAAAGACAAAATAAAATTGAACTGCTCTATGGTAAGTGTAAAATAGTCTTTGAATTTAATTTGATCAGTAAGCCTAAGTATATGTCCACAAATTAGCCCATTGAAACATCCTTCTGTACGTCTGGTTTTAAACATATCATTGGTTTGGAGTATTCTGTCTATTGGTATACATTATATTTAATTCGATCATATCCTTCTTCCTCAAGAAGTAATACAGTCATTATTTTTTTCCCTATTTAAAGCCATTTTAACAACTTGTAAATTCTCAAATTCATTGTTAAACAGCTGGAGACAATCGATATTAATCTGCGATGTCCTCGATCGACTGATTGTCGATTCTTAGAAATTGATTATTCTCTACAGCAAAGACGGCGATGTTCGTTATAAAAGGAAACTGCATAGCCGACGTTGAGCACTGACCGATCATCGTCAGTGTTGTTCGCTCGGCGATGATCGCCGTAGCGGAACCATAGCTTAAGAGTAAAAGATGTATGAATACTCACATATGTGCGGGTGAGTCAATAACAACTTTCCAAACAAGTACACCATGCTTAACACTTTCTGGAATTTGCTGATGTCGTTCTTGCAGCTCACGAATGAGTAGTGGTGTCAAAGTAAGCATTGTAATGCCCATGTAACGTCTCCTAACTCGGCCAGAACCTTCTGTAATATGACCAATACATAACATTGAGAAAAAAAACTTGCTTCTGAACTTCAGTTTATAACCAGCTACTCCAACTGGGTTAACTCATCTGAAGCAAAGTGAAAACAGGTATCTTGCCTTTACTTCCCAATTCAGCTTTGCGAAGAAATTCCTTGGCATAATCAATAGGGATCGCAAATGATATACCAGTTGTAACTTTCATTGCATTAATTCCAATAGCTTCTCCATCCAGATTTACCAACGGTCCTCCAGAATTACCAAACTGTTAAGAAAGCACTTGAAGTTAGTCACATCTTTAAATATAATCAATGTAGCTATGTGTACATGCATACATATGCATATACATGTACAAGTTGCCAAATTTATACAAGTGGTACAGCACAATTTACTTAAAAAAATGTAATAACCTACACATTCTAAACACGTGACATGACCACAGATGTTGAAGAGTATATAAAAAAAAAGAGATGCACATTGAGGCCAACATAAAAAAAATTATCTTCTTACACAATCCAGTCTATGTATATTGACATTAATTTGGAGCAATTTATTAAAGGATGCATTCAACACTAACGTAGAAAAATGTTAAACATATTATCCCTACACCAAAAATGGATGTTCCTTGAACCAAATGAAGCTATTTTAATTACGAGAGCTATACATAAAGTAACTTCCGTTTATTTTTTACAAACCTGTGAATGACGTTACAGAATTGGGTTACAATACATTTGAAAGTATACACTCTAGTTTATTTTTCCACATAGTTTCCAGTCTCACTGAGACACATGTCGTAGCATTTGACGAGCTTTGAAATTCCGCAATCGTAGAATTCGGCCGCCTGCGACTGAAGCCAACCTACGACGCTGGTTTTCAACTCTTCATCATCGTCAAAGCGCTTCGAGCCAAGCCACGTCTTCATGTGCATGAAGAGATGGTAATCGCTAGATGCCAAATATGGGCTATAGGGATGGTGATCCAAACTTCCCAGTTAAACTCTTGCAGTTTGGTCGCAGTATGACGCGCTGTATGCGGCCGGGCATTGTGATGCAGGAAAATCACCCCAGAGCTCAACATGCCACGATGTTTGTTTTGAATGGCCCTTTCCAAGTTTGTTAGTGTGTTACAGTAATGCTCAGCGTTAATTGTGGTATTCCTCTCCAAGAACTCCACTAGCAAAATTCCTTTTCTGTCCCAGAAAACAGTTGCCATGAGTTTCCACGTGGAAAGTGTTTGACGACACTTTGTGGGTTTTTTCGGGGAGTGAGTACAGCCCCACTGCATTGACTGAAGCTTTGTTTCTGCATTCACATACTGCACCCAAGTCTCATTTCCTGTCACAATCTGATCGAGAAAAGCATCACTTTCTCTTTTGTAATGTTGCTCCCATCCATTGAGCCTGTTGTTCCTCAGAAAGGAGTTTAGGCATCCATCTGGCAGAAAGTTTCCGGTAGACCAAATCTTCGGTAATCACTTTGTACAGAAGAGTACGACTAATCTGTGCAAAATCCTCACTAAGCACTGACATGGTGAACCTGCGGTTTGCTCTAACCCTTTCATCAACCAAACGAATCAGATCTGCATTCACAATATTCGGTCGACCACTTCTCTCTTCATCATGGACATTGGTTCGCCCATTTTTGAAAATACGGCACCATTGTGTTACACCATCTTCACTCATTACATCTGGCCCATAAACTTCACAAAGTTGGCAATGGATTTCATTAGCTTTACAGTATTTGGCCACAAAAAATCTTATTACAGAACATACCTCACACCTGGTGGGACTTGCGATTGCAGCACACATTTTGACAGCACGTGGCTCAGAGAGGAATAAAGACACGACCTTGACTCTACTGCTGCTCGACGCATACTGCCTCAAGGTACACTCCACCGCAACAAGAGCAGCGCCACTCTCTCTGTTATTACACACGCTATATGAAAACGGAAGTTACTTTATGAATAGCCCTCGTATTTTCCTATAATAAGAGTTAACAACATGTTAAAGGAATTACCCTTACACCAAATGAGTGCTCACTGGACCAAAATGATCGTATATTAATTATTTCAATATAATTTCAATTAAGTAACATATTAAACGATTTATCCTTCCATCAAACACGTATGTTTCCTGGACAAAATGTCCTATTTTAGTTATGTAATTACTTTATATTTATTTCAAACAAGTGCAGTGAAGTGCACGGGTATGGCTAGTTAATAATAAATCACAATATCTAAAAAAAATTAACGATTTTTTTTGCAATTATGAAAACAAATAACAATACTATATGATGTGAATGTGCAAGGATAGAATACACAACTTGATTATCTATTAAAAGTGGGATACGACAGAATTACCTCTGATTGAGGTTCTGGCTGATATGTACATATATTACTATTATTATTATTATTATTATTATTATTATTATTATTATTATTATTCTTATGAAATCCACGAAATCCCATGAAGGGCAAGGGCCTCCTGACTATGCAGGGTGGCTTGTCAAACAGTTCCTGCTTAGCCACTCCGGGAATGATGGTCACTTTTGTAATGTCATATCTGAAGGGTCCACTATTCACAAGTCACTGTTTAGGTTGCAAGTCACTTTGTGATTAGTTTCCATTGTTGTCGGTCTTTCGTTATTCTTAACCATAGATGGCCGAATCTTGCTCTAAGTTCGTCTGCCCATCTTGTCTTCTGTCTTCCAGCGTTCTGTTTGCCAATCCTTGGGTCCCATGTAGTAAGTAGGTGTGTCCACCGGTTCGCGTTGAGTCGCATCACATGTCCTGCCCATTTCTTCTTCAGCTTGTCGGCCGTCTTTGCTGCGTCTTTGAGGTGTGTTTGTCTTCTTATGTCTTCGTTATGTAGTCTATGTCTGAGTGTAATGTTCAGCATCTTCCTCTCCATTTTCCGTTGGCACTTTCTCAGCAATTATTATTATTATTATTATTATTATTATTATTATTATTATTATTATTATTATTATTATTATTATTATTATCATTATTATTATTATTATTAGCAGGCAGTACATCTCACTTAGCATTATGTGTCAGAGGAAGAACAATTGTTTATATGTATCTGAAGTCTGATTAGTGTAACATGTAGCTAATCCGTGATTTATGCAATGGAGAAGGAAAAGAACAGGCTACTCTATCCCATTATCTTCTGGCCTGGTTGCCTCATAAGTGGTGCCTTGTTGGTATCACGTGTGAGGTTCAAAGCTGTCTTCGGACAGTTGACTCGACAACAACAGAATTTTGGCAAATTACGATTGAGATGCAATGACTTATTTTAATGAGAATATAATGAACTAAATGGCTATACTGTGTGATGGTAATGGTACTCTTACACTATTATTAGTCAATACTTTTATATACCAACTTATGTGTGTACCGTAATGGAAGCATCAGTCTGAATATAGTCCATAAATCTGCCCGACAGACCCAGTTCTCCACTTTGCCTGCTGGCACTACTTATCACACCTGCAGTCACAGAATTTGACAATGTAAGTGGACTCCCAATAGCCACAACAAACTCTCCAGTTCTCAAGTCACGTGACGAACCCAGTTTCAAAACTGGCAGATTATGCTGTAATTAAAAAAAGACAAAAGATTCAGTTGGTGGAAGACATAATCGAAGTTCTAAATTTTGTACAGAAGAATTCGCACAAGTACTACCTAAGTTCTAAAAACTGCATGATTCCAATACTGATAGGAACTACAAGGGTCATTTCATAAATTTATTTATTTATTTATTTATTATTTTACTAATAATTATAACATAAAATATAAAATATACAGAGAAACTTTAGCTCGCCCCTGAATGAGTAGAACTCGTGCTCAGGGGCGGATTCCTGAATTGAAATTAATAATTATACAATACAATTATAATTAATAATTATACAATACAATTTGCAATTATAGTATATAAATTTAAATTTACAATTTGTCAATTTTAATAAAATCCATACATAACTTTTTTAATTTAATACTGGAACTATTCGAATTGACAAGATTAGGATATTTAAATATAAATTTGTTATATATTCTTGGGCCTAAATTACTACTATGATTAAATACTGTAACAGTGTTGCATTTTGGTTCAAACAATCTTAAAGAATTCATACCTTTTGTTTCATAACTATGAGAATACAATTCAAAATTATTTCGATTTTTATGTATGAATTTTATTAATACAATATAATAAATTTGTCTTACGTTAAGTACATTAAAGTCTAGAAACAAATTTTGAGATGGAAAATCAATAGGTTTATGAAGACATATTTTAATTATTTTCTTCTGTAATAAATAAAGTGGATTAAAATTGGATTTAAATGAGCTACCCCATCCTATAATTCCATACATAATTACCGATTGAAATAAAGTTAAACATATTGTACGTAATAAACTTATTGACAAGTGATTCCTCAATAAAACAAAATAATATACTATTTTACGCAATTTATTACAAAGGTAATTATGGGTTGGTTCCATTTTAAATGATTAACGAAAATTATGCCTAATACTTAACTTCATAGGACTCTTTAATAATCGGACATTTACAATAATACACAGGTTGGCAGAACTGTGAAGTGGATGATGCAACACACATGAAAATTACATCAGATGCAGAAGAAGCACGTGTGTTCGTTTCGTCCATAGCATACTCTATGTTTAGGTAATGAGAGCTAGAAATGGAGCTTACACGTATCTCCGGTACTGCAGTGGCGATTTCTCTTAAGGAGCACAGGAGCAGTGCACCACTTCTTCAAATAACCCATGTTTTTTAATTTATATCAATGAGCTGCAGTAGACTATGTGAGCGACATAATTCTTTATTATAATACTATGTAAAAATAACACTGCACGTGTACTGGTCTTGTTGACGCCTGGGACTTATGTTTACCGCCCAACACTTGCGGCACACTGTTCCATTCGAGCATGCGCAGTAGTACTGTTTCACTGGCAGACTTTGGAGCATGGTAGGGAGGCAGTACAGTGTGCGTAGGAGGGATTAGGAGCACTTTCAGATGTGTTCTCAAGCTCGTTCCATCATAAATGTTACAATGAATAGTGTGCAAAAACTTTTAAATGTGTAATTTTCTATAAGACCTTTACACGAAAAGATCAAAATAAAGAAAATGGGTAGACCTACACATGAATTAAAATTATAAGTGACGGAGAACAGTAATAGAGAAGTGACAAGAAAATTCAACATTCGGACTTCGAAAAATGCAATATGCGGCTGCGATATAAAAGACGCTGTATTTTGTTTTCCTTGTCTGTTGTTCGACGGCGAACATTCATTGACAAAAATAAGTACGTTTTATGAATTTTATTTATTTTTCTGTTTGAATTTAGGACTGTGCGTAGTAACTACATAATTTTGATTATCGTTCTGCAGATATGATTGATTTGAAGCACATGAATGAAAGAATTAAAAAACACGATTCTTCAGCTGCACACAACAATAATGTTAAATTAGCAGTGTTGGGTCAAACAAACATACAGATACAGTTGGATTCAATTAGATTGTTGAACTTCACAATGATAAAGTTACCAAGAACAGATATGTGCGTGCGGTTTTGTGGAGCTTTTGAGTTGGCTTTAAGAGGTCACGAAGACGAAAACTCTCTTTAAACGCTAGTATTTTTCTTGGCCTCATCAGTTTCAGTTCTGAATTAGACGCACTCTTAAGGAACATTTGGAAAGAGAAACATGTTTAAGAGCACATCAAACACTATACAGAACGAAATCCTTCAAGCCATTTTCATGTATGTCATGATGAGATTTCAAAGAAATAAAGAAAGCTGCTGACTTTTTAGCAGTTAAGGCTGATGAGACGACACACGTATCGAATGCTTGTGAACTTGTGAACTGTGTTATAAAACGCAATATAGCGAAAACAATATTATTTACGGTGTGCTGCAATAGAAATTGAACACTTTACTTTCCTATTACTACATAGGAAACTGATTAACTGCAATTACTTGACTAACAAAATTATGTAAATCTATACCTACGTAACACATGTTAATAGTTGTGTTGTAGTAGTTTGTACCTATAATAATAATAATAATAATAATAATAATAATAATAATAATAATAATAATAATCATAATCATAATAAATATTTGTGCACCACCAGGATTATTTATCACCACACGCCACTGCGGTACTGTGACCAAATATCAAATCTTTAAATCATAAACTTGTTAACTTTTACATGTTTTCTCTCTTTTATTTTATTTTCCGTTAAAAGAAAATATATTTGACCATTTTTTAAAATGAATTTATTTTTTATCAGACAATCTATCAAAGGTAGAGAAGTACTTGTATGTATGTATTTATTTACACTGCAAGTGGGCAAGCACTGGGTGGCAGTGGTATATACAATATTAACAATACACAGTTAAAATGATAAGCAATACACAATAAAATTTACAATACATAATAAAATTTACAACACATATACAATTTATACACAATACAATAAGAATACACAATACAATTTAACACAATAATAATAAAACATAAAATAAAACACCTAATTTTACAACACAACCTACATAATTATGTATAGGTCCTACATAATTTTCAATAGTCTTTCACTTTACTCTCATCTCATTCCCTGTAGTGGCACTATGACGCATTTCACTGACACTTTAGCACACATTTCACTGACACTCTGTAACACATTTCACTGACACTATAGAACACATTTCATTGACGCTATAAATTATCACTGATCGGAACTGTTCACTGCACTGTAAAACCATAACTTCACTGACTCACCTCGCTTCACTGATACAACAGTTCAAATAAGTCAAATAATTGCATTCTTATGCATACTGTACTTATAAACAGAACTACATTTAAACTAAACATTTCTAGTCTAAGGCCCTCTTACACGCTATTTTTAAATAATTTACAATTCAAACCAAGGAAGTAAACTCGTCAGGCTAGATAAATACATGCCACCTTAAAAAATTAAATGTTGAATGTCACCTTAATTTTAATTTTCACTTTATACACAACTCTTTAAATTATTCTTGAATCTCCTTAAGGAAGGACAGCCCTCAAAGACCGCTGCAGGTAGGTCATTCCAATCATTTATAGTTCTATTTAAAAATGAGAATTTACCTACATCCGTTTTCTGTTTCCTACATTTGATTTTAAAATCATGATCGTTCCTACCATAGTACGTTGGCTTTTCTAACCGAGCCGTTATGTCTACCCATGCTTTCTGACCTAGATGTGCTCTATACAATGATGTTATTCTAGTTTTCCTACGTCTGTTTTCCAAAGTTTCCCATTTAAGTTCTTTTATCGTATCGTTCCCATCTTCTCTTTTACCTTTAACAAATTTAGCTGCCCTATACTGGATTCTTTCTAAGGAATTTATCTGATATATTCTATAGGGATCCCAACACGTAGTTCCGTATTCCATTAACGGTCGCACTAATGTTAGATATGCTATTTCCCCCGATTTGGGGCTAGCCTTTCTCAAGATTCTCATAATAAAGTGAAGTGCCCTCCATGCTTTGCCTGTAACATTATCAACATGCTCTCCCCAAGAAAGTTTGGAGTTTAAATACACTCCTAGGTATTTACAACATTGTTCTTGCGGAATTACAACACCACTGAATTCGTAATTAAGACTAGTTTCCTCTCGGGTTTTACAAAATGTTATAGATTTACTTTTAGAACCATTTATTTTCATTCTATGCTTTAACGCCCAGTTGTAAATGTTATTCAAGTCTGTTTGAATAGCATCTACATCTGAATTATTTCTAATCTTTCTATAGATAATGCAGTCGTCTGCAAATAGCCTCACATTTGATGTAATATCCTGGCATAGGTCATTTACGTATATTATAAAGAGTAATGGACCTAGAACGCTGCCCTGTGGCACCCCTGAACTTATATTTCCAATTTGCGATATTTCATGACCTACTCTAACTCTCTGGGTTCTACCTTTTAAGAATTCTTGGATCCATAGCACCACTCTTTTATCTATTCCTAGCCTACTTAACTTATCTATTAATATGTCATGTGGCACCAAATCAAATGCTTTCGAAAAGTCAATCACAACTGCATCGATTCTTCCGCCTCTATCTACCTCTTCAGCTAGATCCTGAACCAGCGACGTAATTTGACTATCACATGAGAAGCCTTCCCTAAAACCATGCTGGCGGTTGTAAAACCAGTCTTTCGCATTTAGAACATGACGAATATAATCCGATATCATATTGTAAATATGACATGCATAAATACACACACAAAATTTCATCATAGAATGTTAGATAATTTTTGAGTTATGATGGAAATGCTTCTTCACTGCACAGTGAACTGCCACAATTTTTAATTTTGAAAAAAAAAATATATATATATAAACAATTTTTTTTTAAATCGTAAAAATATTCTTATCATAATAGGCTATAGCAGAAGGACAGTGTTGTACACATACTAATTTTCATTATTGTACAAGATGCAGTAAAGGAGGAAAAAAAATGTTGAATATTTCCAAAATTTTACTGCTGTAAGCTGTACCTAACCCCTTAAAGGCCTATTAATTGTTCACTAAAATTAACATATTCCCTGTGCATCAATTGCAGCTGAAATGATTCGTAGATACTGAATGTTATATAGAAAATTTACGAGTTTAGACTGCACTCATTAAGACGGAAATATGGTATGCTGGATCATTTATCCATTACCACGTTATCAGGATGTAAAGAATTTCAAAACTGGTATTTTGCAGTATCACAATATATCACATCACACTAATGAGAAAGTTGAAAATACTCACAAAACAAGAATTTCAGAAAGTAAATCTACATAAATGAAGGAAAGTAGTAATAATGCTAATTTAAAAATACCATACTGCCTTGCCAATTATTTAGACATTAGAATTAATAAAAATATAGATACGCAAACACAGACAGACAGATGGATAAATGAACGAACAAACAAATAAGTAAATAAATACGTAAACAAACAGATAAATAAATCAATCATGCAAGCAATCAATTATATCTAAATAAATTATTTTCTATTCTGTTCATTAGTATTATCATCTCTGAAAGTATTTAAAGGTCGTCACTTATTATGATCCCCTTGCAGAGTTTTGAAGGTCTCCCCATTGGTTTAGAATTCAAGTTAAAAACGCTCATACATAGGGAGAAAAATTACTGTTGGCCGGTTAAGTTTGTAATTATCAATATGGTATATTAACAGTGCTAGTATTAATTTTATTCTTGCATAATATCTATCCATATACTTCTCTTTTACCAAATGCTGTGTATCTAACAGTCTAAAAATTTCATTTATATTGCTAATTTCTACAAACAAATCAAGTCATCAACAAAACGAATGTTCCATGTGAGCAACATCAGCTTTTTTTTTTTTTAACTAAACATACTTACTGATATGCTTTAACTTTTAAATGACTTTTCGAATAGAGGAACAGAAGCATATGGTTTCTTCTACTACATCAAATTTGTCTATGTACAACTGTGTTTGATCAATATTCAAAAGAATATGTCTGTTTCATGTACTAGCTGCTATGTCACTTTTAGTTCTTTTTTAAGTCTCTCTCTAAAATAAGAACTTAAGCTTAATATAATTTGGAATCCCTGAACTTTCAAGATAAGATTTACTGCAAATCTTTCTGTGAACTAGTTTATTTATGTTGAATCTTTCGTACACTACTTTTAACACTTGAATATAAATAATTGATTAAATGGCGATCTTACTCGTGTTAATTATGTAAGCACGTGCGGCTTACAGCTGTTTCGGTGTTATTTGACACCATCCTCAGAGCCTACTAGATCTCGGTGCTATCTCAGCTTCGCTGCCTGTTGTGTGGGTGCGTTCATGTGATGAAGAGTTGTGTCAAATAGTGTGTGTGTTCTGAAATTGATCTGTGCATTGAGAATTTGACTGGGGTGTGTTTTAGTGTTTTACATATGCTGAACACATAACTAATGCTAACCACACATACAATAACATAAATACAGACATGGAAATCCTACACATACAACCCAAAAACCAAAAACTCAACACATTAGAACAATATGAAATATACAGACACACTAAAACACACCCCAGTCAAATTCTCAACACACAGATCAATTTCAGAACACACACATTATTTGACACAACTCTTCATCACACGAACGCACCCACACAACAAGCAGCGAAATTGAGATAGCACCGAGATCTAGAAGGCTCTGAGGATGGTGTCGAATAGCACCGAAACAGCTGTAAGCCGCACATGCTTGCATAATTAACATGAGTAAGATCGCCATTTAACCAATTATTTATAGTTTATTTAAGCTATCTTCTTTGGTTTCCTACCAATGATTCCTTGCAAATATATAAGCTTAATGTAAGCAGCCAATTATATAAGTATAAATTAAACATGACATATTTTATACTAATAATACTTTCTACATTCTCCCCCTTCCCCCAACGACAGACCATTTAACTTTGCCATTATTTGCCTCAGCTCTAAAATGTGGGTCATAGATGCTGCTAATGCCAAGTCCACTTAGTTCGTCAGAGACTATCCAGAGTGCACCACAGGCAATAGACTGACTTACATTACACTCTTAATGAGTGAGATGATAGTGGAGAATGGTTGGGATGTCATAGGGGAACCAGAGTATCCAGAAAAAACTCCTGTGTAGCCTGAACCAATTCAAGTTATAAATTCAGGATGGATCAACCAGGATTTGAACTCGAGCTCCCTGGCTTATAAGCCTAATGTGCTAGCTCTGAGCTATCATAGCAGTGATTTTTACATTCTAAATATGAGAGTATTACAAGACACAAATACATTACTTACACACTGAATTCGAATTGTTGCCAAATCTGATCTTCTGTCCACATCTTCAATCACACCAGTGTATGTACTTCCATCATGAAGTTTTACCTATGAATGTATTTTAAAATTAATCTATTGAAATACATGAAATTGTGCATGTAAAATATAATGAGACCAGTGATATCAAACTCGACCACAAGTGGTTCCCACTCAACTTTAATCTTATAGCTACACACAAGCAAAATATCTAGGGAATAATGAGAATTATATAAGCAGGTTTCAAACAAAAGAGATTAAGACATAAGAAAAAAAAAATAGAACCTAGTACAATTTAAATTGAATGTACACCATAAAGATGCTGACGAAATATCGCTACAGAAAAATTAATTAAAAAATTAACTGACGCAGCCTACATTATGTGTTAATTAAATTACGGGTAAGTTAGGTAGGCCTAAGCAAATATTTTACCTGTATTTTGCTGCTAGATCTACCGAGCACAACATGGGCATTTGTTAAAATCAACCCATCTTCTCTGACTATGAAACCCGAGCCATTTGTAGTAGTAGGTAACTCACCTGTAAAAATATCTATCCTGTAAGCAATAATTGAAAACTATTACAATAAAAATAATATTTCTTCATGTACCAATCTAAGTAGAAGCCTGAGAACGCGAGGGAGGGAGAAGTCTGGAGGAAAAGTAGCTGGATGCAAGGTAGGTGTGGTGGGGTTAGAGGGGAAGGTAGTATCCGTGTTTTGAAATTTATCATAGCGTAGGTTTCAGTGCCAGACTGTTCCACAGTTATGAAATAAATAACACACCAACTGTAGTCACCAACGAGTTGGATCACATACTGGAACAAATATGAAGGCTTTCGACAGTCATACATTCAAGCTTTTGATATGTCTTATATATATGCATTTTGGTCTGTAGGTGGGTGGGCCTATGAATAGATAGGCCTAGCACAATTTAAAAAAAAAATTACCTTACAATATTAAGATATTACCATTACCTGTAGCCCTATCCAGGTGCCAAAATTTAAGAGTGGAGAATAAGTAATGAAGTCGGTTTTGAGAGAAGAAGAAGATAGGTATTTAAAATTACTTTAACTTAGTAGAAATTCATAATTACCAAGATGATGTCACTTCTTCTTCAAACAAAACACACATAACCTAAGCTATGGAACATAACCTAACTCATATGATGAAGGTTGAGTGGAATGGAGAAAAATTCTCACCGGCACCAGGATTTGAACCCGGATTTTCAGCTCTACGTGCTGACGCTCTATCCCCTAAGCCACACCGGATTCCCATCCCGATGTCGGATTGAATCCTCTCAGTTTAAGTTCCACCTATTGGGTTTCCTCTAGTGGCCTACCCTCATCAGTGGCACAATGTCCACACATGTGCAGAGGTGCACTCGTTATGAGCAGGGAAAGGATTTATATGTAAATACATATTTACTTATAAAGCTAATATAATTTATATTTTGCATTATCTTTATGTTTCACAATGTGTAGGGTTGAAAAATCCTACTTTTATTTTCCATATTTTTCCATATTTTAGAGTTTAGTACATATTTTCGTTAATTTCCATATATTTTCCATATTTCATATAAAACAGTCCATATTATATTAGGTTTAACAATAAAACAAAACAAAATTCCATTAACTTTTAAAAATACATTTCAACAATAGAGATTTAAACACATGTTCAGTAATCCCTTTAACATCAGAGTTATTTGAAAATTAGCAGTCCTATCAACAATGGGAAAGTAAGTTACAAAACTGTATTAATTTAATTTAAAATTTTTAACAGACTTCAGTTGTGCAGCTCAACAGTTAAATGCCAGTCAGAGTACACATAGGTTCAGTTTTGTAAATCATACTATAAAGACGGTAAATATGCCAAAAGTACGTCATTCAGTCAATTTAAAATCAAAACTAACAAGTTACATTTCAGAATTTAAAGAAGATGGTTTATCAACTGACAATAAAATATTATTTTGTAATTTGTGTCAGTGTGCAGTATCATCTACACAAAAGTTCCTGGTGCAACAACACATTACAACTAGTAAACATCAGGCCAACAAACAACTAAATTCCAAGCAGAGACAATTGTTTTTAACACAACCAACAACATCGAATGTAAGATCTGAGTTTAACATCGACCTGTGCCGTTCTCTCATCTCTGCTGATATTCCTCTCTACAAACTAAAGAATAAGGTCTTCAGGGAATTCCTTGAAAAATATACTCAACATACAATCCCGGATGAGTCAACACTTAGGAAGACGTATGCTCCATCCATCTACGATGAGACAATACAGAAGATAAGAGATGAAATTAAAGATAGTTCAATTTGGGTTTCCATTGATGAGACTCCCGACAAAGAAGGTAGACTTGTTGGTAATGTAGTTATCGGTTTGTTAAGTGAACAATATTCTGAACGAATTCTTTTACATTGTGATGTTCTAGAAAAGTGCAATAACAAAACTATAGTTAAACTGTTCAACGAAGCTATGGGTATCCTGTGGCCAAAGGGTATTATGTACGATAATGTGTTATTCTTTATTAGCGATGCTGCCCCTTATATGGTCAAAGCTGGACAAGCATTATCTGTTGTATATCCTAAATTGACTCATTTTACTTGTGTGGCGCATGCATTTCATCGTGTGGCAGAAGTGGTCAGAGACAATTTCCCTAAAGTAGATTTGTTGATTTCATCAGTGAAAAAAGTATTTCTCAAAGCTCCCAGTAGAGTTAACGTGTTGAAAGAAATGTACCCTGAAATTCCATTGCCACCAAAGCCAATTTTAACTAGATGGGGTACATGGCTAGAAGCAGTTGAATATTATGCCGAACATATAGACTCTATTAACAATGTTCTCCTTGCATTGGACTCTGAAGATGCAGTCTCAATTGATACTGCGAAAACAGTTACCTGTGACATAAGTGTGAAGAATGACTTAGCTCACATTCAGCATACATTTTCATGCATCATAAAAACGCTCAAAAGTCTCCAAAATAGGCACCTTTCACTATCTGAAAGTTTTGAAATTATAAATAGTACTGTGGAACAACTTAATCGTGGTAGAGGTAAAGTTGCAGATGCAGTAAGAGCTAAGGTGGACACTGTACTTTCAAAAAACCCTGGATATGAAGAACTACAAAAGGTTGTTGCTGTGATGAGTGGTGAATCAACAGTGAAGATTAACTTGGACTTATCCCCAGCAGACATTGTGAAATTGAATTATGTACCAGTTACTTCTTGTGACGTCGAACGCTCTTTTAGTCAGTATAAATCTATCCTCAGAGACAATAGAAGAAGATTCACTTTTCAGCACTTGAAAGAAATGTTTGTAACCTATTGTTATGGTAACAGACAATAAAAATTGTGTTTTGTTGAAACTACATTGGAAGATAAGGTACGTCCATTATATTTTTTGTTTAGTTTGATTAAAATGTACCAATATTTAACGTACATAGTCATTTTTTTATAATTTTAAGTCCATATTTAATTCCATATTTTGGTAAAAATCCATATTTAATTCCATATTTTGGTAAAAATAACTACATATATATTTACATATTTCATATATTTTTAGTCCATATAAATCCGTTCCCTGGTTATGAGTGACTAAGTGGCCAGGATCCGACGGAATAACCGCAGTCTTAAATCACTAAGTGATTATTTTTCGCATATCATATATTATTACGATGTACCGAAGTACATATGATATTTCCGTGCAGAAATTCTGCGTCACCATATGACGAAGGATGAGTGGAATGGAGAAAAATTCTCTCCGGCACCGGGATTTGAGTGCACCTCTGCACATGTGTGGACAATGTGCCACTGTCATATATCTATGACGCAGTGCATGAGGGTAGGCCACTAGAGGGAACCCAAGAGGTGGAACTTAAACTGAGAGGATTCAATCCCACATCGGGATGGGAATTCGGTGTTGCTTAGGGGATAGAGCGTTAGCACCTAGAGCTGAAAACCCGGGTTCAAATCCCGGTGCCGGAGAGAATTTTTCTCCATTCCACTCATCCTTCATCATATGGTGACGCAGAATTTCTGCATGGAAATATCATATGTACTTCGGTACATCGTAATAATATAATACTGTACTGTCTATTGTAATTGGGGCTTTGCCCTGTTATAGGCATAAATAAATAAATAACCTAATTAACTCAGTTTAGTATAGGCCTAGGTTAGGTTAGGTTTGGTAAGGAGAGTGACCTTTCCTTTGGAAACTATAAACTTAGTACTTAAATAAGAAAATATATTAGCTTATTTACCTTTTGGTATCTTTCAATTCAATACATACAGTAGATGGCACTACCTTTTCAACAACATCTGCTATAAAATTGTACTTCTGTCTTAAACTTGCTTCAGTCTTCGAACCATCATCTCCACCACCTTTCGGATCTGATAGTTTTGCCGCTTCTATTGTCGGTAATAAACACAAATTTTCTCTGTAGAACCAAGAACCTAAACCGACGCCAAATCCAATAACAGCTGAAATGAGTAACTTTTTGTAATGGCAATTAATGCGTCCATGTGGTGCTTTATTCGCATTGAAATGGGTATAATCTCTTTCACCGTACGTCCTTCTTAAATCATTGAGAGATCCCATACAATAGAGTTGCAATTTAAAAATTTCATCAGATAAATAAAGTCGTTTAGAAAGCTGTAACAAATTTGTCAATTTTTTCCCTGCCATTCTACAAAACATGCTAGACTGTGCTAGGCCCTACTTCTACCACCGCTACCTCACAGAACGGTGTCGAAGCACGGAAGCAGACACAAGAGGGCTTGTATTCTAAGTCTCTTGAGCATACACGACAATTTACAAACAAAAACTGAGAGCTTAATTTCTCATCCGTAGCCACTTCGTATTTCATACAGATTTTTTTTTGTTTCAGTTTTTCTTTATAGTCTCTTTCTCTTTCTTCATTATGTGTTTCAGACCAACGAGTTAGAAGAGAGAATAACTTTCAGCTCACAATCTCACAACACGATACTTCAGCTTCCGAAGCAAGAGTCGGAGAACTTCGGTTGTCGTCGAATTTTTATGACAACACATGCTAGATGTATGAAATGTCAAATTTCATGTTGTGAAGTGTGAATACATTAGACGAACTGTGATTAATCAGCAGATATGGGTGATACAACTGGAAGTCCGTATGATATTAATGGTCAACATTTTAATCCGGATATGTTCTTACAAAAACTGTTTAAGGTACAGTATTTGTTATTCTTATTTTGTTAGCTCAAACTATAACCTCACTTTTTGACTGTTACTGATTTTCCATTTCTAAGCGTGGAATTGTTTGTTGTAAAATATAAAGTTTTGAAGCCCAACTTACGTATGTCATAATTCATTCATTTAGTGTTCTGCCCAAGGGCAGGTCTTTCACTGCAAACCCAGCTTTTTCCAATTCCTATTTTCTGCCTTTGATCTATGATCTGATATCTTCTTCTACCCCGAACTCTTCTCCCGTTCACCATTCCTTCCAGCGCATTCTTCAATAGGCAGTTTCTTCTCAGGTAGTGACCCAACCAATTCCTTTTCCTCTTCCAGATCAGTTTCAGTATCATTCTTTCGGTAATTGGTAAGTACAGGAACGCCATTTCGTAATTCTTTAGCAATAACATGCTTAGCAAGACTTCTGGCTTCTGTTGCATTCAAACAATTATAAAATACGATAATTTGGTCCAGAGAGCATCCGTTTTTTATGCAAAGATAATTCGTTTGGCTTGTTTCTTAAATGAAATTACGAAATGGCGTTCCTGTTTTCCAGAGGTCCGCAGGAAATGCTTCTTTTTCTATTAAAAGAAACTTTTAACTTGGTCATTGCTATTCTCCTTTTGACTTCCTGGCAAGAGCTCATGTTAATGCTTATACTACACCTCAAGTACTTGAAGCTGTCTGCTTGCTCTACTGCCTCATTTAGAATTCGAAAGTTAATCTTCTGCATTTTTCTTCCTATGACCATGCTCTTCGTCTTATTTGCATTTATCATCATTCCATACTGCTCACAGCTGTCATTTAGCTCCAATAGCATATCCCTTAGTATCATCTCTTCTGCTAACAACGCCATATCATCAGCAAATCTTATGCACTTTATTCTTCTTCCTCCTACTACCACTCCTCCCATGTTCTGCAAACAGTTCTTCACTAAATCCTCCAAGTAGATGTTGACCAGGATAGGTGATGTTAAAGGACATCCTTGACGTACTCCTCTCCCAGTTTCACTTCCTTCTGATCTTAGAATATAGGCCTAGACGTCGATTCAATATATGTTATTGTGTGTTGTAATTACCATAATAGTGCAAGTAATGCCGCTATTTCTGTAACGTTTCATGTTTATTTGTTTGGTGAAATGTCGAGATCTTCCCACACTACACATGGGAGAAAAAACGTACTTAAATCATTGAAACCCTTTTACATTCCTTGGTCTCCCGTCTCTTAGGCCTAAATACCCTCTTAACTGATCCACTAACCTTGTCACATACCTGGGCATCATGCTACCTATCTATCCCCTCATCTAACCCATAACTCCTGATTACGTGATCAGGGCCATAACGAAACGCAAATCATAGTTGGTCCCGTGTGTGGTGTGGGGAGATATCGAAGATTGGCATTTGTTTAGCAGATTGAACATTTTTGTTCGATAACTATGTAGAAAGCATCGGCCAAACCATTTTCTCGCAATCGAGGTCCAGGGCATATACATTACCAAATAGCCTATGTACAGTAGTGGCAAAAAAAACCGGACCGACCCTTGTAGCTGATTTCAGAGCCTTGTTCACTCCAGAGCACGATAGACTAGTAACTAAGACTTTCGTGGTTATAATCCTGCCTGGGAAGGAAACTTTTTTTTGTTCCTTATTCAAATTTATTCCCAATACTTTTCGATTGCAGCGATATTTTACTACTTAATTAACTTATTATTCCCAGAACATGAATTTTACCAGCAATCGAAAAGTATTGGGAATAAATTTGAATAAGGAACAAAAAAAAGTTTCCTTCCCAGGCAGGATTCGAACCACGAAAGTTTTAGTTACCAATCTATCGTGCTCTGGAGTGATCAAGGCTCTGAAATTAGCTACAAGGGTCTGTCCAGTTTTCTTTGCTACTACTGCACATGTATTTTAATTAAATTTTCATTATTTCAATTTTTTCTTATGATTGGACATGTTGTCAGCCTCTTTACACTTTAACGGGAAAGTACATGTGCTCTGCACCTCTATTTGGGGAAGTTGATGACGTGGTCGATTACTTTAAGTACGGTACCGTATCATACTTCTTTTTTCTCTTGCACATTTTCCTGCGCCCAATTTGCAATCAATTTCTCATTATTGACCAGTTTCTGCCCTCCAAATCTCTCTCTGTTCAATCCTTTTTCTGTCATCAGTCCGTTGATCTCTTGTTTCGAAGTTGTAAATAAGTTTAGGCCTGTCTCGTTTTCTTCTCTCTGATGGATATCAGGTTATAACTTTTAACCTTAGGCCTACATGTTAATTCGTTCAAATACTGAACGCTCAAATTGGGGAAAAATAGCTGTTCGCAGTAGGTGAATTCGAATGATGGTGTGTAGAGACATATTATCTCCAATAAAACATTATCTTTTACCACAAAATTTCTCATCCTATGACCAGGAATTTGAACTTGGGCCTTCCGAATTGAAAGCTTATAGCTCGTACATGTTCTACTGCTGATGCCAGGCCTTTAAAATAATTTACAATTCATGTTGGGAATAGTCAGCTAAGCCTCGTGTTAATAACATAATATATTATATCAAAATATCTTATCATACATATTCCGAAGTGATACAGTGTTAAAAGTTGTGTAATCAAGATGTATAATCAAAATATAATTAATTATTTATTCCGTCTTATGGCTTAAGCATTGAATTAGGCCTACATATGAAAGGAAAACATTGATGTGTTACATCATATTTAGTCTTAATACTAACGTTTTCGCCCTTTGTAGGGCATCTTCAGGTACGAGATATAACAAATAATGCTTAGCCTATAGGCCTATGTGAATGTAGTCATAAATAATGTTTTGGTATTTGTATTGCTTTGCATTTTATTTCAGGAATGCTCATTGAAACAAATCATGGATCAAGAGGGTGATATTGTACGTGACACACAGACACTTCACTCTGACATGCAGACGCTTGTATATGAGAATTATAATAAATTCATTTCGGCTACTGATACCATACGAAAGGTACCGTACTTTAAGCATTTAATACCATAGATAGTACCGGTAACATTTCTGAAGACTGCGAAAACACTATGATATTCGTAAATAGAAACTTATCCCTAATTAAAATTTCAATGGATAACTGTTATATATTTTTTTCATAGTGGTTCCTAAAACTGTAGACCTATTTTAAATTATTTGGTAATGTAAATGCCTGAATTCATTACACCTAAGTTAGACTGTTTTTAAACCAAATGCATCTATTTTTTATTCATTTAATGAGATATCAACTACCTACCAGTGCTATCCACTGCTGTGGAGTAATGGTTAGCACGCTTGACCATGAAACGATTGGGCCCGGGTTCAAATCCTGGTTGGGAAAAGTTACCTGGTTGAGGTTTTTACCGGAGTTTTCCCTCAACCCAATAAGAGCAAATGCTGGGTAACTTTCAGCATTGGACCTGGACTCATTTCTCTGGCATTATCACCTTCATGTCATTCAGATGCTGTATAACCACAGCAGTTGAAAAGCGTCGTAAAATAGCCAATTGTTGTTTATTTATTTATGTTGCTAATAAGTAACGTAAAATATAATATATACAAAAAAACTTTAGCTCGCCTCTGAAAGAGGAGAACTCGTGCTCAGGGGCGGATTCCTGAATTGAAATTAATAAGTATGCAATTCAGTTTGTCTTATGTCTACTATGCAATTATAATATATAAATTTAAATTTACAATTTTTCAGTTTTTATAAAAACCATAAATAACTTTTTAAAATTAATATTAGAACTATTAGAATTGACAAGATTAGGATATTTAAATATAAATTTGTTATATATTTTTGAGCCTAAATTACTACTATGATTAAATACTGTAACAGTGTTGCATTTTGGTTCAAACAATCTTAAAGAATTCATATCTTTTGTGTCATAACTATGAGAATACAATTCAAAATTATTTCGATTTTTATGTATGAATTTTATTAATACAATATAATAAATTTGTCTTATGTTAAGTACATTAAAGTCTAAAAACAATTTTTGAGATGGAAAATCAATAGGTTTATGAAGACATATTTTAATTATTTTCTTCTGTAATAAATAAAGTGGATTAAAATTGGATTTAAATGAGCTACCCAATCCTATAATTCCATACATAAATACCGATTGAAATAAAGTTAAATATATGGCGCGTAATAAACTTATTGACAAGTAATTCCTCAATAAAACAAAATAATATATTATTTTACGTAATTTATTACAAAGGTAATTAATGTGTTGATTCCATTTTAAATGATTATCGAAAATTATGCCTAAATACTTAACTTCATAGGACTCTTTAATAATCGGACATTTACACTCTATAAGACAACAATCAGAATTATGTAATTTAATACTTAATATAGATGTAGGAGGTTTGTTATTGTTGTTGTTTTTATTGTTATTGGTAATCTAGACAAAGAAACAAAATATTATGGCAGATTTTAGTGAAAGAACAAACTTCTGGATAACATTCCTCATATTCCAATTTTGTATGATACTAAGAAGTGCTTCTTATTAATTACAGATGAAAAGTGATTTCAAGAAAATGGAGGATGAAATGGATCTTCTTGCAGCAAATATGGAATCCATTACGTCATTCTCTGAGCAGATCTCGTGTACATTACAGGTAATATACAGGTTGTCCCAAAAGTCACGATCAGGTCATATTTTAATGCTCCTTTGGTTTATGTTGAGGTAAAAGTAATAGTAAAAATAAAAATAGATGAAAATAAATAATTGAAAACTATTTATTCACCTTTGCTTTCTGCCTCATTTAGAACGTTATAATTAGTTTCTTTTATTTTTGTAGGATACAAGACAGCAAATCACTAAACTGTCAGGTGTACACTCCTTACTGAAACGTCTGCAGTTTCTCTTCAAGTTACCAGGGAAACTTAAACATACAATTCAAGATGGGCAGTATTCACAGGTATAGCAGAAAATACATGAACTGTAACAAAATGTGTTCTTGGAATGGATTGAAATAATTCATTTTCGAATAATAGTAACGGTACATTTTATTACTTGGGCCTGGTTTAGGAATAATGGTTCCTGTTATCATCCTCAGAGGACACATCTCATTGACAATACAACCTCGCTTTTCTGTTTAATTTTATGGATGATAATAATGAAAGAATAACAAAGGAAAAGACAGTCTGCAAAGAAACTAACCTTATTATAATATTTGTCTGTTAGAAATCTATTTTTACTCACTGGGATTTGAACTTGAGTACCTATTTTACAACAATTTCTTTACGGTATACTATTTTGGTTGGAACATTCAAAGTTGGCAGATAGTTAGTTTGAATCTTGCGCTACAGACAGCAATGGCTCGATTAGGTGTCATCTGGGCAGAACGAGTGGTAACTACTGAGTAAAGATGGAACGTGTGCTAGCATCGTCTACTTGTGAAAAGCAGTGATGTGTAGTCCGTTTTTTGAGCAAAACAAAAACTTCCGAGTGAAATCCACAGGGAAATGTTGGAGTGTATGATGCTGATTGTCTGGACCATAGCAACATCTCCAGATGGTGCAAGTTCGAAGAGGGCCGAGTAAATCATACCGACGAAGCATGTTCCGGCCGACCAGTGACTGCTGCAGCTCCACCCAATGTCAGAGGCATTGAGGCAGCAGTCATCCACCCTACAACCCAGATCTTGCACCATCTGAGTTTCACCTCTTCGAACCAATGAAAAATTCCTAGGAGGCCAATGCTTTGGTTCGGATGAAGAAGTGAAATCAGTCGTGTGCAAGTGGTTATGTGCCCAGAAAACGGAGTTTTATGAACGAGGTGTACTGAATCTTGTGTCACAATGAGGGAAATGTGTCGAGAGACTTGGTTCCTGTGTTGAAAAATAGGTAAAACCTGTAGCTTTTTCGTTTTACTTACCTATTAAATACATTGCCACAAAAAGTTGTTGTGCATTACTTTTTGATCCTCCATCGTATTTATAGAAAGTAATTTGATTTGCTTTTTCCATTATAGAAATGGTAGAAGCAAATTCTATATATAGGCTGCTTGCAGTGTAACTTTTGTAGATTACAGAAACAATTACAAGTATTATGGTTTTTGAACTTAGCCACACTTCATAGCATCATGGATTATAAGGCATCATGCCTAGGTATCGTGCACTGGTTCAAGTCTTCATGGAAAAAGAATTTTCTCATGAAATTTCAGCCAGTGTATGGGACTGGTGTCCATCCAGCATTGCAATGAATTTTGGGATCTACGATAGGTAGTGAAATTTTGTTTTGAAAACCAGTTACAGCTGCTGGGGGTATCTTTGTGCTGATCATACAACACATCTATATTTGTTGGACAAACGTTCTCTTCTGCTGAGACATGATATCAGCAGCTGGCTGGTCGGTCTTGGCCCTTCATAGCCTGTTCACGCCATGGATTAAATAATTAATTTTGATCTTAAGATTGTCTTCTGTTATCAATAAAAATAATTTATCTCAATTTCTCATTATCTGCATATTTCTTAATTATTATCGGAAATTTTATAAACAGTGCCATTACAAATTTGTTTATTAATACAGTTCAGTTGAGATTAAATTTTATATTGAAGTATTACAACTTCGTAACTTTTATGTACTTTTTTCCTCAGGCAGTACAGGATTACATTCATGCTCAGAGAGTTCTACAGCAATATGGCAATATGGCATCTTTCCAGGGGATCCAAAGTGATTGTGAAATTATTGTGGAAGAATTGAAGCAAAAGCTGAGAGATCAGTTCAAAAGCAAAGAGGTATTTTAATCATATTACATTATGATTTTTTTATTCTTTAGATATTATTACATAGTGAGTTTCTTCCAGTTCTTATTATATTGTTACTTTGTATGTTGTTATACACAAGTAATGGTTTTATCGGCATTAAGAACAACAATAATACATTTCAGATCAATTAGTTTTGGTAGGTGATGAGTAGGGGTATGATTTTTTGTTATTAACGAAATACGCGAAATGTGTGAAAACTTAATTATTGTTTTCACAAAAAACACATCTCACGAAGGTAATTTAGAAAATGAAAATATCGCGAAATCTAATGATTTCAATGACATAGTCTCATAATCATGAAATTAATACTTGAAAACGTATCTCCTCCCCCAACTCTAAACAACAGTCTTAACAATGTCTTTGCAGAGATCGAAGAGTTTGCATACTAGTTCTAATTTACAAGCTCTTTGAATCATACGAGGGTCACAACAGTTTTGCTTCAACATGTCTTATGTCTCAAACGTTGATAGTGAGAGAATATTTTCGACATAACAATATTTTACCTGATCGACGAGTTTGTTATGTTCAAATGTTGAAACCATTCACAGCTTTGCATTCAAGAGCATGATAGTTAAGTGCTGTAAATCAATGTAAGATTTGCTGCTTGAGTCAGATTGAACTTGCCCTGGTTTGTGGATTGGTCAGAGTATTTTTCATTGCTTTTTCTAGGTATGTGTAAACTGATGTTAAGCAATGATTGGAAATAGGGCTACTTTAAAAAATGTATTTATGTGGTATGATAATTTAATGTTCATAATATTGAAAGCATCAGGAAATTTGTAACAATTAAAATTAATAACTGCATTTCTATTTGTTGTACATTTCTGCATGTTATTTATTATACAGAATATCCAGATATTCATATTTCAACAAAATATTCACCAAAATCATGATAAAATAAGCACAGAAATAAAGGTAAAATAATCATCAGTATCATCACAATATCACATCCCTAGTAATGAGATAATAATGGAGAGTTGATTGTTATTATCGCCATGGCCTCATACTTAACATGCCGATATCATACAATAACGTGTGGTGTGCTTTTAAAATATAATTTTGCTGACCGATTGTTGCTCTGTAGGTTTCACTCTAAGCGTCACGTTGTCACATCTGCTTCCTCGATAAGAATAAGCACTAGTTTGTTATATTGTTAAATGGCTATTATTATTATTATTATTATTATTATTATTATTATTATTATTATTATTATTATTATTGTTTCATATACGAGTATGTTGACATTCTTAACTCTTAATAATAATTCTTTAATAATAATTTTTAATCACATACCTTTGTGTTCGTCCTCAGCACAAGACATTGCAACCTCGGTTTTAGTCCACGTGGATTAGACAAATAGGTGTCATTTTATAATGGAAGCAGCTTATTGGTTGCAACATTGAAATTGAGGCGAATGATTGGAGCGGTGACACAAGAAATGAAAACAATACTTACTTACTGGCTTTTAAGGAACCCAGAGGTTCATTGCCGCCCACACATTAGCCCGCCATTGGTCCCTATCCTGAGCAAGATTAATCCAGTCCCTACCATCATATCCCACCTCCCTCAAATCCATTTTAATATTATCTTCCCATCTACGTCTCGGCCTCCACAAAGGTCTTTTCCCCTCTGGCCTCCCAACTAACACTCTATATGTATTTCTGGATTCGCTCATACGTGCTACATGCCCTGCCCATCTCAAACGTCTGGATTTAATGTTCCTAATTATGTCAAGTGAAGGATACAATGCGTGCATCTCTTCTCTGCATTGTGTAACTTTCTCCATTCTCCTGTAACTTCATCCCTCTTAGCCCCAAATATTTTCCTAAGAACCTTATTCTCAAAAACCCTCAATAAAGAAAATAATAATACAATTAAATTTCAAAGACCTGCCAAATGTTATGCACGAGGCCACTCAAAGACCTAGCGAATGTTAAGCATGAGACCGCGTCGATAATACTTCCAATGTAATGTGAAATAGCCCAACTTATTAAAACTGAGCAATCTGAAACATACATTCAGTTATTTAAAAACTAATACATAGCACATTGTTCTTCAACAAGTAACCTCAATCCAGAAAAGAAAAGAAAAAACACATTGTTCTCGAGACTTGTTTTTTTTATTTTTTGCAGTGTAGAAAAATTTATATTTTACACTCTTAACAGTGTACCGCATCAGTTACTATGCTGAATTTATAGAAGAAAACACATGAGGGCTGTGAAACTGCACACATGTTGTAAAGTGCTGTTGTCATTGTCCATTGACTTGCTTCAACATTAACTACAGCTCGCCTAAGACAAATCTGCGAGTGGGGTTACCATGAATGGATTGTGAAGAGCGCTGCAAAGAACTAGCATTTCCTGCCCTTGTCTTCAGTCAGAGACGACCTGTGCTAACAGTTACCAGTATGCTGTCTACTGAATTCCCAAACATCTTCCCTTACACTCTGTGATGTGAAAACTCATTTTTGAATACGTTGTCTTGTCAAACAGAATTACAGTCTATTTCAAAGTTTTCGTTTATTTTTCCTCGAATGTTCTTAATTGAGAGAGGGAAATCAAAAACTCCCTAACTCCAATAAACCAAATTTTACAGGAGAGAGAAAGAACTTATTTCTCTTACTAACTTTAAATATTATACATTTATCTTTAATATTGTGTAAAATTACAGTCTTTATTAATTAAATACTTCAAAACCTAAATTTTTACATTATCTTACGCTACAATTTGAAATAAACGCTGCTGGAGATAGTGGTTTTCTTATTTCCACAGTGTATGAATTAAGAAAAGTGAATAAAAATGAGCCATGTGAAGAAAAAAAGATAAGTATATCGTAATTCCCTTATGGAACATTGGAATATACGAGAAAATGGAAGTTTATTATTAAAATTAACATTGCTACATTTTTTTTTAAATTTCAAATATCTGAGACAGAAAATCACAAATTACCATAAAGCACATCAAAATACACAAATAAAACCACAAACAACATTAAAATGTTAACACAGTCTCATTCATGTTACAGATTCTGTTTTTTTCTCTCACTCTCATGTTCTTCCTATGCATCTAGATTCTAGATTATTACTGTCCGCAAACAGAGTTTGGTAATTCATCCTACTTTCCTCAGAAATAAACAGCATTAAATTTTGCAAGTCCTTTTACTTTCTTCTTTCAATGGCAATGCTGAATTGTACTTTAGTTGACTGGGGAATGATGCATGTATATTGGGTTTCTGGAAGTTAATCGACTCGATATTGTGCCTTTCATAGTCTTAGTAACATGGATTTCATAGATTTTTGTGTCATTCTGAATATTGTATCGTATCACTTTACTCAGTTGGTTGAGCGATAGTGTTGCCACCTACCGGGAAATTAAGCTTGGAATGCAAAAACTCTCTTATTCCATGGAGTAAGTGGAATTCCGACTTCCACGAGTTTTAAAACAGCCCCAGAATGCAGATGAATGTCGATATTAGTGTATTCTTGCCTTCCACGCATGCAGGACAAACTTAAAAAGCGTCATCCAGCCCATAACTCAATTTTGTCAAAAATTGGAGTTAGTGGGTTTTTGATCTCCGTCTCAATTACAGATCTTGTATTCTATGGTACTTGTTTATTTATTTTGATTCAGTGACAAATATAACTATACAGAGTAAAGGTAGGAAATACATTTATCAAGTTGGCAAATGGAAGTTCTCCAACAAGCCATACATTAGCAACCAACCAACATTTACCATGTAATTAAGTTCTGAATAAAGAGAAAGCTATTGACTGTCCCCATAAACAGTGCAAAGGCACGTGCACCACTGGCAGCTCAAGTATGCGAGAAAATAATCTTGCAATAAGGAAGGAAGGTCGAATCACGCAGAAGGAATATTGTTGGATGTGACTGGATCTCCTCACATTACTACCGCCTTTCACTAGAGGACTATCTTCAACTTCCCCTCTCAGAGCACAGACTTTACTTGGCCAGGCTGTATTCTCTCAACATTTCATACTAGTGGGCTGAATTGTATTATCCCTAATTTTAGTCAAGTTCTGTGTTGTCAAATTATGATGTTTGATGTTTCCTACAGTAATTTTGCCACTTTGCCTTTCCACGGTAGGCAACAGCCAAGGAACTGGCAGAATCAGTAGACTTACTGCTACAGCTCCAAGAGCCAGCTGACTCTTTGTGTGCAGAGTTCTTAGCACATGCTGAGACTCGACTTGGAGAACAGCTGACAATATTAAAAGAGTTGCAGGATCAGGTAAAACATTTAAACTTTTCTGATTAATTATAACATCTTTTGATATACCGGTACGTTTTTTTAGAACACTTCCTTTACTTTTTTTTTTTTAAATTGCTTATTTAATTACGAGTATCAAGTGCATGGTTATCAGTTATTCACAAATCGAGATGGATGATGTTAATAAAACAGAGAAATTTCAGTGATCATTTGCCTCTTGAGCAATTTCAGTCGACTCTTTGTTTGAGAAACAAATTATTATTAATTTCCTTATTTATTATTAATATTTATTTTTTTATTACAAAAACTGCCCCATTGAGGGTAGCACCTACAGACTCAGTATATCCTAAAAAAAAAAATTATCATACATATGAGGGGCTTAGAACAAAAAGCAGGTAAGTGACATTATTAAAAAATGAGGTAAGTGCGTGTTGTGGTAGCCCAAAAGGATGTTTCTTTGGGATAAAATCAGGTAAGTGATCACACTGTGCAGTGCTGCTGTATGGGCATCATTTCACCAAACTAGTGTATAATATTTCATTGCATGTAGAACTTTAACTGTAATTTCCTCAAAACTAGGTTTCCGTCACTTACCTGCTTTTTGTTCTAAGTCCCTCATATGTAAACATAGATATGAAATTTAAAAAAAAGAAACAAAGAAAAGGGCATGAAAAATTACAATTGCTATTAATGTGGCACCATGTGATTAATTAGGATTTGACAGGATTTTTTAAACACAATTATCACAATGTCTTCCCTCAGAGATGTTGGCAGAGCAAACTGCCGTCGAAATTCTTCGAAAAAAAGCTAGTATAGTCCCTCGAGCACCTACCTCAACGTGAATTAAGGCATATTTCAGCCTGAAATAGTTCACTGTAGGCTCATAGATCGACTTCTTCTCATGGTGGACAAAATTCTTCGTTAATTTGGAGATTTCTCACACTGCCGATCTCTTGCTGACTAACAGCTGTTTTGTGACCAATTTTGCATTGTTGAACTCATAATCACATCAAATATATAAAGTGGGTAGGCATTAGACGCACACACATTTCAGAGGTTCAGCAGCATGCCACTGGTCGTAGGGATGGCTATCTGTGTATCTGTTGTGTACAACTTACTAGCATAGCATTGAGAGAGGGATGAAGTACTGGCTGTAAACATAGTTTCAAAATGTGATGGCATTAATTGAATAGATTGTACTGTAAGATATGACAGCATGATTTGCAAACCTTCCACTAATGTTTCTAACTATATGATTTCTACTTTGTGGTTGCCATTTATTTCATTTACAACATAATTTCATATTTCTCCATTTTATGATTTGTACATAACAGTATTGGTGAACTTGCCAGTTGTTTTGTCATTGAATAGGTATAGTACGTAACATGCTTATAAATGTAGGTAAATGTTCCATGTTCCAGGATATTATAGAATTTGTGGATGTAGGCAGCTCAGGATTCCTCAGTGATCTTTGTTTAATGGTAGCCTCATACAATGATATGTTCATCAACAGACCACGGTTACAAGATGCTCAGCAGTGGTAAGTAGTTTTAAGAATTAATAAGTTCTGGTTCATGATTTATTCAACTTTTTTTCTTTCTTTTTAAATGCTAGTTATTCTAATATATTCCAAGTGGATGGTTGTTAGATATAGTAAACAATGTAGTGTGGAAATGTAACAAGAAATTCAGAATGGTAAACATTTAACAACAACATGTTAAAGATAACATGTTGAATTTTACTTGTATAGGGACATTTCAACTCTCAATTGACTTAACATGTTTACTGAGGTTGTTGAACTTTGTTAAATATTTAAATTTGTTCCGAGCCCTTTGTTAAAATGGCTCACAAGGAAAAATCAATAAAATAATCGCACTTTTCTACTTTAACCATCTCCTATTCTACATTCTACTAGAGCAAAGTATGAGGATTTAGTGGCTTTTCAATTGCTTGTTGGAGACTTTATATAATTTTATTGATGTTGTCAACTATTGTCATGTTAGAGCTTGCATTCATTTCAGTTGGCGGCCTATTTTATTTTATTGTTGTTTTTAATATATCTTAATTTTTTCGGTACCAGTATTAATTAAAATATAGATTTTCTGTGAAGTTACGTTAGTCTGTTAGATGAAACATCGTCAATCTTGGAGTTAATAAAATATTTCAGTAATCTACACAATTTAAGCACGTTGACTACACATTACTTCTATCAAATGTAATCTCCATCTTACGATGTTTGGTGACGTATACACGTTCGTTGATGTGACATATTAATGAATTTAAATACTATTATAATCACAATCATGCCATGGTATGAAAGAAAAATTTCAAACCTCGAGCGGGAATCGAACCTGCGACTTCCTGTTCTCCGGTCAGGCGCTCTACCACTGAGCTATCGAGTTCGTCTCACGCCAAAGGCTTGGAATTATCCTTTCATACCGGCGACTCTGTTATAGAGTACTGTCTTGTAAAGTTTCTTTCAACCCATAAGCAGTGCTGACTAGATCAGACGCTATGGACAGTACTATATAACAGAGTCGCCAGTATGAAAGGATAATTCCAAGCCTTTGGCGTGAGACGAACTCGATAGCTCAGTGGTAGAGCGCCTGACCGGAGAACAGGAAGTCGCAGGTTCGATTCCCGCTCGAGGTTGTGAAATTTTTCTTTCATACCATGGCATGATTGTGACTATAATAGTATTTAAATTCATTACTTCTATCATTTCACTGATGTTACCTCATTTGGCAACTGCTAAATAAAAAAATAAAATCGCGTACTTTGAGCGAGATGGAATTGTATATGAATTAAATTCAAATTGGAATACTCGGTATTTTGGTTTTGAATATGTATTATCCATTCTGACAGCTTATAATTTTGTTTTCTCACAGTGACGAGCTGGATTCTGTGGCATTATCACAACTGGGTAATTTTGTATTGTGCAACATGCAGCACTATTTTGATCTGGTGGGAAAACGCATAGAACGTGAGCAGGAAGGTGGAGCAGGGGACACAGTGGTGCTTGTAAGAGCTCTCGATCGCTTCCATCGCAGACTGCAAGCTATGAATACTCTATTTTCTGACACGGATTTTGCCAGGTATTGTATAATTTGTTATAGTCAGTAGAAATAATGATTATTTCTTTGTGAGAAAGAAGAAATGCTTTCAAAATGCTTGTACTTGTGTATTATTTTTTTTTTTCATCAGCTAATCGATGAATAACAAAGAACAAATACGAAGTCAACTAGAAATATAAATTTACAAATTCATGTTGGAAAATGTTCAGCTAAGCCTCGTGTTAATCACATATATCAAAATATGATTAATTATTTATTCCGTCAATATGGCTTAAGCATTGAATTACATATGAAAGAAAACATACTTACTTACTTATTGGCTTTTAAGGAACCCAGAGGTTCATTGCCACCCTCGCATAAGCCCGCCATTGGTCCCTATCCTGAGCAAGATTAATCCAGTCTCTATCATCATATCCCACCTCCCTCAAATCCATTTTAATATTATCTTCCCATCTACGTCTCGGCCTCCCCAAAGGTCTTTTCCCCAGGCCTCCCAACTAACACTCTATATACATTTCTGGATTTGCCCATGCGTGCTACATGCCCTGCCCATCTCAAACGTCTGGATTTAATGTTCCTAATTATGTCAGGTGAAGGATACAATTCGTGTAGCTCTGCAATGTGTAATTTTCTCCATTCTCCTGTAACTTCATCCCTTTTAGCCCCAAATATTTTCCTAAGAACCTTATTCTCAAAAACCCTCAATCTCTGTTCCTCTCTCAAAGTGAGAATCTAAGTTTCACAGCCATACAGAACAACCGGTAATATAACTGTTTTATAAATTCTAACTTTCAGATTTTTTGACACCAGACTAGATGACAAAAGCTTCTCAACCGAATAATAACAGGCATTTCCCATATTTATTCTGCGTTTAATTTCCTCCCGAGTGTCATTTATATTTGTTACTGTTGCTCCAAGATATTTGAATTTTTCCACCCCTTCGAAGTATAAATCTCCAACTTTTATAGTTCCATTTCGTACAATATTCTGATCACGAGACATAATCATATACTTAGTCTTTTCGGGATTTACTTCCAACCCTATCTCTTTACTTGCTTCAAGTAGAATTTCCGCGTTTTCCCTAATCGTTTGTGGATTTTCTCCTAACATATTCACGTCATCCGCATAGACATAGGGGTGGTCCTCCAGCTTGGGGGTTGGGCGAAGGGCTAACAATCTATCACCGTAAAAAACAGCTGTTACGAAACCTAACAATAAGCCTCGAAAGAAAACATATGAAAGAAAAATTGATGTGTTACATCCTATTTAATCTTGATACTAACGTTTTCGCCCCTAATGGGGCATCTTCAGGTACAAGATATAAGTATCATCTAAAATCAATTACAATACAATTTTTACATTTGAAAATGCCATGACTAGAATGAAATATGACATAGTGACAATATTATCCATACCAACATTAATTGTCCTGTCAAAATATTAAAAACAAATTTAATTTAAAACAATGTGAATTTGCTTAGCTATACAAAGTAGATCCCCTTGTATGGTATCTCAAATATATTGTGTTGTTGCCAGTAAGGTCAATAAAAATACTAAAATATACAAAATTAAAACCTAATATTATTAAATGTGGAGTCATGAAAGCGTGTATAACTAATTTCGTAGAGCGATTGGAATTCTCGTTAAAAGTTCAATGTTCTCGTATCTGAATGACAGTTTCAAATGTAAAAATTGTATTGTAATAGATTTTAGATGATACTTATATCTTGTACCTGAAGATGCCCCATTAGGGGCGAAAACGTTAGTATCAAGATTAAATAGGATGTAACACATCAATATTTTCTTTCATATGTAATTCAATGCTTAAGCCATATTGACGGAATAAATAATTGGATACTTTAAAGTAGAAAGGTGCAAAGTGCCAAAATCATAGAAAACGAAATTATTATGCAGAAAAGTGCAATGTGCCTAGGATGATGATGTATGAAAGAGGCTACATCCACTTGTGTTTCTTAAGCGAGATATTTAGATGTTACGTTGCCAGCACCATGCAGTTTCAGACGGTAAGCGCCCAATTGAGCTGCATCATAGAATGCAATGGATCTTCAACAGGTCATGTTTGTGCCCAAACTTACACACAGCGAAATGTTTTACAGATGTCAACTTTCACCTTATAACTTTGGAGTTTGTGTTTGTGATACAATGCAGTCTTATATGTGTATGTGGGATGAAAGCATCGCGAGTAGAGGTGCCAATGAGATTGCCTCGTGTGTACTAAAACTGATGAATATGGACATAACAAGCAAGAAGAATCTGATAACTGTGCAGCTGAAAACAAAAATCGTGTAATGGTTTTCATGTGTCTCTTTTTAGTTGTCATTGGTTTATTTGAGCACATAGAACAAGCGGCCACAGTTTCTTGCAATGCGATTCTGATTTCGCTTTGATTGAAAAACGACAGAAAGTGACAAAAGCCTTCATTCCTAGTGATCTGCTTAAAATCGTACAAGACTATAAAGCTGTAAAATCATTTCAAACCGTTTCAATGCTAGAGTCATATTTCCTTAATATGCAAGATGTTGCTGATCAACTAATTTCCATCAAGAACTTGAATATTTCTAAGGCATGTTGCATTCAGTATGATGTTAGTAAAGCAGGTAGTGTTTCTGTGAAATAGTCCCATGATAATGAAGCAGTGCATACCATTAAAGTGCTTAAAAAGGAAAAAAAAAAAACATATGATGTGCTGTCAGCATTGTTCCAAGTTAAAGCATAAAATAGGGAAATTACTGAAGAAAAGAAGGGGGATCTACTAGCAATGACTCCCTATTTTCCAAATGAGGAGCATAGGCAGTTCTACAGGCAGATCTGTGAGTAAAAATTGCTCCAGAATAGGAAAAAATAGGTATTGGACTTTGCACCATTCTACTGCAACTGTACCCATTACTTAACCCTTTTCACAATCTGTGTTATATAATTAAATATACTTACTTACAAATGGCTTTTAAGGAACCCGAAGGTTCATTGCTGCCCTCACATAAGCCCGCCATCGGTCCCTATCCTGTGCAAGATTAATCCAGTCTCTATCATCATATCCCACCTCCCTCAAATATATTTTAATATTATCCTCCCATCTACGTCTCGGCCTCCCTAAAGGTCTTTTTCCCTCCGGTCTCCCAACTAACACTCTATATGCATTTCTGGATTCGCCCATATGTGCTACATGCCCTGCCCATCTCAAACGTCTGGATTTAATGTTCCTAATTATGTCAGGTGAAGAATACAATGCATGCAGTTCTGCGTTGTGTAACTTTCTCCATTCTCCTGTAACTTCATCCCGCTTAGCCCCAAATATTTTCCTAAGCACCTTATTCTCAAACACCCTTAACCTATGTTCCTCTCTCAGAGTGAGAGTCCAAGTTTCACAATCATACAGAAGAACCGGTAATATAACTGTTTTATAAATTCTAACTTTCAGATATTTTGACAGCAGATTGGATGATAAAAGCTTCTCAATCGAATAATAACACGCATTTCCCATATTTATTCTGCGTTTAATTTCCTCCCGAGTGTCATTTATATTTGTTACTGTTGCTCCAAGATATTTGAATTTTTCCACCTCTTCGAAGGATAAATCTCCAATTTTTATATTTCCATTTCGTACAATATTCTCGTCACGAGACATAATCATATACTTTGTCTTTTCGGGATTTACTTTCAAACCGATCGCTTTACTTGCTTCAAGTAAAATTTCCGTGTTTTCCCTAATCGTTTGTGTATTTTCTCCTAACATATTCACGTCATCCGCATAGACAAGAAGTTATCATATTTAGTACTTAAGAGTAGATGGTGCGATATCATAGTTATAGTTATATAATTAAATATGGAGAAATAATGTCTCCACATACCACTATTATTAATGAGCAGGGAAAGGATTTATATGTAAATACATATTTACTTATAAAGCTAATATAATTTATATTTTGCATTATCTTTATGTTTCACAATGTGTAGGGTTGAAAAATCCTACTTTTATTTTCCATATTTTTCCATATTTTAGAGTTTAGTACATATTTTCGTTAATTTCCATATATTTTCCATATTTCATATAAAACAGTCCATATTATATTAGGTTTAACAATAAAACAAAACAAAATTCCATTAACTTTTAAAAATACATTTCAACAATAGAGATTTAAACACATGTTCAGTAATCCCTTTAACATCAGAGTTATTTGAAAATTAGCAGTCCTATCAACAATGGGAAAGTAAGTTACAAAACTGTATTAATTTAATTTAAAATTTTTAACAGACTTCAGTTGTGCAGCTCAACAGTTAAATGCCAGTCAGAGTACACATAGGTTCAGTTTTGTAAATCATACTATAAAGACGGTAAATATGCCAAAAGTACGTCATTCAGTCAATTTAAAATCAAAACTAACAAGTTACATTTCAGAATTTAAAGAAGATGGTTTATCAACTGACAATAAAATATTATTTTGTAATTTGTGTCAGTGTGCAGTATCATCTACACAAAAGTTCCTGGTGCAACAACACATTACAACTAGTAAACATCAGGCCAACAAACAACTAAATTCCAAGCAGAGACAATTGTTTTTAACACAACCAACAACATCGAATGTAAGATCTGAGTTTAACATCGACCTGTGCCGTTCTCTCATCTCTGCTGATATTCCTCTCTACAAACTAAAGAATAAGGTCTTCAGGGAATTCCTTGAAAAATATACTCAACATACAATCCCGGATGAGTCAACACTTAGGAAGACGTATGCTCCATCCATCTACGATGAGACAATACAGAAGATAAGAGATGAAATTAAAGATAGTTCAATTTGGGTTTCCATTGATGAGACTCCCGACAAAGAAGGTAGACTTATTGGTAATGTAGTTATCGGTTTGTTAAGTGAACAATATTCTGAACGAATTCTTTTACATTGTGATGTTCTAGAAAAGTGCAATAACAAAACTATAGTTAAACTTTTCAACGAAGCTATGGGTATCCTGTGGCCAAAGGGTATTATGTACGATAATGTGTTATTCTTTATTAGCGATGCTGCCCCTTATATGGTCAAAGCTGGACAAGCATTATCTGTTGTATATCCTAAATTGACTCATTTTACTTGTGTGGCGCATGCATTTCATCGTGTGGCAGAAGTGGTCAGAGACAATTTCCCTAAAGTAGATTTGTTGATTTCATCAGTGAAAAAAGTATTTCTCAAAGCTCCCAGTAGAGTTAACGTGTTGAAAGAAATGTACCCTGAAATTCCATTGCCACCAAAGCCAATTTTAACTAGATGGGGTACATGGCTAGAAGCAGTTGAATATTATGCCGAACATATAGACTCTATTAACAATGTTCTCCTTGCATTGGACTCTGAAGATGCAGTCTCAATTGATACTGCGAAAACAGTTACCTGTGACATAAGTGTGAAGAATGACTTAGCTCACATTCAGCATACATTTTCATGCATCATAAAAACGCTCAAAAGTCTCCAAAATAGGCACCTTTCACTATCTGAAAGTTTTGAAATTATAAATAGTACTGTGGAACAACTTAATCGTGGTAGAGGTAAAGTTGCAGATGCAGTAAGAGCTAAGGTGGACACTGTACTTTCAAAAAACCCTGGATATGAAGAACTACAAAAGGTTGTTGCTGTGATGAGTGGTGAATCAACAGTGAAGATTAACTTGGACTTATCCCCAGCAGACATTGTGAAATTGAATTATGTACCAGTTACTTCTTGTGACGTCGAACGCTCTTTTAGTCAGTATAAATCTATCCTCAGAGACAATAGAAGAAGATTCACTTTTCAGCACTTGAAAGAAATGTTTGTAACCTATTGTTATGGTAACAGACAATAAAAATTGTGTTTTGTTGAAACTACATTGGAAGATAAGGTACGTCCATTATATTTTTTGTTTAGTTTGATTAAAATGTACCAATATTTAACGTACATAGTCATTTTTTTATAATTTTAAGTCCATATTTAATTCCATATTTTGGTAAAAATCCATATTTAATTCCATATTTTGGTAAAAATAACTACATATATATTTACATATTTCATATATTTTTAGTCCATATAAATCCGTTCCCTGTTAATGAGTAAACACTGTACTATTGCTGTCTTCTATCAGTAAAAAAAAACATGACACAAATATGTGTACAATTATTCTTATAGCTACATTTTTTTATCTTATCTCCAATGTTTCATTTTGGCACTTTGCACCCTTCTACTTTAAAGTATCCAATTAATCATATTTTGATATATGTTATTAGCAGGGAACGGATTTATATGGACTAAAAATATATGAAATATGTAAATATATATGTAGTTATTTTTACCAAAATATGGAATTAAATATGGATTTTTACCAAAATATGGAATTAAATATGGACTTAAAATTATAAAAAAATGACTATGTACGTTAAATATTGGTACATTTTAATCAAACTAAACAAAAAATATAATGGACGTACCTTATCTTCCAATGTAGTTTCAACAAAACACAATTTTTATTGTCTGTTACCATAACAATAGGTTACAAACATTTCTTTCAAGTGCTGAAAAGTGAATCTTCTTCTATTGTCTCTGAGGATAGATTTATACTGACTAAAAGAGCGTTCGACGTCACAAGAAGTAACTGGTACATAATTCAATTTCACAATGTCTGCTGGGGATAAGTCCAAGTTAATCTTCACTGTTGATTCACCACTCATCACAGCAACAACCTTTTGTAGTTCTTCATATCCAGGGTTTTTTGAAAGTACAGTGTCCACCTTAGCTCTTACTGCATCTGCAACTTTACCTCTACCACGATTCAGTTGTTCCACAGTACTATTTATAATTTCAAAACTTTCAGATAGTGAAAGGTGCCTATTTTGGAGACTTTTGAGCGTTTTTATGATGCATGAAAATGTATGCTGAATGTGAGCTAAGTCATTCTTCACACTTATGTCACAGGTAACTGTTTTCGCAGTATCAATTGAGACTGCATCTTCAGAGTCCAATGCAAGGAGAACATTGTTAATAGAGTCTATATGTTCGGCATAATATTCAACTGCTTCTAGCCATGTACCCCATCTAGTTAAAATTGGCTTTGGTGGCAATGGAATTTCAGGGTACATTTCTTTCAACACGTTAACTCTACTGGGAGCTTTGAGAAATACTTTTTTCACTGATGAAATCAACAAATCTACTTTAGGGAAATTGTCTCTGACCACTTCTGCCACACGATGAAATGCATGCGCCACACAAGTAAAATGAGTCAATTTAGGATATACAACAGATAATGCTTGTCCAGCTTTGACCATATAAGGGGCAGCATCGCTAATAAAGAATAACACATTATCGTACATAATACCCTTTGGCCACAGGATACCCATAGCTTCGTTGAACAGTTTAACTATAGTTTTGTTATTGCACTTTTCTAGAACATCACAATGTAAAAGAATTCGTTCAGAATATTGTTCACTTAACAAACCGATAACTACATTACCAACAAGTCTACCTTCTTTGTCGGGAGTCTCATCAATGGAAACCCAAATTGAACTATCTTTAATTTCATCTCTTATCTTCTGTATTGTCTCATCGTAGATGGATGGAGCATACGTCTTCCTAAGTGTTGACTCATCCGGGATTGTATGTTGAGTATATTTTTCAAGGAATTCCCTGAAGACCTTATTCTTTAGTTTGTAGAGAGGAATATCAGCAGAGATGAGAGAACGGCACAGGTCGATGTTAAACTCAGATCTTACATTCGATGTTGTTGGTTGTGTTAAAAACAATTGTCTCTGCTTGGAATTTAGTTGTTTGTTGGCCTGATGTTTACTAGTTGTAATGTGTTGTTGCACCAGGAACTTTTGTGTAGATGATACTGCACACTGACACAAATTACAAAATAATATTTTATTGTCAGTTGATAAACCATCTTCTGTAAATTCTGAAATGTAACTTGTTAGTTTTGATTTTAAATTGACTGAATGACGTACTTTTGGCATATTTACCGTCTTTATAGTATGATTTACAAAACTGAACCTATGTGTACTCTGACTGGCATTTAACTGTTGAGCTGCACAACTGAAGTCTGTTAAAAATTTTAAATTAAATTAATACAGTTTTGTAACTTACTTTCCCATTGTTGATAGGACTGCTAATTTTCAAATAACTCTGATGTTAAAGGGATTACTGAACATGTGTTTAAATCTCTATTGTTGAAATGTATTTTTAAAAGTTAATGGAATTTTGTTTTGTTTTATTGTTAAACCTAATATAATATGGACTGTTTTATATGAAATATGGAAAATATATGGAAATTAACGAAAATATGTACTAAACTCTAAAATATGGAAAAATATGGAAAATAAAAGTAGGATTTTTCAACCCTACACATTGTGAAACATAAAGATAATGCAAAATATAAATTATATTAGCTTTATAAGTAAATATGTATTTACATATAAATCCTTTCCCTGGTTATTAGAAATATAAAGTCTGAGCATAATCGATAACAAAAGAAGAATGTTTTGTTTCGTGTAACAATTCTAGTAATATTTTCTGCATTTTGAAGGACGGGAACAGAGATTGTGTTACGAGCTGGTCGAAGACAATGTCGTTATCATCTTCAAACCCTGAAGACGCACTTTTCTGATACACTAACACAAGTGAGGCAGAGCTTAGCTGCTCCTAAACTCATTAATCAAGATGGAGATAGTTCCACCAGTCTATCAGAATTGCTTACTTCTCTGGTTTTAGCTACTGTTGAAAAAGTTAAGGGCGTACTACAAGATTTATTGGTAAGTTATGTGTTTTAAACATAGGCAGTAGTTAAGTTACATTTATAGGAATGTAATTCGTTTGTGTTGTAATGAAATAAATATTAAATGATAACGAACATAAATGGTTGTATAGAAACTCCTGATTTTTTAAATTGTGTAACTGCTATAAACTGTCGAAAAGATGGACCCAATTTCAAAATCCTATATCTCGCATTGGCAATAAGTTATGATTTTATAATATATTTCCGTCAAAATGACTTATCAAGATTTTAAACAAAACAAATATTATGGCATATAATAATTTGTTAATGTAGCTAATAACATACATTGCAAATATTTTCGCCAATTGGCATCTTCAGGCATGGATTCAATATCTATAGTCCCGTTGCTCTTATTTCCGGCAGCCAATCATGTTGCAAGTTGGCTACATTTAAACATGTGCGTCTTGTCATTCGCTGTTGATTTCGTCATGGACTTCCTAAGGCTCTATAGATACTGGGTATAATCGTCCGCCATTTTCGTTCTTTCCTTGTTGTTTGCGGCAAGCAGACGAGAATTTACAACAGTACAAATTTTAATTCCGCGCTCTTTTAGGTGTATTTCTTTAAAATAATAATAATAACAATAATAATAATAATAATAATAATAGAATCAAGGGTAACAATTGACTTAGAGCCATGCAGCTGGATACTCTGGTAATTAAACCTTCAACAAACAGTGCAATATTTGATCCACATACATTAAACATTATAGTCAACAATTGATTTTGTTAGGTATACAAAAGCTATCTCAACATTCACTTAGCTATTTATTTTTAAGTTTCTCACATTAAACATTATAACAAGAACGTAATCGACAGATTGAATTTTTTTCCGGCAGCGAGTCCCACAAAGCACGGGGCCTGGGGTGACCACCCCACTTGCCCCGCCAAAGGGGGGCAAGAATGAGAATCCACAGTTCTAACAGACCTAAGTTGTTACTCTGCAAACTGAGGTCCGCGCATATGTTACTCCCAGTAACTGGGAAATTAGTACGGTACAGATTTCGAATAGGAATCACTTTTAAAAGTAATTCTTTCTAAACATTTCTCTCACTTTGACGCCCATCTAAAGTTAAAAATAGAAAAACTTTTGAAGGTGCCAATGTCTATTTTGAACATGACACTTCGAAGTTAGTAATTTTTTCTCCCTTCCCAAAAAACATTTTGATTTCGAATTTTTTCTATGCTTTCCTTAGATATTTATCTATCAAACCTAAAATTTACAATGCGATTATCATAGGTGCTACGACGTGATAATGTTTAACGGTGCGGAAAATAGCGTCGTCTGCTAACCGCAACTGGCAATGAAAGAACTAAAATGGCGAACGATTATATGTACCTACTCTTTATAGAGCATACTCTTACCAGGACGTAAGCAAAGAGGCGGAGCCACGCCAGAAATAACAGCGACGTGACTTTAATATTGTACATTGGAACAAGTGCGAAAATATTAGCATATACAATTGAAAAATTTACAACGAAACAAGTTTTAAGGGGTTAGGTACAGCTTACAGCAGTAAAATTTTTGGAAATATTCAACATTTTTTTCCCTCCATTACTGTATCTTGTACAATAATTAAAATTGGTATGTGTAAAACACTGTCCTTCTGCTATATGAAAAAAAATATTTTTACAATTTAAAAAGAATTATTTATATTTTGCAAATTCAAAATCGTGGCAGTTCACTGTGCAGTGATGAAGCGTTTCCCTCATAACTCATAAACTTGTTAAATTTTTCATGTTCTGTCTCTTTTATTTTATTGCTGAAACTCATGTTTTCAACTACATTCCTTAATAAATAATTTTTTTTTTATTTTGTGTTAGAAGAAAATACTGATATTTGACCATTCTCTCAATGAATTTATTTTTATCAGACAATCTATCAAAGGCAGAGAAGTGATCGTGCATCATATTATAGATATGACATGCATAAATACACACAAAAAGTTTCATCACAGAATGTTGAATAGTTTTTTAGTTATGTGGGAAACGCTTCATCACTACACAGTGAACTTAATTTTGAAAAAAAAATATATATATAAATAATTTTTTTACACAAACTAATTTTCATTATCGTACAAGATACAGTAATGGAGGAAAAAAATGTTGAATGTTTCCAAACTTTTACTGCTGTAAGCTGTACCTAACCCCTTAAAAACAAACATATTAAGAAACGATAGTTGTGTTAATTATTATATCACTTTTGATTATATAATTATTACAATGGTAAAACCCTAGTTATAAGTTACAACATCTACTTCCATTATTTCACATAATGAACACCAATCAAAATACCCCTCATTTCTCGTGAAAAACAACTGAATAGACTACAGTGGACGATAGTGGACTTTATGTTGTCAGCAAAGAGCTGGATACATTAAGAAGATTGATTGATTTCACATAATATTATATAATTAAAAAAAACTATTATCGCACATAATATGAACATTTTACTCAATATGGATTATTAAATGCAGTATTACTTTTTGGTAACTAATTTAGAATAGCTCTTTTATAAATAGAGGGACATAACTACATGACACATAATTTATATTTATTTAATTAAAATTTGACAGGTTTTTGCTCAGTCAGACCTTACATTTGGTTTGAAACCTCACTTCCGTGAAGCATTCTGCATAGATAATGTTCGCGAAGATCTGGTCGTTGGCTTCCTACATCATCTGACAGCAACAGCAAGAGGATTCTGTGACTCTGGCGATTCAAAATCACCTCCAGCTTTACTACTTCTGCTCTCAAAAATGTGTCTAGAGTTTGAGACATCAAGTGTTCACTATTTGGTAAGTTCATTTAGAATTGGACAATTTTATTATGTACACACATACATATGCACTCAAATTTAGCTTCTCTATCGATATGAGACCCTGGTGTGGTCTTGTCAGTTTTATCTGTAAATAAGGGGGTTTAATCAATTAAATTTTTAAAATATTAGATAAGAGTATATTACACTAAAGGATAGGAATGCAGGTGCATTATTTACAAACATACTTAAAAAAGATGATTTTGAAGCTATGGCTTCAATCCTTTTGTGTAATGTGGATTGGTTGAATCGAGCACTCTACAATTAAGTCATTTACTCTTCTCGATTGGTCTTGACTTAATTGATAGTCATCTTCAATTTGTGCATCTCTCACTATAAATTTTATTTAATTTGAGGAGCCACTAAGAATCCCACCAACATGATTCTTGTCAATAATCAAGTTGCTACATGGCATTTCAAGAAGAAGAAGAAGAAGAATTTATTTCTTTATTTATTTACATTAAAAAGATACATTAAGAAACTATTATATACATCTTGATTACACAACTTTTAATACTGTATCACTTCGGAATATGTATGATATGAACTTTCTTGTGTTAAATTTTAACGTACCTTGTTAACATGTTTCGACCTATTTTCGGTCATCTTCGGAACTGGTCGTTGTTAGTCTTGGCGCCTCTTGTTTCCTGTGTGGGTGCGTTCGTAGTGTAGAGTCAAAGAGTGTATGTGTTTTGAAATTGAGTTGTGTGTTGAGAATATCGTTGGGGTGTGTTTTCGTGTGTCTGTATATTTCATATTGTTCTAGTGTGTTGAGTTTCTGGCTTTTTGGTTGGATGTGTTGGATGTGTTGATGTCTCTGTAGGTGTGGTTGGCATTTGTGATGTGTTCTGCATATGTGGAGATGTTTTGTAATTTTGTTGTGGCTGTGATGTGTTCTTTGTAACGTGTTTGAAATGATATGCCTGTCTGTCCTATGTAGAAGTTGTTGCAGGTATTACATTTGAGTTTGTATACGCCTTTGTGGTTGTATTTGTTTGTTTGTGTTGTTTGTGTGTCGATATGTTTTTGTAGAGTATTATTTGTTCTGTATGCGATGTTGTAGTTTAATTTCTTGAATGAGGTTGCAATTTTATGTGTGTTTTTGTTTTCGTATGTTAGTGTGATGTATTTTTTGTGTTCTTGTGTTTGTGTTGTATTCTTCTGTTTTTTGTGGTTTTGTTTTGTCTTACGTATTATGTTGTCTATTATGTTAGGGTTGTATCCGTTTTCTTATGCTATGTATTTGATTGTGTTTAGTTCTTTGTAATCCTGTTGGTTTATTGGTATGTTGAGTAGTCTGTGTACCATTGTTCGAAATGCAGCTTGTTTGTGTTGTGTGGGGTGGTTGGATGTGTTGTGTATGTGTGTTGTTGTTGTGGGTTTTCTGTATACTTTGAATGTGCGTTTGTTGTCTACTTTTGTTATTGTGATGTCTAGAAAATTTATGGATTTGTTGTTTTCAATTTCTAATGTGCTTTGGGTGTATTTTGTTTATGTGTTGATGCAGGTTTTGGATCTGTCTTTTGTTTCCTTTGTATAGTATTAGTATGTCATCTACGTATCTGTGCCAATATATGATGTTGTCTGCGTGTTTGTTGGTGTTGTCGTCTTTGTTTAATATGTATGTCTGTTCTATGTGGTGTAAGAATATTTCTTCTAGTATGATGGAAATGGGTGATCTCATGTGTAAGCTTTCGGTTTGTGTGTAATATTTGTTATTGTATGTGAAGTAGTTTTGTTTTGTGAAAAACAGAAATACTAATTAAGGAATTTACCCCTGTATGAGCAAGCGCTTGTGGTTGGGAGTAAACTGACCTGTAGATAAGCAGAAAGAAGAAGACAAAATAAACAAATTAATGTAAGCAATAAAATAGCACAGATTACAAAAACAAAAGCCTATAAGATAAAGAACAATCACAATTGAAAATGTTTATAACCAATATTCACAAGTGTAATAATATAAGACTATTATTTACCAGTTAATTATCTAATACTATGTTAAGTTTCCTTAATAATTTCTTTAATTTTCAGTTTAAATTTAATCATACTTATGTTAGCTAAAACAGGGTAATGAGAAATTAATTTGTTGTAAAGTTTACATCGGTATTACTGTTTCTAAACATTTAAATCATCAAAAATGTTAATGAGATGTATTAGGTAATTATAAAGCTTTGAACAGTAAATACTAGTATCAGCTACATAATATCTAAACTGTTTTATTTTAAATACAATACAATAACATTTATTATAGGCTTTAATAATGCATTTGTGAAATTTATTAGCATTATTGTTTTTAAGTGCTTTCCTCTCCTATACTGTAAGAGTTGGATCCAGACTTATTATCTGTGAAATATATATATAGAATCTTACTGGCTTTCGAAATCTGTTTCACATTCCCTGTAAGTGACTGTAACTCAATTGGTTGATGAATTAAGTTAATAAATTTGTTAAGATCGCCACTGCATATGACTGGTTATAACCAAAATGAAAGCAACTCTATATGCTCTGATGCAACACCGCATCAATATGCCTGATTTGAAAACTTCCTTAAACAAAACAAACCACTCATATACGAATATGTAGGCCTGGGAAGAGTTAAATTAAAATACTTAAGTTGTTATATCTGTTATGCTTTTATTAAAGAATACAGAAAGTGTATACCGGTACAGGAAGAATTTTGTAATAAAGTGAAGCTATGGTGTAAAAATAATATTATATATCTGTTTGTGCATGCGTGAGTGCGTGAAATATATTTCTACTTTCAAACATACATTGTGTTTTTTTATATTCCTTACTCCTTACACCGTGGGAGATTGCTTCGTTGTCAATAGCTTGAGCATTGGACAACAATCACATTCCTGAAACGTTGTTAAATTTAGCAGACATATCCAGAAAGACATTGTTGTTGTAATCTGTGCTATTTTATTGCTTATATTAATTTGTTTATTTTGTCTTCTTCTTTCTGCTTATCTACAGGTCAGTTTACTCCCAACCACGAGTGCTTGCTCATACAGGGGTAAATTCCTTAATTTGTATTTCTGTTTTATGTATATAATCGTTTCTTAATGTATCTTTTTAATGCAAATAAATACATTCTTCTTCTTCTTCTTCTTCTTCTCCTTCTCCTTCTCCTCCTCCTCCTTCTTCTTCTTCTTCTTCTTCTTCTTCTTCTTCTTCTTCTTCTTCTTCTTCTTCTTCTTCTAGAAATGCCATGTAGCAACTCGATTATTGACAGGAATCAGGTCGGTGGGATCCTTACTGGCTCCTCAAATTAAATAAAATTTCTGCACCCCTGCATTAACATAATAGTGAGAGATGCACAAATTGAAAACGACTATCAATTAAGTCAAGACCAATCGAGAAGAGTAATGACTTAATTTTATTGTAGAGTGCTCGACATTAGAATTCAACCAATCCACAGTACACAAAAGGTTTGAAGCCGTAACTTCAAAATCATCTTTTTTAAGTACGTTTGTAAATAATGCACCTGCATTCCTAACCCTTAGTGCAATGCACTCTTATCTGATACTTAAAAATTTAAACAATTAAACCCCTTTATTTACAGATAAAACTGACAAGTCCGCAGTTACTGTGAGCCCATTAGTTTTTTGTAAAATCGCAATGAATGTAATTAAATATAGTATTTGCTTACAACATACATCATTTGATATTTAATGCTTGTACTGTAGAAAATGAATTCATATATTATTTCTTTAATACAGTACATGTCAGTAGTCTTTTAGACTCGTTAACTCTACAGTCACTAGCTTGTTAATTACCATCTCATTAATAAACCTACAGTATAGAATATAAGTTGAAGTAATAGATCACCATCTTGTTCACGTGTGATTATCTTCACAGCTTAGTCAAACTGATGAATGGTTCAACATTGAGGATCGTCATGGATCTGGAATTCTCACCGGCGAAGCAGAAATATGCAACAGTATGAGGGCAGCAGCTCAGGAATTGCTGAACCATTACGTGAGAATGCAGGGACTTAGTGTTTCGCAGGTTTGTATGTTTATGTATTTGTTTGTTTGCAATGGAATTGATCGCAACATTATCCTTAGTTATTGTGTTTAAGTTGACTAAATTTTCTTCAATGAATTGTACTAAAATAATAGCTGAGATAGTAATCGTTTATTTTAAAAGAAGTGCACAACATGACACTATCACAATAACCTTTTTTCTTTTTTCTTGTCATACAATTTCCCACCACTTTTGACTCAATATTTTAGGCAGATACTTCCCCCCCCCTTTATAATCTATATTCTTCACATTAAAGCTAGTGGGGGTAGGTAAATAACCATCTCGTTACTATTGATACCTAAAATGAATGTAATCAAATTACAAAACTAATAAAAATGGGAACAAGATGGTGACGAAACTACGAACTGAAATGAACGATAAATCAATTTACAATAATTGCTTGCAATCATAATGCCAGAGTGAAGAAAACAGAAGGAAAAATTACATCAAAGGAGAAAAATTAGAGACGAGAATACAGATTATATACGCACTGAAAAGCAGGGGAAAAGTAGAAAAGTCAACAGAAAGATTGGCAAGTTGTATATGATCACATGATGATGGTGTATTTCTTTCAAATTAACACTTTGTATTATTTTCACCTTCATCATTTGAGAGAATTGCCGATTGTTTCAAATATTATGGTGTGTAAAATTTTGTGGATTTTAGTAATATGTTTTTCTGATGATTGTGTACAGTTCATTCATAGTTTTCTGTCCAAAGGCAGGTCTTTCACTGCAAACCTAGCATTCTCCAATCTTTCCTATTTTCTGCCTTCCTTTTAGTCTCTTCATATGATCCATATGTCGTCTATCATCTGATATCTTCTTCTGCCCCGAACTTTTCTCCCATTACCCATTCCTTCCAGTGCATCCTTCAGTAGACAGTTTATTTTCCTCTTTCTGATCCGTTTCAGCATCATTCTTTCTTCACCCACTCTTTCCAACACAACTTCGTTTCTTATTCTGTCTATCCACTTCACACATTCCATCATTCTCCATATCCACATTTCAAATGCTTCTAGTCGTTTCTCTTCACTTCGTCGTAATGTCCATATTTCTGCCCCATACAATGCTACATTCCACACAAAGCACTTCACTAGTCTCTTTCTTAGTTCTTTTTCCAGAGGTCTATAGAAGATGCTCCTTTTTCTATTAAAAGCTTCCTTGGTCATTGCTATCCTCCTTTTGACTTCCTGGCAGCAGTTTATGTTACTGCTTATTGCACACCCCAAGTATTTGAACCTGTCCACTTGTTCTACTGCCTCATTTCGAATTCGCATGTTTACCTTCTTTATTTTTATTCTGATAACCATGGTCTTCGTCTTGTTTGCATACTGTTTACAGCTGTCGTTTAGCTCCAGTAACATCCCTTAGGATCATCTCCTCTTCTGCTAACAATGCCATATCATTAACAAATGGTGTACAGTATATTACAGAAATTTATTTAATATAATTTTTTATAGATGTTAAGAAAATCTGTTGAAACCCGTGACTGGCTGCATACAATAGAGCCACGTACAGTCCGTGCTGTCATGAAGCGAGTGGTTGAAGACATTGCTGCTGTTGATAGCCAAGTGGGTGCCTTATATGAGGAGGGACAGCGGGCAGAAAGAAGTTCAGACTCCAGCAGAAGAACTCACAGGTAATGGTTAAAATATGCAAAAGTTCTGTTTAATGATGGTTTATTAACTATGGAAAACTTTTTAATTCTTTTTATAGTAATTATTGATAAATGTTTAGTTTTGATGTTATGAGCATTTGTTATAAACAAGTCATTGCTATGTTAATGATTTCATGTATGCCATTTATGTTACCATATAACGTCTTCATATTTTCATTTCTATTAGTGCAAGTGTGTCTCGCCATGTGTATCGATCCAACTGGTCATCTTATGCTCCCAGTCAACTAGATTCCAGCCTGGTGACAAATATTCAGAAGCTCTTTTCAGAAAGAATTGAAATTTTTTCATCAGTAGAATTCTCTAAAGTTTCCATCCTCACTGGAATCATCAAGATCAGTCTGAAGGTAAGTGTGATTTTAGTCATGGACTTGAAGAATAGTGAACAAAATCATCAATTATATGTTGTTGTTTTCTAATGCCAGGCGTTTGACAATAGAGTCATTTGACCTCTTGCACTCCAATATTTTTCAAAGATATTATCATGACCAGCCACTGAAGCACAGATTTTGAGGTTCCGAATCCATTTCTTGGTTTGAGTTACACAATGTGCAGTTAGGGGACTGATATATTCCAATTCTATGCAGGTGTTTGGCCAAACAGTCATGGTCTGTTGCCAATCTAAATGCAGCTACAAACGATTTTCGTGGTAAATCGGGAATTAACTGTGGATTATGATGCAGAGAGTTCCATTTTTTCCCTTGAGATTGTGTTATTAAATTTTGTTTGTTGAAGTCTAAGTATGTAGATTTAATAAATCTTTTTACAGAGTAATACATAGCATTAATTATATGTAGTTTATGAATAAAACCAAAGTTTGCGTTACTAAATAACTAGCGTGTTCAGCTATTCATTTTTAATTATTTTAGAATTTTCCTTATAAACCTTATTTGATTTCACTTGTTCCAATACTTCTCCATCTTTAAAACTAGAAAAAATATCAACAAGTGGCAACACCAGGAATGTAAGAGAATTTATTGTCACCTTGTCCATTCTAAATAAGTTCAAATAAACCACAACATCTTATAAAATCAATTATTCAAGAAAGTGCATACCATTTTCTTCTATTGGATGGTTTTGTTTTACGTTTTCTTTATGAAAGATACAACTTATTTATTTTTTTACTTGATTATTTAACAACGCTGTATCAACTACGAGATTATTTAGTGTCGATGGAATTGGTGATAGTGAAATGATATTTGGAGAAATGAGGCTGAGGATTCGTCCTGATTACCTAACATTTGCCTTACGGTTGGGAAAACCTTGGAAAAATCCCAACCGGGTAATCAGCCCACGCTGAAATCGAACCCATACCTGAGCACAACTCCTGATTGGCAAGCAAGTGCCTTAGCCAATTGAGCTATGTCAATGGTGGTACAACTTAATAACGTTACAATATTTACACTGTGAAAATATTATTTCACTTCCACTGTTATTACTAAAAATGAGACATGAAAAACAAAAAAGAGCATCCCTATATCTCATTACAACATACCCAGCTTTTATCATATATATGTTTATTATTCTGCGTATTATAAGTAATGTTGGTTTTTTATCTTATTAGGTATGTATAACTATTTTATTTCCAGTTTTTCTTCTAAACTTGTAGAAATAAAATAATTTATTACTAAACTGTTCCCTGAAATCATGTTGGTTCAGAACAAATGCATGGATGAATTAAACCAGTCATAGTCAATTTCACTGTTAAATTCATACCGCGCTAATACTGGGATGATTCAGTTTTGAACGACTGAAATCATATGTGGTCACAATTTCGACGGGTAATTTTGTTGCTGTATGTGCAGATCTTTATTTTTATTTTATTTTATTTATTTATTTATTTAGTTATGTAGTTTAAAAATAATATTCTTTAGTAAATAAAATAGAAGGTTTTGGAAAAAAAATAATGGTACTTTTAAATATCACTTTCAATGACAAATAACAGGAATTGGCAACTTTAGCATTGGATTCAGAGTATAAGAAATATGTTTATTATGTTATTGGGGAATTCAGTTGTTGGAAATAGTTTTAAAAGATTACTTTGTAATTTTTAATAACAATGCATGGATTTGTTAGTTAGTTAATGTTTCGTCATTACTAACATAACGGATTTTAATAATTGAATCGGTTATTGTTGAAAGGAACTAAGTCCACTTTTTAAAGTTTTGAGATAATCGAAAAATACTGTTTTGTGGATAATCTATCGAAGATTAAACCATCATATATCGTACACTGTTTTGTGGATAATCTATCGAAGATTAAACCATCATATATTGTACACATAAAAAATATGTGTACGATATATGATGGTTTAATCTTCGATAGATTATCCACAAAACAGTATTTTCCGATTATCTCAAAACTTTAAAAAGTGGACTTAGTTCCTTTCAACAATAACCGATTCAATTGAAGAACAGGCCATTTTTTTAAGTAAAAATTTAAAATGATGATGGCCATCGGCATAGCTCAGTCAGCTGAGGCACTTGCCTGCCGACCTGGAGTTGCACTCAGGTGCAGCTTCGATTCCCGATTAGGTTGATTATTTGGTTGAGTTTTTCCGAGATTTTCCACAACCGTAAGGCGAATGTCAGGTAATCTATGGCGAATTCTCGGCTTCATCTAGCAATCACAATCTCATTGACGTTAAATAACCGAGTAGTTGATACGCGTCATTAAATAACCAACTAAAAAGCAATGGTATGAATGGTAATTCAGTGCTTGATATTATTATGATGATGATGATGATGATGATGATGATGATGATGATGATGATGATGATGATGATGATGATTTAGCATCTCTGAATTCCCTAACTTTTTAATCGCTGCAGTGACATATTTCAGATTTTTAAAATCTAGAACAATTGCAAATATTTTAATGTTAAAACATGATAGGTAACTCATGTTACATGGTTGGAGATATACTAGCTATACACTCGGAACAAATATTAAGTTGTGTTCGCTTGCAGAGTCTATAGTCACATACATCAAGAGATGCTATATATAACCAGCATGTTGAAGCCACCTGTGCAGATGTTCTAATTGAATAGGTAAACAAATGGAGTTGGTAGAACTTTATTAAGTAAAGAGGCTTTGTCTGCTCTCGTGTGTCTTGCTATTGAGTGATGAAGTACAGTCCAGTCAAAATATTTGTTTTAATAGAAGCCCAAGGTTCACTGTTAAGGAGAAGCTTTGGGTATATGTTTCGTTATTTATAAAGAAGCACAGTCCGGTCAAAATATTTGTGTTAATAGAAGCCAAGGTTCACTGTTAAGCAGAAACTTTGGATATATGTTTCGTTGTTTACAAATTTCAGATTTATCTAGACAAATTCTCAAAGTTCAAATGATTGCTTTGCATTATTAAGCCTTGTAAAAAAAAAAGTGTTTCTACCGAATTTATTACCAACAGAAATATTATGGACAGATTCGAGGAAACCATATTTTACGCATTATGTGTATTGAAGGCAGCATATCTTCGATATAATTGAAGTACACGTAGTCGACATGCTTATGCTAAGGTTACCAGGCATCTCCATTTCCCAGGGACAGTCCCTGAATTCATACTTTTGTCCCCAGCTAAAACTGTCCCCAGAATGTCCCTAGTTTCTAATAAACTTCCCAAATTGTCCCTGTTTTCAAACGCGATTTAATTTTATTAGGCGTATTTTTAGGTCAATATTAGGGTAGTTAACGGTTATTTATATTATAAATTATAATATTAAGAGATTGTAATGAGGGTTGGTGACAGTCATAATAGTTAATAGTTTATACATTTCTCCACCACATGGTGAGAAGACCGTGTTCTTAGTTTTCGTACACTTTTAATGCATACACTGTATTACTTCATTCTTGTTTCCGATTTAAACAAAGAGTTCTATATTCGGAAATGGAAACGGAATGCGTGAAATTTGTTAAAATTTTTGAAATTTTTGCGATGAAACTTTTGAAAATTTTTAAAATTTTTTTAAATTTTGAAATGGTAGCCAATGGTAGCTATCTATTACGCACGCTAAACAAGACGACTTTTTTACAGTGTAGCCTTTGTGTATGTAACGTAAAAAATGTCAGGACAGTGACGGAAGAGCTTCTGATACAAAAGGAATGACAACAAAAATTATATAAAAATGCTGTACTCAATCATAATTATTGTTCTAAATTGTACACTATTTAAAAAGTGTTATTGCAGACAAGAATTACATGAGAATTGCACTACAAGAAGGTGTTTTTCGTTCCATATCATAACACCATCAGAGTTTCAAGTCCATGAGCTGTACATCTGGCCTGTTGAAGAAATTGTATGAACCGAAGTTGACATGTTTCAGGATGAAAGTGGACGCAATTGTTTTTCTCATCTATGAACATAATGTGGATTCAAAATGTTCAAGATTATAATATGTAAAAACAGTTCAATCTATGCTGATTGTCATCACAAACTTTACTATGATATGTCAAGAATTTACAATAAGGCTTGCCTTTTAAAAACATTCATTCGTCAGAAAAGTATGTGTGATTTAGTGTCAGAACCGCTATAGGCCTACATTTGTGTATCAGTCTTGTAGTAATTTAATTTAATTAAGTAACAATTGGCTCGTTATAATAATAGGATAAGAAATAATAATAATAATAATAATAATAATAGAACCAGGAACAACAACTGTAGTCCTACTGTGGAGCTGACCGGTGTCCCCAGATTTCAGGCAAAAGATATGGTAACCTTAGCATATGCGCATATGTAAATAAAAACATGATTGTTTCATCAGCTAGTTCTTTTCATAGAGCTGTTTTCTTAGAAACAGCGTTAAAAAACTATACCAGTACTTATTTCTTTCTTTATGATGGAAATGCACCATTCTTTTTTTTTTCTTCATTGTTCTATATACACTTTTAGTACTTGTAATAGTCACTGATTAGCTTTATAACTCTTCATTGTGTTAAAATGAGGAAATATTACCTGGCTGACTAGTTTCGAAGTGATGTTCTTCATTTTCCTAAGCCTAAGAGTTATGAAGTTAATCAGTGATTTATTTTATTTATTTATTTTTTGCTTATGTATTATTGTAGTCTGTTACCTATTACACCTTTTGATGTTGTCTATGGGCTGTATTTGTGCTGAATGACATTAAATTATATATCTATCTATTTATCTGTATTGTATTAATGTTCTGTATATTTTATATTTTTGTATATATTTACAAAATGTAAATTTGTATTAAATAAATTTGAAATTGGAAATGCTAAATGATTAAAATTTTCTGTAACTCTGTAATTAAACCATTTTCCATTTGCAATGAATGTACTCCAGACAGGATTAGAATGACGACAAAATCAAACAGTTTGGCCGCAAGTGGACAAACTCTGCATTGCGTCTATTGATGTCTTAATTAAAATGCTTTTAGATAGATATTGAGCGTGATTAATGAATGATGAGAATTGAGACATTGTGTTATGTTTCATATATGATTATAAAGTAACTACAAAGTTCCAACTCTCTTCCTGTAATTTACAGAAAGATGACTTGGCTTCATTTTCTTTACAGACTTTTCTTGAGTGTGTGCGGTTGCGCACATTCAGCCGGTATGGGCTGCAGCAGATTCAGGTTGATACTCATTACTTGCAGCTCTATTTGTGGCGATTTGTTGCTGATGAAAAGTAAGTGGATTCGGAAATATGCTGTTTTATGTCTTACATTTTGTTGTTGTGCATATGGAAAGTATTAGTTATTCATACTCTGTATGAATTCAAAATATGCTCACAAGTAATATAAGTAACAGGTGAAATTGTGGAAGTTGCGAACAAAACCGGTTATTCCCACCAAAAACAAAAAATAAGTTTTTTATGGTTTTGGTATGTTTAAAGCAGGGGTTTCCAACCGGTGTGTCGCGCAGCCCCATGGAGTATGTTGCGAAATTTTGTAATTGAAAAATAAATTTTATTCCATCCAGAAAGTCTCTATTTTTTATTTACAACGAAGTTTTTGATATGGTACATTTTATTTTGAGACAGACTTTACCAATGAAACGTGAACACCTGCAGCAATGCTCAGTTTAATTTTTCTGCCATACGATAATTCCAATGAAAGTGAACACCTGCAACAATGCTCAGTAATTCGTTTACTCTTTCCACTTAGTAATAAACAGAGTTTATAATCGTCAGAACATATTGGTCAGTTACAATATATAGTATTTAGTATTAGTATTTATTTATTTAACCTGGTAGAGATAAGGCCGTCAGGCCTTCTCTGCCCCTCTACCAGGGGATTACAACTATAATATGAACAATAAAATTACAATTAATAATAAATTTACAATTACAATTACAATAAAAATTAAAGTACGACAAGATTACCTGATTAATGAAAGCTAGACATTTTATCATAGAAGTTAAGAACAAAGAATATTTTTGTATTTACTGAAAAAAAAATATATATATATATATTTATTTATTTATTTATTTATTTATTTATTTACATACGTGTGAAAGGGTGATAGCGCCACTATTTTATCAAAAGTGCTTCATTTAGATTTCATCATGGACAAATTTTTAATTCGAAAAAGACAATCTGAATCAAGTTCTGTGTTAGATGACAGCAGTGCTAATTTAAATAATGTGAGCGAAAATTCTCTTTAGGGTTCACAAAAACGTACTGCGTTTCTTAAATATAGTGGTGAATACTTGCAGTATGGTTTTACGTGGCGTGGAGATGAATATAAACAAAATCCTGAGTGTCTTATATGCGGAAATGTTTTGTCAAATCAGTCGATGGTACCGAATAATGTAAAAAAGACGTTTAAAACTGCCGTTTTCAACGTCATACTTGTGTGAATCAGCATTTCCTATCATGAAAATAGTGAAATCTAAACAATCTGAACAGACTGCTGCATCTTGAAGATAATTTACATGTTGGCCTGGCAAACATAAGACCACGTATAGAGAAACTCTGTGCAACCCACCAAGGTGATTTTTCAAAAACGATAATAGAAATCTTTTACCATACATCCAGCATAGATATGTTGGAATTTTTTTATACATCTTCAGAAGAAATAAAAACAAATAAGTGTGTCGCGATATCGTGGACGTTCAGTAAAGTGTGTCGTCAGTCATAAAACGTTGGGAACCACTGGTTTAGAGAGGCATCTTTCTGAATGTGTTACTGTTTCTATTCTAACTCGGTCATTTACATGAGAAATAATATGGTAAAATCAGTATTTTCAATCAAAACCGTGTCATTCCATATCATACTAATGCCAATATTTTCACTTTTCTGTGTCCAAAACACTGTATGTGTTGCAAATTATAAATTCATTCAAAATCGGCCATTTCCACTTCTGTGTGCAAGAGTGATAATATCTTATTGCTAATTTAAATTATTGTAAAAGTTAGTTATAATATACTGGTACTCATTTTTCCATGATACAGTAGAATGAAGATGAAGGATATGTAGGGAGATAAGCTATTCAATTCATATTTTTATTCTCATGCAATGTGCATTCACATAATTCAGCTAAATGTATTTTAATTGAAATTATTGTAAAAGTGTTATGGTACGGATGATTATGTAATAAACATGGGCCTGGCCGTTATCTTTCCACAGTAGAGGTCTTGGATACATATTTTGCCCTTAGAGTGTAAAGGGACTTGCGATGTGCTGGTCATAAGAAAGTTTTCAAAATTTAATTAAAGTATTTGTATGTATTTGGTAATGTGAGCCTGTGTGCTCTGGATGTCTACTGCTGAAAGATTACCTGGCCAATGCTTACTACATAATTACCATGTAATGTTATATTCATTACCTGTACTCCATGATACAGTTAATGTAAGTGATGTGTATGTTTTACAGTTATAAATGTCAAACAGCTTTCTTTCGAAAATAAGTGAAAATTTCCCTCACATTTCCAATAGATTTTTGTCTATAAAATGCACAGAAAATAACTAAAATTATCGTCCAATTTGGGGTAAGATGAAGGTTCAGTACAGTTTTTTTCTACTTTATGAGAAATACGTTATTTTGAAAATGACCAGTTTTGTTCGCAACCTTCACATTTATTGAAGATATCACAACGAAAATTTGAATCAGTCGTACAATTATTAATTGATGATGATGATGATGATGATGAAGAAGAAGAAGAAGAAGAAGAAGAAGAAGAAGAAGAAGAAGAAGAAGAAGAAGAAGAAAAGGCGTAACTTTGAGGTTCTAACTATTCAACTCCGAAAATTTAAATGGAAAGAGGGGTCATAACTACTATTTTTGTCTGCTACCCAAACTTTTAGCACTGAATGGCTCAGTTCAAACTAAACGCAAGTTAGAATTAAATATGAGTTTCGTCTGAATATTATATGGTAACACTGTTTTATTACTCAGTCTTGATCATTCAGAAAATATGTGCGTGAATATTGCATGCAGGAACACTGTTTGAAATTTATCAGTTTTTCGTGATATCTATGACCTTCTGTGTAGTACCTAGGCCTAGCCTACACTGACACTTATTTTTTAAGTGTGCGTTTTATTATGTACTAGAGTGGATGATAAAACCTACCTATTACACCTTTCCTTCTTGCATAATACGAGATTACTAGAAATGATATTACATTTTAGAATTGTTTATACTTTAGTTACGGAGAATTATTTTTGAGAAAAACAGATATTAATGGATATTTTTGAACTAAGAATTGCTGCTAAGTTGAAAATATTTACACATTGATAAAAGGAACATTGTCTTGAATTAATTAAAATTTAGACATCTTAAAGTTGTACTAAAGCACTCCACAATTGCAGGCGACACGCCTCATTTATCTTTGATATATGTTTTTAGTAAAGTAACTAAATGGTAACTTAAAGGTGACTTAATTTCTTTCTAATTTTCACAAAACTCGTAAGATTTGATCCAAAGGAGGAAGATAGCAATAATACACTGTTCAGAACATGTAGAGATTGGACTTTTTTCATTGCTGTTAATGAAAAAAGAATTCACGTTGTTTCCAAGATTGGTTCTGTCTTTGTCTTTCGTGAAAAAATGAGGTGGAAAAACTCCTTCTTACCGAACTTTTTTCATCTGAACAATGAGATAGAACGGAATTCCTTATTCATTAACAACAAAGAAAAAAGTCCAATCTGTACTCTTAAATTAATAAGATTAATTTTGGTTTATTACTTTCTATTTGTGACGTACATAATAATTGAATAATGAAGTACAGTAATGTTCTTTGTTGTGTTTTCTTCTAGCTTGGTCCATTTTCTACTGGATGAAATTCTAGGCAGTGCCGTACATCGTTGTTTAGACCCAGTTCTGATGGAACCCAGTGTTGTTGAAATAATTTGTGAAAGAGGCTAGAAGAGAATTCAACCTTCATCACGAATGAAATTGACTGAATGATGACCGTACAGTTCGTACATTCAGGTTTATCACGTAGTCATAATTTATCTTGTATTATTATTATAAGGATTTGATTGTGCGACTGGAGCAAAAACCTATTTTATATTGCATGGTGTGTGTATGTGTATGCGCGTGCGTGTGAGAATGAGCAGAGAGAGAGTGGAGGGAAAAGGGAACGATATATATTTCAAAGGATTAAGCAGTTTGACTAGCAGTAATGTGTCTTATTTATATTCACAATTTATTTTGAATCTCATTTGGTAACACGTAGGTTGTCAACTCTTCTGTATTTACCAGGATCTCCCTCATTTTTACCTCAGTTTAGTGTAATCACCCTCAACTAGTCTGGATTTCTTCCGTATTCTTCACACTGTGTAAAATAATAATTAGTAGATAATTATGTTTTTCTTTTTGGGTCAATAGTTTGTTATTAAAACTTCATTACAATTCATAGTAATTGTAACAGACATGAGTTACCACTTTGAAAGCCTATTAATTAAATGTAAAAGAATTTAATACATCAGTAGACACACAATATTATAATGGACATGAATAATTACTTAATCGCGAACATGTGTCAGGCATTAAAATTCATTCATTCATTCATTCATTCATTCATTCATTCATTCATTCATTCATTCATTCATTCTTTTTTATGCCGTTCACTGTAAACCCAGCATTCTTCAATCTTTCCTATTTCCTGCTTTCCTCTTATCTCCCCATATGATCCATGTATCTTAATATCGTCTTCTCCCCCGGACTTTTTCCCCTTTCACCATTTCTTCCAGTGCATCCTTCAGTAGACAGTTTCTTAATACCCAGTGACCCAGCCAATTTCGTTTTCTCTTCCTGATCAGTTTCAGCATTTTTCTTTCTTCGCCCACTCTTCTAGCACAGCTTCATTTCTTATTCTGTCTGTCCATTTCACATGCTCCATTTTCCTCCATATCCGCATTTCATATGTTTCCAGACGCTTCTCTTCACTTCATTGCAACGTTTATGTACCCCATACAGTGCCATACTCCACACGAAGCACTTTACTAGCCTCTTCTTTAGTTCTTTTTCCAGATGTTTGCAGAAGATCATCCTTTACATTAAAATATCTTTGCAAAAATTATCCATTGTGTACTTACACTATAATGTAAAATTATGTCAGTCCTTTGGGTAAAAGTTTTGTGGATTTCCTGATTTCCCTAACCCTAACTTTTTTATAAGAAATAGTTGGCAATCCTACGTGTGGTTTTCTGAAAGTCTTTCAGGTACTGGTAGATGTTTAGTTACCGTATTGAATAAGTCACTGCCATGAAATATTCCTAATATATTTCCAGATTTTCATAATGAATAGTTTCAGGAATCGGTGATTACAGACGAAAATGGAAATCGCATGTAAAAAAGATGAAAAATTTTGGATTTCCAAAAGCAGCAGCAGTGTTACACAAGCCAAGAGAAAGGAAAAGAGACCAAGGAAGGATATTCGAAAGATAGATAGACCCTAACCCAGAAAGTTGAAAGAAGGAGAAGCTGAAGAAGAGTTTCATAATGGAACTGTTCATATCTTAATATGATTTTCTTCTGTTACCAGAATTTTACAGTCTGTGAATGAATATTTTCAGTATTTGCAATTCTCAAGTTTCTGTAGGCTGTACAAATTATTATAGATACCATAATGTGAAAAGGAACGGAATATCTTAAGAGATATTAATTAATCAAAAGAATATAATCATTAAAATACTGGTATGCATTTCTATATTACCTACTATACTTTCTAAGGAATTCTGATTTGTGGCTTATATGCTATGATGTGTTAATTTTTTTTCAAGCTAACTCAAATTCATACTTTTTTATTGATGGGTGAATTGGTATTATGTAAATTATCCTAAAACAGACATTTATGTTCTTGTAAATGTTGTAAATATTTTTACCAAAGAATTGTTAATATTACTCTTAAAAGTTACTTATAAGTAACTTAAGTCAATGGTGACTGTAAATAAGATTATTGTTATTAATGCTATTTATATGGAGATTGTTATTGTGTCTTTATGATATGTATTTCATTCTTCAGCTACATACAATTTCTTTGAAAAATGAATTATGTCGATTTCAGATTATTATTTCTCCAAAAACTTCACTTATTTTTTTTACGTAATAATATGAGCATATATTTCAAAGGAAAAGGGGCGTTGTATCAATTTGAATACGGTAAGTACACTCAGTCATAAGCGTGAGAAGTTATTGTAAGCAGTAATTAACTCATTTGTAAGTTTATTTCTTTTATTATCTATTAAAGTAAAACCATGGAAATATTTTGCGATGCTGTTAAAATTATACCATGGAAATATGCGGTACTATTACAATAAAATCATGGAACTGTTTTGAGATTCTGATAAAATAAAATCATAGAATGTGCGGTACTATTAAAATAGGCCTAACACCATGGAGATATTCGATACTATTAAAATAAAACCAGAGGAATATGCGGTACTAATAAAATAAAACTATGGAAATATTTTACGATTCTATTAAAATATAATCATGGAAATGTGCGGTACTGTTAAAATAAAACCATGGAAATGTGCGGTACTATTAAAATAAAACCATGGAAATATGTTGCGATTCTATTAAAATATAACCATGGATATGTACAGTACTATTAAAATGAAACCATGGAAATCTGCGGTACTATTGAAAGAAAACCGTGGAAATCTGCGGTACCAATAAAATAAAACCATGGAAATATGTTGCGATTCTATTAAAATAAAACCATGGAAATGTACGACACTATTGAAAGAAAACCGTGGAAATGTGCGATACTATTAAAATAAAACCATGGAAATGTACGACACTATTGAAAGAAAACCGTGGAATTGTGCGATACTATTAAAATAAAACCATGGAAATGTACGACACTATTGAAAGAAAACCGTGGAAATGTGCGATACTATTAAAATAAAACCATGGAAATGTACGACACTATTGAAAGAAAACCGTGGAAATGTGCGATACTATTAAAAGAAAACCATAGAAATGTGAGATACTATTAAAATAAAACCATGGAAATGTGCGATACTATTAAAATAAAACCATGGAAATGTGCGATAATATTAAAATAAAACAAAGGAAATGTGCGATACTATTAAAATAAAACCATGGAAATGTGCGATACTATTAAAATAAAACCATGGAAATGTGCGATACTATTAAAATAAAACAAAGGAAATGTGCGATACTATTAAAATAAAACCATGGAAATGTGCGATACTATTAAAATAAAACAAAGGAAATGTGCGATACTATTAAAATAAAACCATGGAAATGTGCGATAATATTAAAATAAAACAAAGGAAATGTGCTATACTATTAAAATAAAACCATGGAAATGTGCGATAATATTAAAATAAAACAAAGGAAATGTGCATACTATTAAAATAAAACCATGGAAATGTGCGATACTATTAAAATAAAACTATGGAAATGTGCGATACTATTAAAATAAAACCATGGAAATATGCGATACTATTAAAATAAAACCATGGAAATGTGCGGTAATATTAAAATAAAACCATGGAAATGTGCGATAATATTAAAATAAAACAAAGGAAATGTGCGATACTATTAAAATAAAACCATGGAAATGTGCGATAAATAAAACCATGTGAATATTTTGCAATAGTATTAAAATAAAAACAATTAAAACAAAGCCATGAAAATGTTTTGGGTTTCTATTAATAGAAATGTGCGGTATTATTAAAATGAAACTATTGAAAAGTGTGGTACCGTTAACTAATTATTTCCTCCACTTCTTAAATTAGCGAACTCACTTCAGTCACTCGGTAATATTTGCGGTTTCGTACATAACTTTTATGTGACAACACTATAAAACAATCTATATATATATATATATATATATATATATATTTTAACTAATGGCGGATACTTGACTTTTCGTCATTCACCGAGATGAAGCTAGTTGTGTAGACCAATTTACCGACAGAGTCGTTATATTAATAAAGAAATAACATAAATTTCTAATGATTTATTTTTAAATCTATGAATAATGAGTTGGAATGACAACAGTAATGTATTCAAATATTATTGCACGGAAAATCGTTTAATAATATTAATTTTATGACACAAGTTATGCCATCATAATAGCAGTCATTACGTTTTAATTAGTATGGTAACATCTTCCGGCACTAGTACAATAATGTGGCATATTGTGCGCGATTTTGACTACCGGTACCCAAGAAAGACTGTTTAAATCTACCTTTTTCTGTACACCAGTATTATAAACATTTTCACGAAAATTCATATTTTCATCATTCCTAATAGGCCTACTGAAAAAATGTTTTTTTCCTTGCTATCTGTTTGTGTACAACGATGTATCTGAAACTATTGGGCGGATTTTATGGTTCATCAGATCATCACTTTACTTCCTCCTGAGGTGACTGGACTTTGATATGCGTGCATTTCTTGTTGCCTATGTGATTTCCTTCCAGAGACACTTCCTCATAGGAATACGGTGTTTCTGCGTGAGTGTATATATTCATCCATGCATGTATTGCACCTGCCAGCATATAAGCTACACGTATGTAGTGACTGATATCTTGCTTGTTCCATAAAGTTGCAGGGGGAGTGGGGAGACAGATGTGACACCTGTGGAGACAAGAGGATAGCAAATGAGTGTGTGAAAGGGAGGGGAGGGTGGTAGGGGTAAGTGGGATGAAAAAATGCAGGTGTCTTTTTCATTGCCTGATAAGTAAATAGGTGGATCCTGCCACAGTTCATTTCTGGTCTCCTTACGGGTAAGTTTTAATTTATTATAATTATGTATTTTTATTTGATTTTTCTCAGAATTGAATTATTACATTTTTTTTAGCAAATACTGGTGTTTGTATGACTCCTACGCCCAAACGTGAACTTTCACGAATACATACAAATGTGTATACGTATACAAATGTATACATATAATACATATACACACAGGCAAATATATGCATATATTTACATATGTATGTAACACATATCTATAATATTAGTGAGATAAATATTAATCTCGATGAAGAGTAGATGGTTACTATTGTGTGACCTCCAGTTTCTTCTCCAGACCTATCCCTGTTCGGATTATCGATTCGTTCGGATGTTCAGCCCTGTTCGGAGAATCAATTCGTTCGGATTTTCGAACATAAAGCAAAAATACACAAAAATAGTTTTAACTACATACTCTATTAACTTTAAATATTTCAATAGGCCTAAATACTGTACTACAATCAACACTAGACAGATTTTAAAAAGTCTATTATCTTTTTTTTTTTTTTTTTCAAGTCTCTAACTTGTCGTAGACAGGCAAGCTGTGTTACCTACACTCAGGCATTTTAAACAGCCAATTTATAACCGTTTCTAGAGCATTGAACCATGCTCGCGCGTTTTCGAACGCACGTAAAAATAATTTGAGGGTTCGGGTTCGGTTTTTCGACGGTTCAGATCAATGACGTTCGAATTATCGACGCTCTACTGTATATTCAAATCAAAATTCAGACATTTATAGGAACAAAATTTTTATGATTATCTAGTTTTGGCAATAACGAAATGAAAGTTTCTCAGTACAGTTCTTGGTGTTCAGGAAGACTATTGCAACCTATAAAATATGTGATATTCGAAATTCTCTCTCGTGTGAATATGTCCAAAAGTGTGCCTGTTCTAGAAGTCTAGGTTGTTCTGTATAAATTATCTTTAATATTTAGGCCTATACAATATCATGTGGATTAGCTCACCACATGAGTTTCCAAACGTCTCTCTTTTAGGAGGGCTTAACACTTCATGAAATAAAAATAGTTCATCCATTCATTCATTCATTCGAAATTATACATATTTTTAGTCTTTGGACAGTTGACTAAACAAATAAACATTGTTGTTTAGTCAACTGTCCGAAGACCTCATAAGTGAAACCAAGAAGGCAGCACTTATGAAGCAACTAGGTGGGGTAGGGTAGCCAGTACAAACATTAAGTTATTTAAATTAAATAACAACTTCACTGTGTTAATATTTAAATTGTGGTGTTATATTACCCGATTGACTAATTTCGATATTGTATCCATCAAATTCATCTTCAAGACTTAATAGACACATTCATAAATTAATTTATTTTCGCTACAGTATTTTACTTCAATCGCAACAAAAAAGAAGAAAAGGGAAAGATGTTTTTAAAATTATTCACTTTAACATATCCCGTTTGGTAGGGAAAATAAAATGTATCATATAGCGACAGAAATTGGACACACGATTCGGTTTAAATATAAAAGCAAAGAATGTATTTCGTTAAATAATTTGACAAAAAAACGTATGATTATTACGTAAATATTTAAAATCTATTGTTAAGTCAACTGTCCGATGACAGGTCTGAACCTCAAAGGTGACACTAATAAGGCATCTCTCATGAGCCAACTAAGCCAGGAGATAATGGGGTAAGGTGGCCAGTTCCTTTCTCTCTCTAAATTCTATTATTGGTACAAAAATTGCCTGAGTTTAATCGGCTGTGTTGAAAATGTGAACATGCAGTTTTAGCAAGCTACACATCTGTTCTACATGAAACACAAAATATAGTTTCATTGAAAGAAGTTCGAAACCTACTCAGGGGTTGAATTAAACAAGCCTTGCTTTTCGACAGTTCATACCTTAGACTCAAACTTAAGTAAACAGACTATTAAACTTTCAGGGAACATCACGTTTATAGTAGGCTACTTTGAATTCTTCATATCCACATGCTGCCATGTTGGAGAAAGTGTGTAAATTACTAAATATTTCAGCGGAAATATCTGTTTTGTGCTCTTTAAGGGGAGAGGATGGTATTTTTTGGTGAAAAATGAGTAAATTAAAAAAATCTTTAAAATACCCTGTGATATGTGCGGAATACATAGCACACCATTTTGTGGGTATTTGTGTCTTTATCGGATGTTGAGTCGCCATTTTCAAACTTCCTGCGTTATGGATTTTTAAATCACTCGCCCACTTTTATTGTTGTTTCCGGTAAATTAAAATTTTATTTTTCTTTAAAATACCCTTTGATATGTGTGGAATGCATTGCATAACATTTTGTGGGTATTTGTGCCCTTATCGGATATTGAGACGTCATTTTTAAACTTCCTGCGCTATGGATTTTTAAATCACACACCCGCTTTTATCGGTTTCCAATAACTTCATTTTTTTTTGCTACATTGCCAGACAAAAATAGATATAATTTCTGAACTATTAAAGATACATGCATGAAATTTAGAACACAAATTCTTTAGACTATTAGGAAACTTTTCTCTGTAACAGAATTTTGTTAATTGATTTTATTTTAAAAATATGTCCGTTTGTTTGCAAGAAAGGAAATCAGAAAGTTGTTATTAAATTTTAATCGTTTATTTTACAAACGTAGGGAGTAATATCAAAATTCTGTTACAGACAGTTTGTAGAACATGCTTTTGCAAAGACATTGCAAAAAACTGTTTGAATCTATCTTTAAAAACGGTTTAGATATATCGGTTTTAGTACAATCCTGCATTGGGAAAATTTTTTTTCAAATTTGGGCCCCCAAATATTTTTTTTTTATTTTTATTTGGTTGAGTTGACACAGCTATGAGCTCCCTACATACAAAAAATTAATATTTTACACCAAATAGGAAAAAAGCTTAAAAAAATACCATCCTCTCCCCTTAAACATGTTTCGTCTCATGTGTGTACGTGTGAAATTCTGATAGAATTTTATGGTCACGATATCTCAGTAATTAATATAATCTTGTGATTACGATAACATCCAAGCAGCAATTAATAGAATCCCGTGGTCACGAAAATTTAAGCAGTAGTCTACCGATAATTTTGTGATTACGATTTGTCAAGCTGTAATTAATAAAATCTTGTGGTCACGAAAACTAGAAAAGTAATTTAGAATTTTGTGGTTAGGATAATTCAAACAGTAGCCTAATCGAACTGTGGTTACGATAATTAAAGAAGTAATTTATATAATTTTTGTGGTCTCGATAACTAAATCAGTAAGTGATAGACTCGTGTAGCCACGAAGACTCAAAAGAATAATTTTATTGATTGATAGAAGTTTGTGGTTATGATCATTGAAACTGTAAACGGTAGAATCTTGTAGTCACGATAATACAATTCATAGTTGATAGAATCCTCACGATAATTTCAACAGTAATTATTGTGATATTGTGATCATGCTAATTAAAAATGTAATTGATAGATTCTTGTAGTTACGACATCTCAAATAGTAATTGATAGAATGTTGCGCTCACTATAACTTGAAAGGTAGGCCTATTTAATAGAATCTTGTAGTTACGATAACTAAAACAGTAATTGGTAACTACTTCTGGTAAGGATAACTAAAACAGTAATTGGTAACTTCTTCTGGTAAGAATAACTAATCGATAACATCTTTTGTAACGATAACGTGTTACCGGTAACTAAAACAGTAATTATTGTTAACATATTTTGGTAACGCTAACTAATAAAACAGTAATCGATAACATCTTGTGTTAACGATGACTAAAATAGTAATTATTGATATTCCATCTTGAATTTAGCGTACACTACTTTTAACATGTAAATTTAAATTGTTGATTAAATGGCAAACTTACTAGTGTATTAGGCACACGTGCTTATATAATTAACACTAGTAAGTTTGCCATTTAATCAATCAATTATTGATAGCATCTTGTAACGATAACTAATAAAGTAGTAATCGAGAACGTCTTGTGGTAACGATAACTGAAAAAGTAATCGATAACATCTTGTGGAAACGATAACTAAAAAAGTAATCGGTAATATCTTGTAACGATAGCTAATAAAACAGTAATCGATAACATCTTGTGGTAATGATAACTAAAAACGTAATCGGTAACATCTTGTAACGATAACTAAAAAAAATAATCGATAACATCTTGTGATAATGATAACTAAAACAGTAATCGATAATATCTTGTGCTAACGATGCCTAAAACAGTAATTGATAACATCTTGTAACGATAACTAAAACAACAATCGAGATCATCTTGTGATCATGATAACTAAAACAGTAATCGATAATATATTGTGGTAACGATGACAACAACAATACGATGATAATAATAATAGAGATATAGCATGTATTTATCTATTTATTAGGGAATCTAATAGGCCTACATATACACAATTTATTTAAATGTAGGCCTCGTGTGTGTGTATAGGCTATATTTATTTTTTTTTGGAACAGATGCATTATAGGGGCCACCCATCACACATTATACGTAAAAAAAAGGTCAGCGGAAGTAATGGTTCGATTAGCGTTTTTAGAATTCGATAAGCATTAAATGCTACCAAATAAAAAAATTAAATAAAAAAATTAAACAGTTTGTTACTACTTATGTCATTTTAGTCAGTTTGTATTAGCCTATATTTTTGGTCCAGGGAAAATATATTTTACTATTACAGCCGTTATTTCCATTTTGAAGTAGGCTACAAGTCAACAATATAAAACTGACTGTTAATTTAGAAGTTGGCAACATATTTTATGTCGATTATAATAACAATGCATATCGATAGTAACATTCATACCATTCGACCAATAAGGAGATTGGCCCCTATAATGCATCTGTGCCATTTTTTTATTTACTTTATGTTATTCATTTCATATGTAGAGTCTCCGAGAATGAATTGTAGAATTTCATGAGGTTGCTGTATAATGGATTGAACGTACTTTTATTTCATTCAGTAACTCAAAAAGATTGACATTGTCGTTAAATTGATCATTTGTCTTCGTAAAGCTAGGCGCTCAGTTACCGGAAAAAATTCTTCGTTGCGTTCGGATTTTATAGTATAGCTCACTTGTCCGCATTTTCTATTTAATCATCAAATAGTGTTGTAATTTTCTACGACTGAACAGGAGCGAGAAGTATTAGAAAGAACTCAATGTTTATTACCCTTCTAGAAATAGCTTGCCGCTGATAAAACAGTAGAAGTTATTCCTCACAACATTCTCCAAATCCTAAAGAACATGAATTCATATTCACCTATACTTAACTAAACAAGTCGAAATTTGATTTTTGTCTACCTAGATTGGAAAAATTCACTTTCTGAAGTCGAAATTGCGATAGAAAATCTGAAAAAGTACAAATCTCCAGGTATTGATCAAATTCCAGCAGAATTAATACAAGAGGGTGGAAGCATATTATCTAGCGAAATGGGAAATGCCTGTTATTATTCGGTTGAGAAGCTTTTGTCATCTACTCTGCTGTCAAAAAATCTGAAAGTTAGAATTTATAAAACAGTTATATTACCGGTTGTTCTCTATGGCTGTGAAACTTGGACTCTCACTTTGAGAGAGGAACAGAGATTGAGGGTTTTTGAGAATAAGGTGCTTAGGAAAATATTTGGGGCTAAGAGGGATGAAGTTACAGGAGAATGGAGAAAGTTACATAACGCAGAGCTGCACGCATTGTATTCTTCACCTGACATAATTAGGAACATTAAATCCAGACGTTAGAGATGGGCAGGGCATGTAGCACGTATGGGCGAATCCAGAAATGCATATAGAGTGTTAGTTGGGAAGCCAGAGGAGAAAAGATCTTTAGGGAGGCCGAGACGTAGATGGAAAGATAATATTAAAATGGATTTGAGAGAGGTGGGATATGATGGTAGAGACTGGATTAATCTTGCTCAGGATAGGGACCAATGGCGGGCTTATGTGAGGGCGGCAATGAACCTCCGGGTTTCTTAAAAGCCAGTAAGTAAGTAGGCCTAAGTAAGTAAGATTGGAAAAATTGCACACTGTGCGACGTTGCAATCTATTCGCAACGTTCAGTGGCTTGAAATTAGTAGTTTTTAAAATTAAATTTATATGAAAACTACACGCTATTGAAATACGCCAGAAGGATAAATGATTCTTTATTAGATTTTATATCGATATGGACAAAAATCACGATCCTACTCGCAATAGTTACCGAATAAGAGGGTGTTAAACATTTGGGGGGGGGGGACATTTTTTTCTGAGAAGATTATGAACTTTCAAGTAATATGGTATTTCACTTTTTTGTTACATACAACATGAGCTATTCGCTCTGAAAATCTGCAGGATTATTTCACTTTCACCCTGTATATACTTTACAGCAATCTCCTGAAACCTCAACCATTTATTCTCGGAGACCCTGTATTTTCCAAATGAGTGAATCTACATTTACGTGTGGTTTGTTACCATAACTTCGTTTATTATAGTTTCACATCTTTGTAAGTAATCAGTCCAGAGTCCAGTCTTATTGCAAGCATCAAAGTTCATTTCTGAGTAAATATACTTTGTAATGTAGTCTAGGCCAGTGGTTCTCAACCTATGGTACGCGTACCACCGGTAGTACCTGAGCGACTGCTGAAAAGAATATCCTCTCATCTCAGTTGTTATGGTGTTCATAACTACTTACCTTTTTGAATATGAGTTTTTTTTCTCTCTAATTTGTTTTAAAAATAAGTCGAAAAAGTTCAACATTGAACCTGATTTTAGACTCAGACTAACTCAACTGAAACCTGACGTAAGGAATTTGGGTGATGCTAAAGAAGCACAACCTTCACATTGAAACTGTGTATTTATTCAGTTACAGATTATAAAAATATAAACAAAGTACATTACAAAATGAAATTAGATTAATTTTAATGTAAAATGAAGGCAATGTTCTTAATATACTGTATTAGGGAAAGTTTGCAGAAATAATTTATGGACTTTCTTTTCAAAAAATGAAATTATTAATTAATGTTGAACTTGAAAAATTATTAATGAAAAAAAATGTATTGTCTTGAGCCAAAATTAGAGCTATGACTCAGGCCAGATTTGTACCACACTTAGGCCCGATTAGCAGGAGAGAAATAGCATGTCTTCTTGTAGAATAAGCATGATAAATTCACGTGTAATTGATTTAGTTTCTGTGGTAATACGTTTATGATAATTCACCGCTATGGAGTAATGGTTAGCATTTCTGACCGTGAAAAGAGCGGGCCCGGGTTCAAATCCTGTTTGGGACAAGTTACCTGGTTGAGGTTTTTTCGGGGGCGGTAAACTGCACACATGTTTCAGGTATATGACCTAAAAGAAGGTAATTTACAAACATGTAATTTGCACACACCGATTTTGGATATGTAATCTGCACACTCAAACAACCCAGGTAATAAAAACAGGATGTAAATTGCACACAGAGCTATAATGGCATATATTTCCTTTGAACATACTCCTACTACAATATTAACGTATTAACCAATAATTTATATTGGTAGGTGGTATTTTGTTCGCTTAATGAATTCCAATCGGGATACATGCTTCTCAGTAAAATCTTTTATATTTCTCTCCATAGATTCTTTCTTCTTTAAAGAGCCTTCTTTTTAATTTTTGCTGCAGTAGATATCCCCTGAATTTTCACGTATATGTATATTTGAAATTCAATTAACCTACTTGTAAAAGTATAAATATCTGGATGAGCAGAGTAAAATGTCTTGTTGAATCTAATATGAAAATACTCACAGACATTAATTAGTTGTACGCTGCAAGCTTTCTGTTTTAGCTGCCCAGATTGAAGGAGGAAAGGTAGCGCCATCGTCTACATAGGTGTCTACTAAAATAAATAGTAACAAAAGTTATCTAGCTTTTCATCTTGTGGCTTAATGGCCACTAAATCAGATACAAAACAGTCCCATCCTCATGTAGGTCTAAAAATGGTAGAGCGAATACAAATTTTAACCACCTGCCGATTTCAGAATCACTTTTATATTTGTTTATTAAACCATATTTTTTTTTAATCTGACGAAGCCAAGATTGACTTAGGTGGAATGTACATCCACTGACATTGGCTTCACTCCATACAACACTTATTGTAACATAGATATCACTTATAAACAACTGTGTTCAAGGACCAATACTTTATGTTGAACTGCTGTGTAACTATCCATCTGAGTCAGTCTAATTCATACAGTACCTCTCTCCTTTCATTGCAATTGTCAATTGTGTTTATCGCTTGTAACATTGGTTGACATTGCGTTCGATTTATATGTCATTTATTAAAAAAATAATCCGAGTTATGCTGTGTGTGTAGTTTACATACGACCCCTACTACCTAAACGACATTTCATACAAGTTGAGAGGATGCGAAGGCATTTCTTTCCCCTTCTACTTGCCCTGAGTCCGTCAGTATAACAGACCGGTAGCTGTTACCTCTTATACCTGCACCCCCCAAGTTGTACACACAAGAAAATAAAATATTAAATAAAGTACATAAATGGATATAAAACACAGTGACACAGATGTTTGACAATTACATGTTTCAGTATATTTTAGTGTCGTTTTTACAAAATGTTCAACTAATAATTAATTAAATAAAGGGATGCTAGTTTTTTATTATGAAGTCAGGGGCGAGTGACACAGTGCAGATTGTTCCGTCGTTTATGCTGTAGAGTAGCAACTAGCGGTGAAAAAAACATTTATCTTCTGCTGTCGGTAGCTTTTTAATGTGCCAGTTGATATAAACAACAATAAAATGAAATATAAGCGCTTAGTATAGATTTTCGAAATATAGATTACCGGTAAACGTTTTCAATAATAAGAATTTTCACTATGTTCAAAGTCAATTAGTCGAACGTTAGTAAGGTAGACAGTAGCATCTTCCCCTTCACGGATGGTAAAGAGTGTGAGTAGAGGGGAAAGCCTATCAACCAAACTGAAATGGGGATTAGGTTTTGTTGTGTGTGCAGATTACATGCCACAAATGTACAGAAAAGGTATGGGAAAAAATATACCTGAAAAGTGTGTGTAGTTTACTTCCGCCCGGTTTTTTCCGGGATTTCCCTCAACTTATTAAGAACAAATGCTGGGTAACTTTCGGCGCTGGACCCTGGACTCATTTCGCTGGTTATTCTACATTGAATAATCTACTGATATAAGCTAAATAAATAGATAAAGAATTAAATAATAGTTCTTTTGGTCATTCCTAACTTCCAGAATAGCAATTAAAACAGGGTGCTAAAAATAGGTCCCCAAGGAGCGCAAAAGTATTGGCAAGAAGAAAATTTTAATTCTCCTCCTGACAACGAACCCTAAACGTCCCTTCTGCCGCAGCTTCTTGCTGTGACGCCCCCAGATAATAAACAAAATGAAGGAACGTTGCAGTAACCGAAATCCGCAAGTTGCATCTATCTAGAGTGGAGGGGGGGAGTGGACTCAGTGATCCCATCTACGCGCAGACGAGCTCAATGTTCACCAATTAAGACTACTTAAAACACTCCCATTCACATACTCTCTTCTGGCCTTGCGTCACTTCCGGTTCAATTATTCCAGCTACAGCCCAGCGAAAAAGATAGACAACCTTAGGAATCGAATGCAACAATTTCCAAATGGCATTTCATTGCGTCCCTGTACTGTATATTAAATGACGGTTTTAGTTTTCATTATAGAGATATCGATTCCTTCTGAACAAATTCTGTTTGAATATTTGAACATTGTTATAGAACGAATAAATTTTACGATTTCATGCTTAAAATTCAAGTTTTATATTCGAAGAATCTCATGTTCGATTCCGGAGTTTATCGTCGCTATTGTTAGTCGCCTTAAGGCTGGTTCACAGTAAACCGGGAACGGAAACGACAACGAGAACGGGAACGAGAACGGAAATATTGTTAAAATAAATGTATTTAAATGTGAGCATTCACAAAGGTTCGTTCCCGTTCCCGGTTTATTGTGAACCAGCCTTTACAATTTTTTTTCGTTTCAGAACCTATCAAGAAAATAAAATAGTTTTTAGTGCATTTCGATGTATTTTTAGTCCCTTATAGGCATACAAAAATTATGTCAAAACATGCACTGACACTTCTGAAAATATCTACCACAATATTTATGATAGCCATACATAAATTTTATCACTGACTCTCGAAGAAAAGCTGAATTGAATGACATACAGTTCATTTAATTTAGATTATTCACTTGTCCTAAATAATTTGTTTAATTTTTGCAACGAATCGAAAATACACTGAAACATAAGATCACATAGGTACAAATTCCTAGTAAACTAATGACCTCATTGGTCATACATTTTTTATCAGTTGTTACATATACATACAAATATAAGAAACTCGCTTTTTAATTAATTTGAGAAAGGTCTATCGATTTTGTGACATTTTAAAACATCGGAGTTTGGAAAAAATATTTTCACAGCATTATAAAATTATGAAACCAACTTAATTTTCAAATTATAAAAATAAAAACTGAGTTTTACTATCAGAAGGAAATATTGTGTAAGATCTGGTAAAAATTTTAGACCAATGGCATCGTTACTTTACCAAGAAGATGTACATATGTGATCTTATGTTTAAGTATATTTTCGATTTGTTGCAACAATTAAACAAATTGTAAAGGACGAATTAATAAATTAAGTGAACTATAAGTCATTCAATTCAGCATGCTTTCCAGATTCAGTGATAGAATTTATGTATGGTTATCTTGTGATAGATATTGTCAAAAGTGTTACTGCATGTTTTACCATAATTTTTCAATGCTTTCGTAACCCTCTGCCCTTAACATTTTTCCTTCTAAAATTTTCCTGTGAAACATACCGGGAAAATAGTACTTCCAATAATTTTATTTGCCATGTTAAACTCATACTTACAGTAAACTGTGTTACACTGTGTAACTTATATATGATGTCTCAGAAGGATTGTAAAATATTTCATGATAATTTAATTTGGGTAATTTATATCGATTTAACCTGATATAGACTACCCAAGTCCGAAATGTAAATGGTTGGAAAGTTATTTACTTCAATGGATTATTTTACGACGCTTTATCAACTGCTGTGTTTATCTAGCGTCTGAATAATATGAAGGTGATAATACCGGCAAAATGAGTTCAGGGTTCAGCGCCGAAAGCTACCCAGCATTTGCTCTTAATGGACTGAGGGAAAACCCGGAAAAAACGTTGGGAAGGAACCCCGGAAAAACCTCAACCAGGTAAATTGTCCCAACCAAGATTTGAATCCAGGCCCTCTCGTTTCACGGTCAGCATGCTAACCGTTACTCCACAGCGGTGGACGGAAAGTTAATGGCCGAACTTTTAAATGGAGAGAGGCATTATAGACGTATTTGTACGTTTTAGAACATCATGAGCGGGAAAGGAACTGGCCACCCTACCCCATTATCTCCAGGCCAGTTGCCTCATAAGTGGTGCCTTGTTGGTATCACTTGTGAGGTTCAAACCTGTCTTCGGACAGTTGACTAAATAACAGACCATTGTGATATGATACATTATTGAAAATGCTGCATCTCGTGTTGTTCCAATAAGTTTATTTCATAATTAAGTATAAACTCAGTAAGAAAATAAAATAATTACAGAAGACAAATTACTAAGTTTGTCCTTCTTAAGTATTTAATGAATTGTAAATTCATATCAGGTACCGGTACCGGATCTCTTTCCGACCTCAATTAAACACTTAGTAGCTTGCCAGTTTCAAATAGCATTCGATAAACACGGGAAACACACAATTACATCAAACTCTTCGATTGGTAAAACGTCGTCTGTATTCCTCAACAATAGCCAATGCATTGCAAGTCTTCATATTCACTATGTGAATACATGATTTAAATGTCAAGTGAACGTGTATTCAGTTATGTGTGTTGCGCTGGCGTTGCGGTGCTCAGATGCTACCGTGTGCAAATGATCTGGCGTGACACGTCAAGTAGCTGTAGTACACAGAACTGCAAGATGTTTCAGTATTTCTCCCCAACCTTTAGACTTCGGACATAGGTATATCAGGTTAAATCGATGTAGGTTAACCAAAACAATATTATCTTGAAGTACAGTCTGATCCGTTTGGGTATGGATAATATTAATTTATTATTATAAAGCTATTATGATACAGTAGTAGGAAAAATTTCTTGCTGGTTATATTATGATTAAAAAATGGGAGTTTCTATATGTGACAATCAATAATGCATAATCTGAAAGGACAAATGAAAATCGTAGATGATTAAAATGGCTACTAAAAATCAACAGCGAGCACAATGTGTTCTTTCGTATGATAAATTTGAGAGTGTTAAAAGAATTCAAAGGGAATTTTGACGTGAGTGTGGTGTGCGTAAGGTTCCTAAATACGATTCCATAATGTTGTGGTATCGAACATTTGTAGAAACAGGTTCTGTGTTAAAAAAATGCAGGAGATCGCAGCCGAAACCCAGTGCGAGAAGCAGCTATCTCTTGGTTTGGTCCCCAAACTCCCCAGATCTAATCCATCCTGACATCTTCGTGTAGAGTTTTGTTAAAGACGTTGCCTATTCACAGAAATTCAGGAACATTGATGATCTGAGAGTAAAAATTACTCAAGTTTTTCAACAAATCACCCCTCTTACGTTACAACGGACATGGGCTAAATTACATCACCATTATGAGTTGTGCAGGGTGCGCAATGGGGGTCATGTTGAGCTCTGAGGAATCTCCCATCTTTCAGTGTTGTATGCACAAAGTTTCAGCAAATAAAGTTCAGTAGTAAATGTTTTACATTGTTTTTATTTTATTCATACCCAAACGGATCACTATGTATTTTACATTCCTTCTGAGACACCGGGATAAAATGTACGAGTGTAGGTGATATTGGTTGGAAGAGGTCAGCCAGTCTCGTATCTTTATAAACCCATTAGCATTTCGGGAATATGACACTGGTTTTGGATTAGGAGTGCATTGCGGCAAGCCTAGATATCATCCGAGGGTTTTTCATATCCGGTGAGGATCCCAGGCAACCCTTTATTGTTCGCGGATAGTTTATGTTATCTGATGACCGTTAAGGAACTGCCTGAATCTTCTCTGCGGTATCTTCATAATTGAAAAGCCACCCAATTATTTCATTCTTACCTTTTGAGGATTACATGCATGAAGGATCTGCCTGAACAGTGTACACACAGAAGGACTTCAGTCTGACCTCTACTACTGTACACATAGAAGTGACTAACCAAGAATCAACCGGAATACAACTAAAAGTTTGGTTATTACTGACAAGAATCATGATAAGCAGTTATATGTTTAGTCTGAGTAACTCGCTCTGTTTCATGTAGGCCTACATGCTGCTTTAAACCAGGGTTTAAGCTAAAAAAAAGAAATAAATAATTGTCGCAAAAATGCACAAATGAAAAATTATATTTGCGAAAATTGCGAAATGCTTGTGCAATAATAATATAAATAATTGTGAAGAAAGATAAAATTAATAAAGTATACAGAAACAAAAAGTTACGTAATTTGTTTATTAGAGTTTTATTACTTTCAATCCATCTTACCACACTCTAGATCAGTGATGTCAAAGCAAGCGCATTTTTCTGACCTTGACGTCGTGCGCGGGTAGCAAGCGCTAAGTATGGAAAGAGGAAGGGTTGTGTATATGAATAAGCAACCTGTTGGATTAAGAAAACAGTGGTGCACAAACTCCAAACGGAACGTGAAATTTTATGTCGTTATTTTTATATGGCTTCTTTCTGTTTAATATTATCTATATTGTCTGTAAAACAAAAGTACTAACACTGATTTCTTAATATTGCACTTGTGTTTTAAATCCTAATAACATAATAGAGAGTTAAGAAGGAATATTCACTTAAATTCCATAGTAGTAGTATATTATACTGTATTAAGTGGATGAAACACATCATTCATAAAGAAAGTGATATTCCAAAGAAAGAGATTGAGTATGACATGATAAGTTGGAATTTATATTGATGGTATCTTTAGCCTTACAAAAGTAATCAATAAACTAATCAAAACAATATTACAATACAAAGCAAAGTTACCTAGGTAATGTATCTGTTTTAAGTGTAACTAATATTACATAACAAAACTCTTATCGCATTATGCTTTTAAGGTAATATTTGTGAGCAACTTCCTATCATCAGAATATTAAATTATTTTCTCGAAATCTGCTGAAGCTATAGAGCTGACATTTTTACAACACATGGGCACGTATCTTTTGCTTATGATGTAACAGTAGTTTCTTTGTTAATTCATTTCCTTACAAACAATTTCCATGTGATTATTTTCAAAATTTCCAATACTCTATCTTCAGTAATACGTATATACGGTATATTAGATTTACGAAAACATTCTATAAGGCTACTAAATAAATAGGCCTATACCTGAAAATTTTACTTTTCTATACGAAAAGTTGAGAAAATATTTCTTTTCAATAAAAAAATCAAACTTGTGAAAAATGAGCATTAAAATTAAAACTTACATTCTTATAATGCACTTATACTTCTCAGGCAAATCTAAAAATTAACATGGATACAGTTTTAATAAGTTCTCTTCCCTTTATCTATTGAATCAGTGCTGGCCATCCCTGAATATATCTCGACCAAGCGGCATATACCACCTCTTTCGCCTGTCTCTTTCCTTTCCGCTGTAAAGCGCTCAGGCTCTCCTGGGCTCTGAAGCGCGCGCTTGCTTCTGTGGGCATCAATTGACATGCCTGCTCTAGATATACTTATGTAAGTAAGTATGTTTAGAATCAATTACTACTGAATTTACATCACATTAAAATACGTTATTTTATGGGCATTCTAAACATTGAAATTCTTTACTAGTAGGCCCTTCAAGATTTATCATTAGCAGAGTGCTAACTCTTTTTACTGAAAGGTAGTTTCTAATTCCAGTTTTTACAAGATTCATGAAACTAAAACCTCGCTCACAATTTGGTCGGCGGGAAAAGCACATAAGTTAAAAAAAGTCGATTTTTCTGTTGTACCTAATCACATAAGTCTAGTATTTTTTTCTAATTTTTGAAATAATAAAATTTCTTGTATTTTAAATTGAAAAGAATCTTACTTTAACCAACATGAATGAATTTCATTATTATACTTACATTCATTTAAGAGTAAATTAAAAAGGAAGTCTCTCCTGAAAAATTATTTTTTTACTTATGTGCTTTTTCCCGCCGACCAAAGAATGTACAGTAGGCCTATGCGATGAAATTATATAAATCAATTAGAATAAATTGTTCACTTAACTTACATGAATTTCACCAACTTTTTGAAATCAATTCCTGAACATCTACTGCTCAATACTTTTTTGAACATTGCCCATGCCATTAACATTTCTTTTAAATTCAGATTAATTCAAGCACATCTCTGATTTCATTTTTTCCATTACCATCTTCGTTTCTGAAGTCCAATGTTGTTGTCGCATTTACATTCAAAGTTTGTTCCATTTCTAGAAGTCGAGTAGCAAAATGCGACAAATGCGACTGTGCCTTAAACCTTGCTTCTAATCTCTTCCAGATTACGGAGTAGCAAGCTATCATTCATATTTAAATTGTTGAAGAGCTTTACAATATCCATCAAGTCAAAATATATAGAGTGCATTAGAAGTGTGAGTTAAGATGAAGGTTATATTATTAACTGGAAAATTTGCTCGCCTGTCATCGTTCCACTTGTGAGGCGAGGGAATTAAGAACCCAGACTTGGGTCACGTTGATAGCATGAGTTGAATGCTAAGCAATGCCAGCCCCACAGGACATGGGGATGTGCATACACACATCAATGATTTCCTGCAAGGCTTGTTTTCACATATCCAAATAACTTTGTGGAAATTACTCCTATAATAATAGCATAACAATCTCACGCACTATTACCACAGTCTAGTACAGGGACATCATTTTATTTTTACTTCAACTTTTATTGTACCTGAGTTTTTGAATATACTTCACTTCCACCCCTTCTACTAACGAAGTTCCAACTGTCCTCCACACAGAACCAAGGCGCAGTACTGAGTTAGTGATTATAGTACGTTTCAGAAATATGTTCGCGTTTTCCAGTGACGAAAACTTCCAATATTGAATCATATTTTCGCACAGGTACTGTCGTCCGTTTGCCTACGTTGCATCCCGATTTTCCCCACCTGCTTCTGCTCGCTCCACTGTAAAGACTAGTGGCTGGGCTTTCTTAGCTATTTTCTGCAAACATTAATTTCTGTTAGGGATTAATTGGACGTCTATGTAATATTATACCCAAACAACTGTTTAAAATAACTTAAATAAAAGGGCCTCGTTAAGTAATTGACTATCACGTGATTCCCCCCCTTTCTACGATCCTGCGACATAACCACTTGGACGGACAGTAGATAGCATGTCTGAGTAATTTTATCTGTGCGGCTTGGGCAGAAGTGAAGATTGAATTTACAGTACGTAAGGTACTCTTTTATAGAGTAGGTACAGAATTATTTCAACATGAGTTACTAAGTATGAAGGACGAAACTGGTAATTGGAATTAGATGCAATAGTTTATAGTGCGATAATAGGCAGAAAATAACTGAAGCCTGTATCGAAATGAACGGCCACCATTTTCAAAAATGTGTTTAAATATTCATATTATGATTATTTTTCATTTTAACTTCATTCTCTATATTGTACGCTAATGTGCTGTAGACAGTATAGGCCTAATATACACTGCATAAAGAAATACGTTCGCATGGAAAACTCAGTTCGTGCGTAAAAAACACTCATTTTTAATACAGTACTGTATTTTGATTAAACAAAACCTAATGAAAATTATCACACTCAAAATCGCGATATTTCCTACTTTACGTAAATGGATGAACTACTTTTCTTCCCTCCTGTACCTAGTAAAGTGATTTGTTTGTATTTTACGCCAGTATCATCGAACTCCAGTCGTGGAAGCAGGTAGCAAACGGTGTTTCCCGGTCTCAATCATAATCCAAAGATATAGCCAGGTTAATATTAGAAATGTTAGTAAAAATAAAATGATGTCCCTGTATATACAGTCACGAAGCTTGAGTTTGTGAGGTAACTAGGAACAATAGGCTGTGGCGGTACTGTTTCACATTGTATGTGATGAGGCGATAGTAGCGAACCTAGTGGTTAGCAACTATCTATGGATGCATATTCCCTACGTATTGAGCTTCGTGACTGTGCTATTACGAAGTCCTGCCTGTAATTTCACATATTTCATCAAAGTTCGTTTAGTTTTCTTCGACGAACGTCATCTAAACATTCATAATTTTTCTTTCTTCTCGTTAAAATAAAAATTACTTCTCCAACAGTAATGAAAAAAATAATGATCAGCCATCAATTTAACGACACACTAAGCTTCTCTATGATTAACCGTTCAGTACTCGCGCCACAATTTGTGACACCAGTACTCGCGCGGATTACATTTTTAACTCATCTCATACATTTGTAATCCATCTCTTTTTCATTTAATAAATAATTTTTTACACATACAGAAATGTAATTTTGCAACATATCTACAGTATATATATATAATTTGAACTGGTAATGGAAATTAAGGGAAAACGGCTTAACGGATTTTAATTAATGACCTGTCATTTTGAAGCTTGGCATCCAAGGATTTTCACAAAAATAGAAACTTTCAATGAAGCGTTAGTTTTCCTACATAATTTCCTATTTTCCAAAATCCATCTTTCGTCAGTTTTGAGAACCGATTTTATTTCAGAATAAAACAAAACACACACTACAATAAACAAAAGTCTATTACACGAAGGCCATGACCTGCAGGATTGCTGACATATTTAGAGCTCAAATTCAATTGGTTATTAAAAACTTCAAGACTTACTAAAATAAATTACAGGTCTGATTCTGCGGTATGTAATTTTCTGAGTACAGCTGTGTATTATGTATTAAAATCTACAAAACTAGAGGTGGCTTGATGACATTACCATTAGAAATGAAATATTATTATAGTTAATGCCATGATGTGATTATTTTTCATTAATTATACATATTAATGCTATATTGGTTATATGAAAGTGAAACGCTTTGATGTTATATAAGCAAATCTAAAGAATATCTTAAATTAGATCTTCATTTCTGTAATTCACGAGTGGCGGCTATTATATATATCGGGTCCAACATCGAAAGTTACCCAGTTATATATATATATGTATATATATATATATATATATATATATATATATATATATAACTTGCGTAAGATAATAATATTGTTATTAAAATCAAATATTTTTATTGTTATTAATCAAGTGGGGTTGGGTCTTTTTCATTATATTTAATGGCGGTGTGATGTAGATATTTATATGCGTGATTCTCTTCAGTATTGACTCGAGAGAGCGCAAAAATTACAGTTCCTAAGGAAAGACCAAAAGGTATTATTTACTGACAAAATAAGAGGCCTACAAAATTTTGTAGTCTCCCGATCATTTCAGCAAGATCTCTTACCAGGATAAAATGATACTACCTTCTACATTTCAAGCTCTACATGCAGCAGCTATACCAAGATGCTGTGTCTATTGTTCGAAAGCATAGCAAATCTGATACATACACACACACACACACACACACACACACACACACACACACACACACACACACACACACTTCACTTATGTGATTCGTGTTCTGCATACTGCGGATTTATGGCAGGACTGTGACCCATTTTTCAAGTTGCACACAACTTCGGCGGGCCACGTTATGCATGATGTGTATCTGTGAAGAGTTACGTAGTGTACTAGGGTGAGTGTATGTGTAAGTGTTCGTGTAAGGGTAGTGTAGGGAGTGGATGAATATGATGAAGGTGAGAAGGGGAAACTAGGTACCGGCATGTAGCCTACTCCTGCCGAATAGCACCAAGGGGGCCACCAGGCTTAACGTCCCCATCACACGAACGAATCACTATCAACAGTGACATATGCCTTCTCTTCATATGCACTGCGAAGAGATTTGGAATTTAACCCAGGCATATTGGTGCACAATGTAGTGATTAGAAGTTAGGCAGTCCACATCTGTGGAGTAACGGCTAGAACGTCTAGCCGCAAAATCAGGTGGTCCGGGTTCGATTCCCGGTCGGAGCAAGTATCTGGTTGAGATTTTTTCCTGGGTTTTCCCTCAACCCAATGTGAGCAAATGCTGGGTAACTTTCGGTGTTCGATCCCGGACTCATTTGACCGGCATTATCACCTTCCTTTCACTCAGAACCTGGTTGGCGAGTTGGTATAGCGCTGGTCTTCTATTTCCAAGGTTGCGGGTTCGATCCCGGGCCAGTGTGCTTAAATGCGACAGGCTCATGTCAGTAGATTTACTGGCATGTAAAAGAACTCCTGCGGGACAAAATTCCGGCACAACCGACAACGCTGATATAACCTCTGCAGTTGCGAGCGTCGTTAAATAAAACATAACATTTAACATTTCTCATTCAGACGCTAAATAACCTAAGATGTTGATAAAGAGTCGTAAAATAAAACAAAAAAGAAGTTGTGCACAGCCATCTCTCCTAGTCCCAAGGTAAAAATTTGACAAGAAAATATCAGATCCCGCCGGGAGTCGAACCCGGGCCAACTAATCTACAAGCAGATGCGCTGCCACAAGCTAACTCTACGTACAGAACCAATTCTCCTGAAATTCTAAATATCGTAACACCCTACCGAAAACTTAAGCGTTTCACGCAATTACAGGGGTCCTATGAATCCTCTGTCACTTTTTTATTTTTATTTTGTTTCATCAAAGCATTTGGGGTCACCTAGTATAGTGACAATTACTACGTTTGTCATTGTTCTTATTTGTTGCAATAATTGATTTCGTATTTCTTTTTCAGTGATAATGACCAGAATGATAGAGCTGCAATACCGACGAGGGTTTTCGGTTTGTGACCGTTCTAATGGGCATCTAATTTTCGGATCTAAGCATTATGCTCGTTGGAACGTTCACGATTCGAACACCCTTGCATACCATCCATCACACAGCTCTTGCTGCAAGACACCGCTGCAGCGCTACAGGAGCAGCAGTAAAAAAACAAGTAACTGTCGGACACAAGTTTAGAGGTAAACAGACAGCAAAAATTGTGATTCCACGAAACAAGTAATGTTACGAAGGAGATAATACTTTCTCATTACACGTTTTACGCTTTTCTCACAATTCAGTGCCTCTATCGTGTTGCGAACGATTTATTTATTAACAGGGTTACAATGTAAACTACATCTTCCTGTATCCAACGTGTTTAAATTCTTATCTTCTTCCTCCATTCTTCTCTTGTCTCCCAATCACGCTCTTCCAAGCCTCTCTCCTTCATTCCACTTCTTATATCGTCCATCCAGGTTCTCCTTGGTCTTCCCCTCTTTCCTATTCCTGGCGGAATCCATTCCAAAATCTGTCTGGGCAATCTTGTTTCTGGCATTCTACGTACGTGGCCATACCATTCTAATTGCTTGTAGCTAACGAAATCTAACAATGTACTATTAACTCCCATTTCTAATGGTTGTGTTTCGAATTTTTTCCTATTACAATGTCTAGTGGAACGTCTAAAACAATTTGTTTCAATGGAGAGGAGTTTCAATCTCAGATTCGTGTTTAAATGCCACGTTTCCGCCCCATATGTTATAGTACTCCTTATTATAGATTTATAGATTTCGAGTTTTGTTTCAATTGTTATTGTCTTATCCCACCAAACCCCATTTAACATAGCTATTGCCGATCTACCTTTCTGAATTCTATATTTTATGCCACTTTCCTGGCTGTATGTTGATATTGCGAGCGATATTATCATAAAATGTATTTTATGCTCGACCATGCCGAAATGTAGTAATTATACACCTGGTAGCAGTCCTTTAATGCATGTCATTAAAGTACACCTATTCATTAAAGTTCAGGTTTTCGATTATTTTCGGATATGCAATCGAAAGACAACTAGCAAAACGTCACGCAGGCTGGAAATCCAATACTGTCGCAGAAGGTTATGTTCTGTACTATAATAATTAGCGTTAATTGTAAATAATATTCAAATAAATTCAATTTGTCATCTCGTTTTTCAATGTCGAATTCAATTTCAAGGTTATATCAAGTTTAACGTTTATCTTACTCTCTAGGTTATATCAAGGTAGTCGACATTCGTTGCCCGGAAAAAAATCAATACTTTCGCGTCTGCGCACATCTCACAGTTTACGAGATTGCACAAGGTCAGTTCGCTCGCCAGTCACATAAGAAGAACATGAATACTTATGAATAATTTCAAGTTAGAAATATGGTCGAGCATAAAAAGTCGTATGAAACTTATCTATAATGGTAATTAAGACACTCGTATGAAAATTATGAAATTCGCTTGCGCTCGTTTCATAAACATCCTCACGCCTCAATTACTATCATTAAAGGCTCGTTGCATAATGTACTATTAAAAAAACTGTTATTAAAATATAGGGAAAACAGAAATGATCGGGACGATATTCAAATACAAATTGCTGAGCCATTTATACCCGAATCCACACTTTCTGAAGTCGAAATTGCGATAGAAAAGCTGAAAAAGTACAAGTCTCCAGTTATTGATCAAATTCCAGCAGAATTTAATACAAGAGGGTGGAAGCGCATTATTTAGTGAAATTCATAAACTTGTACTTGTGCTTTGTATATTCTTCCTGTATCCGTACCTTCGATGTGTTGGTACCAGTTAAGCGCTCATATGTTTTAATGTTCATCCTTCTGTTGAATGTGTTTAATTTTTTCTGGCGTCCACATTGTTAAGTTAGTCTACGATTGCGCTTCGAAAAATCTAAAAATGTTCATTTCTACTGTTTATTTCTGCTGTGTTCTCTATATGTTCTGTTCGTTGACCAATTTTCAGATATTTACAGTATGAAAGGGACAGCAATTGTTTCACAGAATTCAAGCATTGTACCTTATCTAACGTTATTTTTAAATATGTTTTAATATAGCTATCATTAGTAGTTGAGGAGCCTTTGGAGTGTAGTCTGGCAGAGACGAGGGAGAAACAAAGCTGCAACTCAACCTTTGTAAACAGCCGAGTTAAATAGGGTCTACCATTACGAACAAAATATGTGCTGATTTCATGGAATTAAACAAATTCATAGTATACTAAATTGGTATACTTACACACACAAATTCCACAATTTGGGACATCTGGTCGAAATCTACGGCTGACCACTAGAATCCAGAATACAAAGCAGAGGTTAAATTAAAAATACAATATGATTGCGGAGAGAATACGGAACAATGATAAATTTAAAAATAAAGTACAATTTTATTTCGGAGAAACATGAGATGAAAATACATTGAAGAGTAATGAAATGAAGTAAAAAAAATTACATAGTATTATACAAGTGATTGTATAAAATGGATAATGAATCTCTCAATACCATTAGACAAATTTTGTTAATGTCCTCATTAGAAAATTTAAGATAAAGGAGAATGGTTTTGGTTAACTTAAATGAAGTTCCCCTAGCGCCAAAAAGAAGTCCTTTCACTTCCCATGTATTAATATTCAATTTGTATCTCTCACTGAAGTGAGGAATACATGGGTTGTAAATAGACTTCTTTTCATCGTTAACGTTATTGGCTTGTTGATCATCCTTCTCAAAACGAACAGTGGGGTCAAGAATGAGGCTTCTTTTATTCCGGCGATCGATGGCTATAATGTCTGCTCTTCTCGTTGACCCATTCTCAGCCAAGCAGTGCACTTCTTCGTAAACCTCATGAGCAAATGCTGGGTAACTTTCGGTGTTGGACCCCGGACTCATTTCACCGGCATTATCACCTTCATCTCATTCAGACGCTAAATAACCTAAGCTGTTGATAAAGCGTCGTAAAATAACCTAATAAAATAAAAAAATAAAATAAATCGTAAATCTCCCACTTTGCCTTCCGAAGAGTGGTTGAGATGGAGCTTCTCATTTTATGGTGGCGATTGTTCCTCAGTAGTTCTCCTTTAGGGCAATAACCCAAAACATGCCCAAGGGTTTCTGCTTCGCTGCATCCTGGAGTACAATAAGAAGGCCTACACAAATACAATACAAAGTCGACCAACACAGCCTCATCTTTCTTAGAATCTGTCCCTATCCCTTCTTTGTTCCTCTTATTCTGTCCGTCCGTCCCTTCTGGTTGTCTACAAACACTACAGTCTCCCTGAACACAAAGAGAACAAAATTGTGAATTGTTACTGAAGTGATGAAAGCACAAATTCTTATTGCACCAAGCATAGCAAATAAAACTGTTATTGCTGCATACTACATAGTATAGTTTTAATCCGTAATATGTTTAATGGACTCGCTTATTATGTTCGGAACCAGTGAATTAAACTATTGTCCATAAGAACATACGCTAGGATAGTACGAAGTTCAGGAGATATTATGTTAGAGTTAGATGATAAACTTGTAGTAATCAATTATGCTATGGCTGAACAATTCTGTGGTGTTCGGGTAAAGGGGTATAAGTCATTTTTTTGTCCAGGTGGAATTTTGTTCCTCAGATGAACACACAAGTTAAATTATAAAAGTGGGTGTGCAAAAATCAAAGAATACAAGCAGTTGATGTGTTTTATTTGTGTAGAAAATTATTTGTAATAAGGGTTCCAAGTTTAATTTTCATTTATCTCCGAAGTCATTTTTATGACTTATCTCCCTTTACCCAAACACCACAGAATTAGTCTACTATGTGTTATATTTTTCATATTATGTCTCTTGTGTTCAAAGTATAATAAATTTAACAATACTATAAATAAAGTAAACACTTTCTTTCAGAAATATAATCTAATTTTCAACACATTTAGCTACGTGAAGTTACCTTCAAACCTCAAAATTATTTTCAGTACTGCACAACGTGAATTTTCTATTCAATTACCAACTAGTCAAATTGATAACTTGTCTTTATTTTAGGAATTATGCACCGATGTAATACTCTCTCTTTGAAACACAAAAATAAATAACCAGTAAGTAAGCAGTAGTTCCAATAGTATCTTGATATTTTCTTTAATTGATTAATATAATTTAATTCAAGTTACTAATTGCTCGTGTATGTGAAAGATTCCATCACGTGAACAATCAGACTAGTATGGTAGACTATTTAATTTCTCTCAATTTAAACCAGGCATGCCAAAACCTTGCACATTGTGCAGTAGTCTCTGTGTGATGTGCACTTTCTGTTCCCCTACCTGGAGGGAGTGAATCGCCTTGGAGGGGAACGCGACAGGGCTATACAGACCTGCAACAGCATATCAGCTTTTCTTTCAGTAACGCAGTTTCAATACGGGTGCTGATTTGGCTATGTCTGTGAATGAGTTATGATAAATAAAGTGAGGAGTTCACAGATAACGAAGAAGAAAAATTACGAATCATATAACATAATTGTTATAAAGTGTTCCTCAGCCAACAATAATTATTTTAAAATGAAAGACTTTCATCAGCCCATGTCGAGGTGACACTTTAGATCAGATTAATAAAGTTCTCAAAATATGATATTGCCAGCACTTATTTCTTAATCAGTACTCTCACGGCAAAACGAACTTGACAATGACGTTATTTTGGAGTCTGTACTAACAGCCATCAAAGATTAGACGACTTACGACTTTCATTTCGTAAGCTGGTAAGTGATGAGAATATAGTGAGGAATACATGTGAAGCTGTTGAGGTTAAGGAGCGAAGAAAGCAACTATTTGCAAAGCGGGAAATTTTTCTGGAAAAATATATAATGGCAAATTTTTCATCTCACGTCACTATATTATGCTAATATACTTACATGAATAAACCTTTAAACCTGACATAAATAGAATATCGTCGCTTCTCAACTTGTGAACTACACTTTTAATTTCTTACAGTAACGGTTCCAACTTGTCGATACTTTCTCTCATCGTTTTCAAATAAACTATATGCGAATTTAAATTCTAATCTTAATTTATATCATTTATTAATATTAATGTTAATTTATATTGACATACAGCAAGGAAATTATTTCAGTGTAAAAACTTCACAATGTCCTACTGCATGTAATTAATTGGGAGTATAATATTTTCTTCAACATTTGTTTCAATGGTCCCAATAAATAAAAATGCTTGACGAAATGATAGAGTAGGATCTATTACTTAAAAAAAATTAGTACCTACTACGTAAAATGAAATACTTGTTCGTTTTTTTGTTGCTTCGAAATTACTGTAATGTTTTTTTCTATACTATATAAAAATCATATTAATAAATTATGCTTTACAAACCACTACTTTGTGAAGTATAACTGAGTAAACCTAAAGTTTCTTGTATTGCAATTTTCAAGTATAGACACTGATAATAACCGTGTTTTTTTTCCTTCTGCTAAGTGTGTTTATAATGTCCAAATGCCTATTTAATCCAATCCTATAAGAGCAGAATAGAATATTGTACACCCCTCCAGCTAAGAATGGGTAAGAGCAACGCTTGATTGATGCAGTCTGCACAGACCGGCGATCCGCGCACAAAATTGCACATTTAGAGTCTGATTTCTGGCATGCCTGATTTAAACCTATAACCACAGTCTAGAATATACAGTCGCGAAGCTCAATACGTAGTAAATATGCAAACATTAGGTAGTTGCTCACCACTAGGATCGCTAATATCGCCTCATTACAGGCAATGCAAAATAGTACCACAGTCTTATACATACAGTCGCGCAACTTCAACACTTTTTTTGCCAACATTCGCGACACTAGCGCCCAAGCGGCAGGCAAGGCACTGGTCATAGGGTTGATACGCCAGCACGTGCTTTAAAGGGATGCGAGATGTTATAATAACGTTTTAATCATGCGTCGGAATAAAGGCAATGTGTGCAATGACGAAAATTGCAGTAACAACAAGTTTAAATCTCCGAATTTGTCGTTCTTCAGATTCCCTAAAGACCAAGAGAAAATCATAACTCAGGAATAACCAATAATCCACGTTGTAGATAGCCTACGTATTGTGTTCTATAAAACATTTATTAGTTATCGGTTACCTATTTGTATGTCAGGAAGGACAGTTTAAATGAAAACAAAGTAAATACCTGTTACAGTATATTATTTTTTTGCAGAGATCATATGTGTAAATGTGTAACCATTCCGATTTTGGATAATATATCTACAGTTTTTAATGCAAGTAATTCCATAATTTTTGTATTCGTGTTTTTTTTTTCTTTATATTTTTAAAAAGTTGAATGTTATATAGCATTCAAGTGGGTATCATGGTGTTAATTTTGCAAGAATTCATGGAGTATAGTAATCCTTTTGTAAAATATTCACTTCTTGAATAAATCCAGACTGTGTCGATAAATTTCTGATGTGTTGGTGTAGATTCATGTGGCAGACGTATTAAGTTCTCAAGAAATGAAAGAGCCTTTTTAAATTTAATATAAAAAGCAATCTTTTCTGTAATAATTTGCATGACTGTTATTGGTGTTGATTTTACATTCCCAGTGATTATTTGAGCCGTTCAGTGCAGAAGTGGTGTAAGTCAAAAGCAGGTAATGAGGTTTAAAGTAAGAATTCTGTAAAATACAGCGCAAAGTAGCAATTAATATATCCTTCGTTCTATTCACCGACTATTAATAGTTTAAATACATTCAATATTAACTGCCACTTTGCGCTGTATTTTACAGAATGTTTACTTTAACCCCTCATTACCCATTTTTGACTTACATCACTTCTGCTCTGAAAATAAAATTAGGCCTACATTTTCTGAGTTAATTGAAGTTACAATTTTTTTTAACAAAATTGTGTGTTCATTTATTTGTTCTCACCTACGTCATATTAACAGTAAGTGCATGTAAATTACGTATTATATAGGTAGGATAAGTTAAACTTAGGCATTATGTGTGAAAACTGGAAATGTAATGTAAAATGCGGTAAACTTGCCATAAAAATTTAAACCATAACATCAGCACTATTTGTGACCCAAAATAATAAAGGAAATACAGGTTCTTAAGAAATGGAAAAATAATGAACTTCATATTAATGTTTAAATCCTCCCCTTTTCTTTATTTTCAAGTTTACCTCAGCGGCCGAGTTTACCCCAATTTGCGGTATGCAAAATCGTTAATTTCTCAGGAAATAGGGAGAGGAGTTCACCACGCGATGTACCCTACGAGATATGCCCTACAATTCTGAAGCTACTAATTTTTACTCTTCTCACAGGAAATACAAAGTTCCAATGATTCATAAATATATTTAGGAATGAATGAATTAACCGACCACGCACGAACAATTATATTATTTGAAACCATGATACGTGATCAGAGCCATGATTCAGTTGTAAGGAGCAGAAAGAATTACGTTTATTCCCAGCTTCTGAAACTTGTAGATTAGCTGCGTGTGAAATTCTTTCAGGATTCTGAAGTAGAATTAATAAGAACCATATACACTTATTGTATAGCATAAAAATATAAAATAAACTACGCAAAACCCGTTTTCTAATGTGTTATCATAAATCGTGTGCACACTTTTAACTTGCCTGCCGCTAGAGGGCTACTGTCGCGCCAGCTGTCAAATGTTGGCATATTTTATACGTATGAGTTGCGTGACTGTATCTATTAGACTGTGATAGTACCGTCACAGTCTATTGTTTCTAGCACCCTCAAAACTCAAGCTTCGTGACTGTATATATCAGACTCTGCTATAACTCTGTAGTTACAGTACACTGTTGTGTTCGATGTCAGACTGCGTATTTGCTAGTCATTGCCTCGCGACACAGGTATTACACAGAGGTTGCCTTCTACTGAGCTACAGCATCAGGGCTTGCGAACTACCAAACTCCTACTACTATTCCAAGTAGACTACTATTTAACTGTTTTATAGGTCGATTTCAATTTTTTTTTCGTAGAAAATTTGTTATAAATACGACATTTCAGCGTACAAAATTTGAATATCCTATCCAATCTGAACTTTATCATATGTTGACAACAACTTATTGATCAAACGCAGGGAATGTAAGTTTGTAATTGTATAAATAGTAGATTACAATAAGATGTCAACAGATAAAACATAAGTTTGGGCTCTCTGCGGTTAACATGAAGTAAGATCGAATATATTACAAACTGCTAAACACGTACAGGGTTTAAATATTTATCATGTGACATAATAAGGGTAAGATGAAGATTTAATGCAAAAGTAGCAAAGATTTGTAAACGTTAACGGCTGCTCAGCCTTGGTTCTTCATGGGCAGTCTCCGCCAAGGATCGGATCGGATCATATTATTATTCAAAGGTAACCAGGAAGTCTAAAATGGTCAAAAATGATATTTCTTTTGTTTTCAGGCATAAGAAATCTACATTTCTCTAGGATTAATTTGATGTATGTTTCATTGCAAAAAAATAGTATTTGAAGCCTCTAAGACAGTTTTAAATTATCGGTGGGAGACATGTGTACTTAAATGCCACGCCCTCTGTCAGACTTTTTTTCAATCCTGAAGTAGTTTTAGAATAGGGTTTTTTCGTCATTATCCTGATTATGCGTTCTAAATTTCAAAAATGGGCACGTCCATCTCTGTTTGTTTCAAAAACGGACAAAAGTCAATCTTAGTTTCAAAAGTGGACAATGTGATGTTTCTTAATTTTCAAATTAAATTCCATTTCTTCTCAGGATTGGTTGGACCAATCTACATGAAAATTTGCACACATATTATTCAATCATGTCTGAATTCTGTGAAATACAATTATTTAAATATTTTAATTATTTCATAGAAGTCTATAACAATAATCACTGTAAAATATGAAGAAAATGATATTAATTTTTCAAATTTCCGACAAAAAAACTCATATAATATCCAAACCAACATAGAAAAATAATACTAGTTCTCAAAATTAAATTACGTCTTTATTATATGTTAAAAAATTTCATTCCAATCACTCTACTAGTTTCTCAGAAAAATTGGCATTTATATCTTATTGTTTTCAGTTTCTTTTCCGGAATGTTTATTTCTAAAATATTTTATTAACATTTTTATATGTTCGCTAAAATGTTGAAACATATAGAGAATGTTCATCAGAGTCTTCTTTATCTGTCTTAAAAATTTCATATAGATTACTTTGTTAGTTCATGAGATACAGAAATAAATGTGCGCTGCCATATTTTATAGTGGATTTACACTTCTTGGTTATACCACAATCTAGTAAATACAGTCACGAAGCTTGAGTTGATGAGGTTGCTAGGAACAATAGACTGTGTAGATACTATTTCGCATTGTCTGTAATGAGGCGATAGTAGCGATCCTAGTGGTTAGCAACTATCTATGGATGCATATTTATTATATATTAAGTTTCGTGACAGTATATACTAGACTGTGGTTATACCTTAATTAACTAAAAATTGGCAGGAGATTTAACGAAATCCCAACGACTGCATGAAACGTCTATACTCCAATTAAAGTAATAAAATATAATGTGTACTTTTTTTAACACTGTAGTGTATTTTATTTGATATTCACGTGTATACACAAACCATATGCACAATATTTCCATGACTATTGTGTGTAAAATCTCAGACACTGAAAGACTATGGAAGAATATGAATTATGGCGAGAAACAATTAAAAGTATCGCGCATCTTTGTAAGGGAATTTGGGCCTGAGAAGAAATGTGTATGTGAGCTCCAAGCCTGTTGGCCACATGTCTCACTCCGATTTTCATAATTACGTTTAAAGGAACATAAGGCACTTTTGAAGGAGTGAAGTCGAAGATGGACGTAATATAATAACTACGACATAGAAAGCCTCGAGGCGACTTAAATTTAGAACGAAATAAGTCGGACAGCGTAGAAAACCATGCGACACGAAGTTCATCTTACACTTCAGCTTCCATGGTACCATAAGAAGACGTCAGAGTAAATATTTCATGTTAAAACGTTACAATTTTTCTCTCCTTGTAAGTTAAATATACTAGGCGTTTCACGACAAAAAAAAATATTACAAAAAAAAAACAAAATAAACACTGAAAATGAGTGAAGATCCTTAAAAATCCACGAGAAAAGATTATTGTCCTCAGAGTAAAGAAAATTGTACTGTCACAGCTAAGCAGGATGACTAACAATAGACAGGTCAGATAACTTTAAAAACAGTAAGATAAGACCCTCTAACTTTGTTTTCCTGGTTTCTCTGGCTCTAACATCTTCGGTTCTTGAACATTAAACGTTACTTTTTAAACATGACGGGTGCATTATAACATCAAAGTCTGATAAATTTATTCGTAAAAATGAATTGGAATATATTGATATACTATTTTTCTCAAGGTATGATGTCTTGTCTTTCTTCCAGATAATTCTGTAATATTTCCTATTCTAATACCATTTTGGATCTCACATTATTCTTGGCATAAAACATAGTCACTTTACTTTTTAGAACTGGAATGCTACCAGGGACTGGAATGCTTTACCTGCAGTCTTACTAAATCTATACCAATAAGCAAAAATGTATTTAAAAATAGGCTTAAGGACTTCACTAATAGACTGTAGTATATTATACACACTATTTAAAGGGTATAATTGATATTTTGTTATTTGAAGTGTTGTATCAGTGAAGAAGTGTGTTGTGTCAGTGAAGTGTGTTGTGTAAGTGAAGTGTGTTTATGTCACTGAAGTTTTATAGTTTATAGTGGCAGTGCAAAGTATTTGAACAGTGAAATGTTTTTGAAGTGTTAGTGAAATAAGGATAGTATCAGTGAAATGTGTCGCAGTTCCAGTTCAGTGAGTGAGTTGACGGCGAAATAAGTGTAGTGCTGAAAGGTACTTGTGCAGATATGAACATATTATATATGCGTGGGTTTTAGTTCGAACTTAAGATTACGATACAAATTAAATTTACTTTAAATGTTATTTTAAGTGAATGTGCTTCGTTTAATTTAGGATGCTACTCATTATTATTATTATTATTATTATTATTATATTATTATTATTATTATTATTATTATTATTATTATTATTATTATTATTATTAGTATTAGTATTATCATTATTTATTTTCTCCCTATTCCTCTGCACAGAACATCCTTCTACTCATCATCTTTCAGCATATCGATTCCACGCCTCTGGAATTCTCTCCCTGACTATGTCAGAGACTGTCGGACAATATCAAAATTCAAATTTAAATTAAAAAATCATATTCTAGTTCATGGAATTGCTTGTTGAACACCTGCCAGGGTGCGCAACTTCGGCTTAACCCATGACATATAGTAAATATTGTAACTATGCTGTTGTAAAATTGACAATTAATATCTAATGTATTTATTATTATTATTATTATTATTATTATTATTATTATTATTATTATTATTATTATTATTATTATTATTATTATTAGTTATCACTATCATCATTGCTATCTCTGTTTTTCTTTCTTTTCTTTTTCTTGTATTAGCTCGATGAGAGCTCTATAGTGTTCTTTTGACAGTGTTGATCTCTATACGGCTTTAATTTAATTTGTATTATTTTCATCAGTGTTTGCATTTCTTTTTTGTATTTATATGTGCTATCTGGTAGGATGGAAGAGAAGGCCTTAATTCTGTCAGATAAAATAAATAAGTAAATAAATAATATTATTATTATTATTATTATTTATTATTATTATTATTATTATTATTATTATTATTATTATAGCAGAGGCATTTGATATGATTAGAAAAATGTGGGGATGTGATCAAAAAGTGCAAGTAAAGTGAAATTGTAAATGATCGAGAAGTATAGGGGAGAGAGAAAGTGTATAAGCTGATGTGTAGAGATAAATATAAGTATGTATTTATAGGAAGTGAGAATAGTGAGAAAGGATAAGGTGTAAGTGGAATAGTGAGAAAGTGAAAGTGAGCGCAAATAGGAATGAGTGAAAATAGTGTAAAAGAGTTAATAGAAGTGAACAAGTGACAGCATAAAATTAGTACTAACATTTGAACGTTGGAACAGTAAATAAATATAAGAGAAAGATAGGAGAAAAGATCAAAGAACAAATAGGGCAAATAATTCAATATAATAATTTATAGAGAAAAAGTGCAATTGAGATTTTAGTGAATAGTAGTTAGAGGAAAAAGGGGATTTGAAAGGAGTATGTAATATTAGATATATTAGGATTAATGATCAAATAGAGAATAGCAAATTAAATGTAGGAGAAATACTGAAGGGGAGATTGAACAAGTAATAAAAAAAGGTACATAGTGTAATTCGGAGTATTTGTGTAGACGTGTACTGCAAATAATGCGTTATTGTAATAATATGTTAATGGTGGCACCGGATACAGAAATGTGAGGTACACCATTACATGTAAAGAAGTGCTGTGACGAAATATATCATATTAGTAGTAGTAGTAGTAGTAGTAGTAGTAGTAGTAATTATTATTATTAATTGATTTTATTAGTTGTATTTATTATTAAGTGTAATTATTGAGCGTAATTACACCTCATTTCAGTTTGGTTGATAGGCTTTCCCCTCTATTCACACTCCCTACCATCAGTGAAGGGGAAGATGCTACTATCCATTTCACAAACGTTCGACTAATTGACTTTCTACACAGTGACAAATTTTATTTCAGAAAGTGTTTACCGGTACTCTATATTTCGGAAGTCCATACTAAGCGTTTATATTGAATTTTATTGCTGTTTATATTAACTGGCACATTAAAAAACTGCTGACAATAGAAGATAAATGTTTTCTCCACCGCTAGTTGCTACTCTACAACATACACAATGGGACAATCTGCACTGTGTCGCTCCCCCTGACTTCAAACTGGCATTCCTAAATGTAATTAATTATATTAGTTGAAAATATTGTAAGAACTACACAAAAATATACTCTAATATGAAACTGTCAATCATCTGTGACACTGTATTTTATATTCACTTATATACAGAGTTGTGAAAATTATTAGAATAATCTTAATTTTAAAGGTTTTTTAATAGTTCCTTCACAAATATTCATTGAATTGATTAATATTGGTATATATTACTATACTGATGTAGGATATATTTACTACTAACAATGCCGGAAAGCATTGTTGTACATTGGTATTTTTCTTATTTTACAATTGTTATGGGAATTCAGAAATTATTATATTATGTTGGCGGAATTGGAAACATAAAAAATTATATGCACAAAACAGATGTATACGTTCATTTGAACCTTCACAACAATGTAAACGCAAATAACAATTTGTTTAAAGCATTTCTTAATTAATTTTTTATGTTTCCAATTCTGCCAACATAATATAATAATTTCTGAATTCCCATAACAATTGTAAAATAAGAAAAATACCAATGTACAACAATGCTTTCCGGCATTGTTAGTAGTAAATATATCCTACATCAGTATAGTAATATTATATACCAATGTTCATCAATTCAATGAATATTTGTGAAGGAACTATTAAAAAACCTTTAAAATTAAGATTATTCTAATAATTTTCACACCTCTGTACTTTATTTAATATTTTATATTCTAGTGTGTACAGCTTGGGGGGTGCAGGTATAAGAGGTAACAGCTACCAGTCTGTCACTGACGGACTCAGGACAAGTAGAAGGGGAAAGAAATGCCTTCGCATCTTCTCAACTTGTATGAAATGTCGTTTAGTTACCACTGCCACCGGGTATATACCCAATTGCAGTGTGAATAAATACCTACATACACATAATATCGTAATTTTCTTTTCTATAGCTGCGTTATAAATTTCGTATGCCGATCTCTGTAAATTTGTTCTTAATGAACAGAACTAGACTCTTGCGGAAGTTTCTAAATAGTCTTAAATAACCAAGTTATTTTTTTTTCTCCTCTCTCTTCTTCTTTTTTTTCTCTTTTCTTTTTATTATCTTCATATATTACTTAATCATTTGTGTTTGTATGCCATTTAGTAGGACTTTGCTAATCAACATGTCTTGTCACCCATATGTATTCTCTAATTAGTATATTAACTGAATAATATATCTCAAGTAAATTAATCGTCCAATTTGTCTCGGGCATTTTAGGTCTTATAAATTGTGTGTATGTGTGTGTGTGTGTGTATTCCCCTTATGTAATGTAACTGATTTTGATTATGTGTAATTTTCTACTTTATTTTATATATTACGTAACTGATCTTGACTATTTGTGATTTTATATTATGTAACTGATCTTGTCTATTGTAATTTCCTACCATATTTTATGTAATTTCTAAGGTATTTTCTCTTGTGTTGTTTTGTAATCAAATTTTGTATCTCATGTATATTATTGAAACCTGGTTGAGTGGAAGAGAAGGCCTCATGGCCTTAACTCTGCCAGGCAAAATAAACCTACTACTACTACTACTACTACTACTACTAGATTGGAAATAATCGCTTTATCGTCAGCGAGGATGTTGAACATTGGATTGGACATATGTAGACTGACTTGTGAGACAAATACTAGGCTAAATGTCTAAAGCATGAAAGATAAAGATGATGATAGTGAACTAAAACTTTTCAAAACCATCAAAACTGTAAGTAGTGTTGAAACATCGAAGAAACTTTGCTCATTACATGTTTCAAAAGCCCAAAAATCCTATTTACATGTTATGTTAACTTACCCTGTGATGACTTGGATTTTGCCCTACCTAAAGTCGAAGAATATTATATGGCAAATGAATCACTACCAGACATTCTTATCTTGTTTGTACGTTTTAAGTAAACTCCGTTTGGAAGGAGGGGATGGTTTATTTAAGGTTCTCAGATATGACGGGTTGGTTTTCGCAGAAAAGTTCAGTATCGGAGCGAACACCTTCGCCGCTGCATGCAGACATGGGCTTACTTTCTTCGTGTTCTAAGTAGTAGTGCCGTAGACAACGAGGTCATTGCAACAGTCTTGCCTGCGCACGGCTACTTAATACACTGAGATTGAATTACTCTTCGGCGGCTCTACCAGATGGACAGGAATGGTGAGTGCATCGTTTTATTTGGCTTGCTAGAGTGGCCACTTCAGATTATTTTTACGACTTAACTCCTTAACGAAGTAGTAAGTATCGGCGCTTTTAAAGTTGAACTTCTTTACGCTAATGGTTAACGAATACAAATTTGAACATTTAACTAAATAGAATCAACATAAGCCGAAAAGATTATAATATGATTATGTCTCGTGACCAGAATATTGTACGAAATGGAAATACAAAAATTGGAAATTTATCATTCGAAGAGGTGAACAAATTCAAATATCTTAGAACAGCCGTGGCGAAAACGTGACTCGCGAGACGTTGTGGCTCGCAGTGATAGCTGTGCATTTCGCTTGCTTCAAAACCTCCGCCAACCCCCACCCTCTCACTCACGAGTCAAACTCCGTTCCATTTGTATTTGTCTCTGACCTGCGAGTGGCATATGTCTCTCTCGAAACCATCTACAAAAGTTTCAAGTAAGATGGGAGGACGCATTTTTTTGCTGTCAATATGATGAGAATATTAAATGTATGATTTGTTCACAAGTATTATGAGAAAAACGGTTGTATAATATAAAACGGCATTATACTACATGTTACTGATGAAACATTAAAAGGTTAAGTGTTATTGTTATCATCATCATCATCATCTCTGTACGTCGACCCTTTTTCAGCAGATGTACGAATAATGCTGTTAGCTCTTCAATTTGAACTCACTGATTTACTATGTGATGTCAAATGAAAGCTAGATGTAAGGACTTGAGTGTACCTCGTTTTACCGTGACAACGCTTTTTAGTTTTCTTTAGCACTCTGATTGTTATACGAGTATTATTTATGTCTTTGTTTTATGAAGAATTTTAGATAAGGGCGCAAATAGCCATAGTAGCTAACGCGCCCTTTTTAAACCCTACTACTACTACTGTAAGGACTTGACAAATGTTGAACTTTCAAATCTTTGCCAAAAAATAAATATCCGAAGCTTCGTTCTTTCGCTTGCTCTGTTGAAGCCATGTTCGCTACAACTTACGTTTATGAAAAATTATTTTCAACAATTAAAATAGTTAAAACCAAATTTAGATCACTACTGACAGACCTTGGTGATCAACTACGACTGGCAGTAAGTGACATAATTCCTGATTTTGAAACTTTGTCGCAGAGACATTCTGAAGACAGTTAATTTTAGGTTGTGATATTGTTCATTTGTTTCTTCGTTACTCGTACTAAACATAGTTTGTAACCTTGTACTGTATAAAATTATATTGAAGTGCTTGACGTAAGGAAAATGAAAATCCGTTAATAAGTCAGACAGTTGCTTCACTTCTCCTTCGGGTGTCCGCCTCCCTCCATAGGTGCTATGCACGTTGCATGTTACACAGTGGTTCGGCGCACGATTACATTTTCGCCACCGCTGTCTTAGAGCAACAGTAACAAATATAAATTACACTCGGGATAAAATTAAACGCAAAATAAATATGGGAAATGCCTGTTATTATTCCGTTGAAAAGCTTTTGTCATCAAGTCTGCTCTCAAAAAATCAGAAGTTAGAATTTATAAAACAGTTATATTACCGGTTGTTTTGTACGGTTGTGAAACTTGGACTCTCACTTTGCGAGAGGAACAGAGATTAAGAGTGTTTGAGAATAAGGTTCTTAGGAAAATATTTGGTGCTAAGGGGGATGAAGTTACAGGAGAATGGAGGAAGTTAAAAAAAAAAAAAGCAGAATTGCACACATTGTATTCTTCACCTGTCATAATTAGGAACATTAAATCCAAACGTTTGATGGGCACTGCATATAGCACGTATGGGGAATTCAGAAATTCATCGCTATAGACATTGTCACAATCATATTAACGTTATTCATTAATATTCTAATTAATGTTTGAATACTTTGGTTGATCTAGTACAGATGTGGCGAATATCTGACTCACGAGCACATTTGTGGCTCGCATTGGTTTCTCTTACTTTCTACCTCCCACAACCCCCACCCTCTCACTCACTGGAGTCAAACTCTGTTCCATTTGTATTTGTCTCTGATCTGCGAGTGGCATATCATCGCAATGTCTCTCTCGAATACATGTACATCTACAAAAACGAAAGTTTCAAGTAGGATGGGAGGACGCATTTTTTGCTGCCAATATGATGAGAATATTGAATGTATAATTTGTTGACAGGTATTACGAAAAAACGGTTGTATAACATAAAACGGCATTATACTACATGTTACTGATGAAACATTAAAAGGTTGTGTTATTATTATTATTATTATTATTATTATTATTATTATTATTATTATTATTATTATTATTATTATTATTATTACGTCGATCCTTTTTCAGCAGACGTACGAATAATGCGGTTAGATCTTAAATTAAAGCTAGATGTGATGTTAAATGAAAGCTAGATGTAAGGACTTGACAAATGTTTAACTTTTCAAATCTTTGCCAAAAAATAAATATCCGAAGCTTCGTTCTTTCGCTTGCTCTTTTGAAGCCATGTTCGCTACAACTTACGTTTGTGAAAAATTATTTTCAACAATGAAAATAGTAAAAACCAAATTTAGATCACGACTGACAGACCAAATACCTTTGTGATCAACTACGAACTGGCAGTAATTGACATCATTCCTGATTTTGAAACTCTGTCGCAGAAACATTCTGAAGATAGGTTGCGATAATGTGTCCTATGTTTTCTTATTCATTTCTTTCTTTGTTACACGTACTAAACATTAGTTTGTAGCCTTGTACTGTATAAAATTATATTTAAGTGCTTGACGTAAGGAAAATGAAAGTCCGTTAATAAGTCAGACAGTTGCTTCACTTCCTCTTCGGGTGTCCGCCTCCCTCCATAGGTGCTATGCATGTTGCAGGCTCGGCGCACGATGACATTTTCACTACGGCTGATCTAGTAGATATCCGTAAATAGAATGCAACAACAATGGTCATTCATATCAAATGACATTTCCTGACCATTTAGTCAGCATGGTGCAAATCCTCAGCCTGAAAATTTACATCTTAATATAGTAGTTGGGACAATATAATCTTATATCTACATGTATATACAATCTTATGACAAGTTGCCAAACTAACTTACTATTATGACAAGTGTTGTATTGCATGTTTCCACGTATTCACATTTTTCTCTTTATGTTCTAGTGATATTTAACTCATTTTATATTTTTGTTTTCATATTTTCCGATAATGGTATATCTAGAATGTGATAAGTTGAGCTATATATAATCATAATTTTCCTTAATGTGTGTACTTAAAAATATTGTATTCATTGTATGCTTTGTACTGCACTATTTTATTACTACTATTAGTATTATTATTACTATTAGGCCTGTTATTATTATTATTGTTATTATCATTATTATTATTACTATTCTCATTTATTATTATTATTATTATTATTATTATTATTATTATTATCAATAATTGTCTTATTTTTTATACTTTGTATGCCTCATTTATTTTTGACCTGCTGTTCACATTTTATTATGCTTTTTTCTTTCTTTCTCTATGTTATATATTATGTCTGATTTCTTCTTACTTGTTGTTTACATTTTATTATTATTATCTTATTCAGTTTTGTGTGTAAAATTGTAGTGTACTTTGTAAATTTGTAGTGTTTTTGTAACGCAGTTTTTACTCCTGTTTGAGTATTAGAGAAGGCCGTATGGCCTTAACTCTGCCAGGTTAAATAAATCATTATTATTATTATTATTATTATTATTATTATTATTATTATTATTATTATTATTATTATTATTATTATATAGATTAAATGCAAAATAATGGACATAAATCTACTTTCAGTGGGAGTACAGTGGGATTCTCCATTATCTCTGCAGAAATCGTTATCAGGACCAAAGAATTATCCACTAGCTTACTTTTATTCTTATTAATGTTAAAAATGCTATACAAAGTTTTTCCCTTACACTGGCAATCAAGTAACCCACATGTGTTACATGTAAAGTGGTGCGGGGCGAGGAATCCATGGAATATAGTGCACGAAGTCAGGCTTTGCGCTCGTTAGCATCCTGATTGTTATTTTAGGAGCGTTATCGTAAAGATGCGGGCGAGCGATGTTGAGTCACCAGCTCAAATACGGAAGGAAACAAAAACTCTTTCAAAAGTGTTTAAGTTAACTACAGTAAAGGGGGTTAGCTTGGGAAAGAGATACACCGCTTGTATTGTACGGATTGTGTACTTCATTTGCCATTCCAGTGATTTCAAAGCTATGACGTACGATACATGGTCCCACAGGCTACGGCGCGACGTCACATTCTTAGTCATAGCATGGCCAACATTGAAAGAGCTTCTATGCACATTTAACATGAGTTTAATATAGCAATTCCTTTGTTTTTTTTTTTTTTTTTAGAACTTTGAACGTGTATTATTTATATTAGGCGATTGTCAAGATGGCCGTGACTGGACCATGATAATCACGTGACTACGATTCGTGCCGAAGCCTAGCCAACGCATGGTCCCCTATGACTGTTAGCGTGTCTGTCGCGCTTCTCCAGCGATTTGTGTCTGAAACGCATCCATATTTAAATTTCTTCTTTCACGATAGTACGTAAAGTTGCATTTTTCCAATATCATCAGTGCGTAAAGTGAGCCTTTAAAACACTAGTGCGTAAAAAGTTGATAATCTTTACGCACTGCTAAAGAAAATGCAATATTCAATATTCAAACTTCATTCTGTAAGAAATTAATGCATTACTTCAATCTTTCATGATGTAAAGTCGACCTGGTTGGCGAGTTCGTATAGCGCTGGCTTTCTATGCCCAAGGTTGCGGGTTCGATCCCGGGCCAGGTCGATGGTATTTAAGTGTGCTTAAATGCGACAGCCCATGTCAGTAGACTTACTAGCATGTAAAAGAACTCCTGCGGGACAAAATTCCGGCACATCCGGCGACGCTGATATAACCTCTGCAGTTGCGAGCGTCGTTAAATAAAACATAACATTTAATATTCAACATTTCTTGACGTAAATATTACACGTAACACAGATAAGTAACAAATTTAATATTAATATTTACATTTTAGCCCGTATTATTCCGAAGTTATATCTGTAGTACTCATTGCTTGTATTGTTTCAAGGAGCTGAAGTAACTTCACTTATCATCATCGTAATAGGCTACAATCACAGTCTAGTATATACAGTCACGAAGCTTGAGTTTTGAGGGTACTAGGAACAATAGACTGTGCCGGTACTATTTCGCATTGTCTGTGATGAGGCGATAGTAGCGATCCTAGTGGTTAGCAACAATCTATGGATGCATATTTCCTATGTATTGAGCTTCGTGACTGTATATACTTGACTGTGCTATAACTATGAACAGTGTGCATTTTCAAAGAAAACAAAAGGAATACTACTAATAATAAAATAGTAAAAAAACAACAATTATTATTACTACTGTTATCATTAATTATCATTATCATTATTACAATTACAACTAATCTAATTGCCAAATTTCACAAAAATAAAAATTAAATAAACATAAAAAAGAAAAAAACACAGTGAAATATATATATATATATATATATATATATATATATATATTCTCTAACAATTCAATTCAATTGCTTATTAAAAATACATATACACAAGCAATAATAACAAATAGGAAAAAAAAACAATAAATACAAGAAGTCCATTATCCTTTAATTACCTTATTTGCGTTCAGTGTTAATATTACCCATTGCAACACTAATAAGTAACTCTTCCCCTTATTTCTCGGTTCCCTCCCCCTCTGTCAGTTTCATCCTCAGCTGTCGAACTTTTGTCATAAATTTTCCCACACACTCATAGAATTTAGCGTTATTTAAATATATCGTATGTTGTCAAGCGCCCCCTGCTAGATGTATTTTTTTTATTTTATTGGGTTATTTTACGACGCTGTATCAACATCTGAGGTTATTTAGCGTCTGAATGATATGAAGGTGATAATGCCGGTGAAATGAGTCCGGGGTCCAACACCGAAAGTTACCCAGCATTTACTCGTAACTTGCCCCGACCGGGATTCGAACCCGGGCCACCTTGTTTCGCGGTCAGTCGCGCTGACCGTTACTCCACAGGTGTGGACTGCTAGATGTATGTAGTAATAATAGAGTAATGGTGGAATAAGAATTGAGATAGAGTAAAGTATTTGGTGCAAATGCCAAACGATCTATCGAAGATCGAACTCAGATGGGAAGTTGTTCAGACCATTTGCTGATGAAAGGAGAGTGCACTCACTCATTTCTGCTTACACGTGTCCAGCAGTCAGGACTAAATGAGTCATATTCGTAATACAGAAGTCAGTATGGCATTCAAGTCTGTAGTACGATAATCGAATCAAGCAATTCCTTTTTGCGATACATTAACGGAGGTTGTTAAGTTCAGATACATTTTAATCAAGTTAATTAGGATATCTACATCACAAGACTTGGTTTATGTCCCCAGCTGGCCAGATGGAAGGCATTGACTTCTGCCATGTTCTGAATTTGATTGTTGATTATTAAGTAACTCATCCTTGTCAAAAAGAATGTTACTTTCTGACCAGAATTTTCCTACTCGTATTTTAGTAGCAACAATTATTTGATCACAAATTATTTTTCTGCACGGCCGCCTCGGTAGCTCAGTTGTCAGAGTTCTGGCTTACGACGACCTGATTCGCGTTCAAATCTCGACCACAACGGAGTTGTGGTGGACAAAGCTAAAGTTGTGAGGGTTTTTCTTGAGATTTTCTCGATTTCCCTTGTCATTCCACTTTAGAGGTTAGGTACAGCTTACGGCAGTAAAATTTCTGGAAATATTTAATATTTTTTTCCTCCATTACTGTATCTTTACAATAATCAAAATTGGTATGTGTAAAACACTGTCCTTCTGCTATATGAAAAAAATATATTTTTATGATTAAAAAAATTATTTATATATTTTTTTTCAAAATTCAAAATGATAGCACTTTATTGTAAAGTGATAAGCAGAAAAAGTGTAAATTTTGTTCTTCCTCCCCATCCGATTATACCATACTGTATGACAGACTGAACCAAACCTAAATAAACTAATCACTGAATATTTGTATGGATATAAGAGAATAGCATTAATAGTTCTGAAAATATATCATTTTTTGTAAGGAATGCGGTAAGTTATGGGAAATTGCAATCAAAGTTTAGAGTCATATAAAAATCTTGTACATCAGAGCTTTAAAAACAGCGTCACAGGAGCTGACGTAGACATAAATGCACATTAAATTTTATATATCGTCAACCAGTCTGGAGTCGGACACTTTCGGCTGTATTTAGTGTAAAATATATCTTTATTATGCATTTAGGGTGAACAACTCCACACCATCGTATTAAACGCGGTTCCTTTTATATGCTGACATAGGCCTACTTGTCAATCCACTAAAATGCAGGGTAGCACCTGAAAAAAATTATTTGTAGTCCGACCTAACCCGTGAAAACGGTTTGGAGTCGGACATACATATATTTATCACAGAAACGATGAAACCATGCATTACCGTCTGGTTTCCGAAACACCACTGAATAGAGGAAGGATTTTTTCGTACGAAACATGACTTTGAATTTGTATGGGGGGTGATCAGTGCTATTTCTAAAGTTAAAAGAAAACATTGGTAAGAATTAACTTATATTAGGCCAATACATTACTTTGAAACATTTTTTAACGATTAATTTATTTATCAATGAAGAGAGAACATAATTAGTATGAAACAGGATGTAAAAATTACAAATTTGAATCCTGAAACTCAGAAACAAATTACAGGTTGTATCCTTGGGATCCTACTCTGAAACTAAAGTCTGTCATCTGGTTACTGGTATACCTAGAACCTGCAGAAATGAAAAGAAATGGCGGATCGAGTTTTCTTTCAATTTGGTCAAAATCAATGATTCGTTTATCCTCCAAATCCGGCCATATCAACCTACTGCTCTTCTGAAGATACTTAGCACAACTTATTTCCAGCCCCACAACTGGTAACACCTTGTCTACACGAGCAACACAATGTGTACCGGTAACACCGTTGTGCATTTTATCAGAACCCAGTCTCCCTCCTTTGGATCCCCAAAGTTCGAACACTTTTAATAGCTGAAGCAGTGTGCCCGACGCCAAATGAAATATCTCAACTGTATTGTATTGTATTGTATTTATTAACATTACATGATATTCATACATTGCTTCACAGCTAGAATATGGAACAAGTCAAAAAACTTAATACTATTATAAAGTCTTAATTTATAGCCACAGTCTAGATGAAATATATAGCTACAGACGAGGTTTACAATATAGTCTACTAGTACAACACAAAGTTTTAGTATCAATTTCATGAAGCATTGTTGAATGTCATGAATTCACTGCAGAATAGAAGGCGTGAGAAATTAGGTACTTCATTAATTTGGCCCTAAATAATCTTATGTTTTGAGATTCATTTTTTATATCGATAGGGAGGCTATTACAAATTTTTACTGCCATATAACGCACTCCTTTTTGATAGCACGATAGACTTGCCGATTGAGTATGAAAGTCATTTTTGACGTGTATTTATGCTATGAACTGTTGAATTAGTTACAAAGTTTTCACGATTACATACGAGAGGGATTATTAATGAAAAAATATACTGACAAGCGATGGGCATTATTTGTAGTTTTTTGAAAATAATCCTACACGATTCCCTACATTTAGCACCTACTATTATTCAAATTACTCTTTTTTATAGTAGGAATATACTGTTACTATATGGAATTTCCCCATAATATTATTCCAAAACTCATTATCGAGTGGAAGTACAGTATGCAAAGTATATTGTTTTTAAGGTATTGATATTTACTATCTCTTGCAAAGATCTAATAGCAAAACATGCTGAATTTAGTTTGGAGGTAGTTTCTTTAATATGATTTTTTCCAATTTAACACATTATCGATTTTTAAGCCAAGAAATTTGGTTGTTATTTCTAATAGGGATCTGTGTGTCCGACTCCACAAGGGATTTAAAAAAAATCTCATTATTTCGAAAATGCTTGTATAATTTACATTCGTAACTATTTTTCCATATTCACGATAAAATTCTAAATATTTTGATATATTTTTAAGTACAGTTACGTTATAATGGGAGATTTTTTTAGAAAAGTTAGACAAACATTTTCCCTCCAAAAATTGTTCACTATATTGTTTAAATAATATTTTCTATCACTTAAATAACATTTTCTATCACTTCCGACAGGAATCATTTAAAAATTCAGTCGTTTGTAAATCATATAACATTCGTGCTCCCTTCGTTTCAAAATATGGCATAGTAACAAACAAAACAGGTTTGATTATTGCGCGTGCGCGCACTAAATGTTTCGCGGTGTGGTATTCTGTTGAGTAGTGAAGGGACTATCAGACAGTGCAGTTGTGAATGTTTCTAATCTTCTGTAGTGCATTAAACTATAATATTTAAATAGTTCATTATGCACAGAAATCAGATGGGCACCTGCCATGGTGTTCCTGTTGCAGAAAATGTAACACCAATCCAGTCAATTTTGAATAGAACATCTAAGGCACAATAGTCGTACAAAAACGGGTTGTGATTTATTGCAATTTTTATGTTAATTTGCCTCTCTCAAAACAATGTTTGTTTTTCTTTTAGTAATTTGAAATCACACAGAATGAAATGTAACTAATTTTTATGTTTTTCTTATGTTAATTTATCAAACAAATAAGTATCTAGAAGATATATTAAAGTTACATTATATTCCGAGAACTTTTAACAAATGTATACCATATTTTGGAACATAATTAATTACGTCTTTCTATTCCATATTTTGGAACAGAGGGAGTACTATTTGAACCGTTCAGAGCAGAAGTGGTGTAAGTCAAAATTGGGCGATGGCGTTTGAAGTAAAATTTCTGTAAAATACAGCGTGAAGTAGCAATTAATATGTCCTTGGTGCTATCCACTGACTACTAATAGTTTAAATGAATTGAATATTAATTGCTACTATGCGCTATATTTTACAGAATGTTTACTTTAACCCTCATCACCCATTTTTGACTTACACCACTTCTGCTCTGAACGACTCATTTAATGATTTTTTATGTTAACAACAATTGTTTTGACGTAACATCATCTTTTCATAGTGTAGACACAGTGTCCGACGCCACCACCCCTGTCCGACTCCAGACTGGTTGACGGTAAAGTGTTTTTCACATGTCAAAGGATATTTTAAAGGAAAAAAAATGAAAATGTACTGGTTTCTCACCATATTTAACCATCATCTCCCATCATCTTCCCTTAAACTATTACCACAGTCTAGTATATACAGACACGAAGCTTGAGTTGATGAGGGCACTGGAAACAATAGACTTGCAGTACTATTTCGCATTGTCTGTGACGAGGCGATAGTAGCGATCCTAGTGGTTAGCAACTATCTATGGATGCATATTTCCTACATATTCAGCTTCGTGACTGTATATACTAGACCAGGGATGTCAATTGATGCCCACAGGAGCAAGCGAGCGCTTTAGAGCCCAGGAGAACCTGAGCGCTTTACAGCGGAAAGGAAAGAGACAGACGAAAGAGGTAGTATATGCCGCTTGGTCGAGCTATATTCAGGGATGGCCAGCACTGATTCAATAGATAAAGGGAAGAGAACTTATTAAAACTGTATCCATGTTAATTTTTAGATTTGCCTGAGAAGTATAAGTGCATTATAAGAATGTAAGTTTTAATTTTAATGCTCATTTTTCACAAGTTTGATTTTTTAATTCAAAAGAAATATTTTCTCAACTTTTCGTATAGAAAAGTGAAATTTTCAGGTATAGGCCTATTTATTTAGTAGCCTTTCAGAATGTTTTCGTAAATCTAATATACCGTATATACGTATCACTGAAGATAGTGTATTGAACATTTTGAAAATATTCGCATGGAAATTGTTTGTAAGGAAATGAATTAACAAAGCAACTACTGTTACATCATAAGCAAAAGATACGTGCCCATGTGTTGTAAAAATGTCAGCTCTATAGCTTCAGCAGATTTCGAGAAAATAATTTAATATTCTGATGATAGGATGTTGCTCACAAATATCACCTTAAAAGCATAATACGATAAGAGTTTTGTTATGTAATATTAGTTACACTTAAAACAGATACAGTACCTAGGTAACTTTGCTTTGTACCTACTGTAATATTGTTTTGATAAGTTTATTGATTACTTTTGTAAGGCTAAAGATACCATCAATATAAATTCCAACTTATTATGTCATACTCAATCTCTTTCTTTGGAATATCACTTTCTTTATGAATGATGTGTTTCATCCACTTAATACAGTATAATATTATACTACTATGGAATTTAAGTGAATATTCCTTCTTAACTCTCTATTAAGTTATTAAGATTTAAAACACAAATGCAATATTAAAAAATCAGTGTTAGTACTTTTGTTTTACAGACAATATAGATAATATTAAACAGAAAGAAGCCATATAAAAATAACGACATAAAATTTCACGTTCCGTTTGAAGTTTGTGCACCACTGTTTTCTTAATCCAACAGGTTGCTTATTCATATACACAATCCTTCCTCTTTCCATACTTAGCACTTGCTGCCCGCGCACGACGTCGTCAGAAAAATGCGCTTGCTTTGACATGACTGTACTAGACTGTGCTATTACGTAGTAAATAGTCAATTTACTTATTTATCTATTTATGTCCATAACAGGGCATATGTGTGTGATATACCTTGTAAATATGAATAAATAAATCATCGTATCTTGGATAATAAAGAATGACTGAGTATTAATGTGAGCCATTGTGCATTTGGTTGGTAAAGGTGAAGTGTACAAGATTACAGGAGTTCAGTGTTCAGCAGGTCAATGTTCCTGGACAGTCTGTACTGCCGGACTCAACAATGCACTCACACACTTGTCCATTCTCAGTTAATATTCTCATCAACAGTTCGAAAAAAAAAAAAGTAATTATTCCCTCCCCACGCCTCACTCCCCTTTCCATTATCATTCAGACCACACCACCTCATGACGTAACAAATGAAGCCCACAAAGACTAGATCCTAAAAAGAAGACAACATAACCACTACTAATTCGTCCATTTACTAATCCCTTCTCCCTTCCACGCTTCCGTCCCCATCTAATTTAGGTCATCAGATTTGTCACTTCCTCTTTAAGTATCTCTTTCAAGATGGCGGATGGCGATCATTCATTGCGGCTCCACCTCCTGTGAATGCTGCATTTCATACGTAATAGCGATGTAAAGAGGTTGGCTCTACCGCTGCGGTACGTTACCAAGCGGGACAAACGGGGCCTTGTCACAGAACGAAAGCAAAAACCTTGTTGATTGCTTCGGCTTACGCTACCGAATTTTAATTCGATTCGTTCATGTAAAATGTTTAATGAAAAAAAGTGTTGTGTCAGAATTCTGTAGAGATTAGAAACAGGGTTTAAGGCACAGTCGCATTATTTCAATCGGTATTTATGCATGGAATTATAGGATGGGGTAGCTTATTTAAATCCAATTTTAATCCACTTTATTTATTAGAGAAGAAAATAATTAAAATATGTCTTTATAAACCTACTGCTTTTCCATCTCAAAAATTGTTTTTAGATTTTAATGTTCTTAAGGGGAGAGGATGGTATTTTTTGGTGAAAAATGAGTAAATTAAAAAAAATTCTTTAAAATACTCTGTGATATTTGTGGAATGCATAGCATAACATTTTGTGGGTATTTGTGCCCTTATCGAATGTTGAGTCGCCATTTTTAAACTTCCTGTGTTATGGATTTTTAAATCACTCGCCCACTTTTATTGTTGTTTCCGGTAAATTAAATGTTAAAAAAAAAATTTTTTTTTCTTTAAAATACCCTTTGATATGTGTGGAATGTATTGCCTAACATTTTGTGGGTATTTGTGCCCTTATCGGATGTTGAGACGTCATTTTTAAACTTCCTGCGCTATGGATTTTTAAATCACACGCCCGCTTTTATCGGTTTCCAGTAACGGTTTTTTTTTTTTTTTTTTTTTTTTTTGCCAGACAAAAATGGATATAATTTCTGAACTATTAAAGATACATGCATGAAATTTAGAATTCACATTCTTTAGACTATTAGGAAACTTTTCCCTGTAACAGAATTTTGTTAATTGATTTCATTTTAAAAATACGTCCGTTTGTTTGCAAGAAAGGAACTCAGAAAATTGTTATTAAATTTTAATTGTTTATTTTACAAACGTTGGGACTAATATCAAAATTCTGTTACAGACAGTTTGTAGAACATGCTTTTGCAAATACATTGCAAAAACTGTTTGAATCTATATTTAAAAACGATTTAGATATATCGGTTTTAGTACAATCCTGCATTGGGTATATATATTTTTTTCAAATTTGGCCCCCAATTTTTTTTTTTTTCAAAATATTTTTATTTGGTTGAGTTGCCACAGCTATGAGCTCTCTACATACAAAAATTAATATTTTACACCAAATAGGAAAAAAGTTTTAAAAAATACCATCCTCTCCCCTTAAAATAAGACAAATTTATTATATTGTATTAATAAAGTTCATACATAAAAATCGAAATAATTTTGTATTGTATTCTCATAGTTATGAAACAAAAGGTATGCATTCTTTAAGACTGTTTGAATCAAAATGCAACATTGCTACAGTATTTAATCATAGCAGTAATTTAGGCTCAAGAATATATAATAAATTTATATTTAAATATCCTAATCTTGTCAATTCTAATAGTTCTGATATTAAATTTAAAAAGTTATGTATAGATTTTATAAAAATTGAAAAATTGTAAATTTAAATTTATCTATTCTTGTTGTACAGTAGACATAAGACAAATTATATTATATACTTATTTCAATTCAGGAATCCGCCTCTGAGCACGAGTTCTACTCTTTCAGGGGTGAGCTAAAGTTTTTCTGTTTATATTATATTTTATGTTACAATTATTAGCAAAATAAATAAATAAATACATAAATAAATAAGTAAATAAATAAATAAATAAATAAATAAAATAAATTTGTCGCATTTTGCTACTCGATTTCTAAAAATGCAACTAACTTTGAATGTAAATGTGCAAAAATGCGACAACCACATTGGTCTTCAGAAACGAAGATGGTAATGGAGAAAATGAAATCAGAGATGTATTTGAACTAATCTGCATTTAAATGAAATGCTAATGGCATGAGCAATGTTCAAAAAGGTATTGAGCAATAGATGTTCAGGAATTGGTTTCAAAGAGTTGGTGCAACTTACATAAAGTTAAGTGAAAAATTTCTTCTAATTCATTTATATAATTCCATCGCATACTGTAAATTGTGAGCGAGGATTTAGTTGCATGGATCTTGTAAAAACTGGATTTAGAAACCGCCTTTCAGTAAAAGAATTAGCACTCTGCTAACAGTAAATCTTGAAAAGCCTACTAGTGAAGAATTTCAATTTTTAGTGTGTCCATAAAATAACGTATTTTAATGTGATGTAAATTCAGCAGTAATTGATGCTGTAATCTATACATACCTACGTATAATGATTTACTGTAGTTACATAAGTATATCTACAGTGTGATAAGATGGATTGAAAGTAATAAAACTCCAAGAAACAAATTACATAACTTTTTGTTTCTGTATACCGTACTTCATTAATTTTATCTTTTTGTACAATTATTTATAATATTGCACAAGCATTTCGCAATTTGCACAAATACAATTCGTCATTTGTGCATTTTTGCAACAATTATTCATTTTATAGCTTAAACCCTGGTTAGAAGCTCTTCCTCGAAACCGCATTCCTCGGTAAAGTTTCACGTATTTTCTTTAGTTTCTCTAAAACAGTGGTTCCCAAACTTTCTGAAAGCGCGACCCATTTTTGGGCGAGATTTCTGTTTGTGACACCCCTACTACCATCTCTGTAAAATTGCAAACATCTATAATTTTACTCAAAATCATGGATACCACCCAAAGTTTTAAACAACAATTTTTTTAGTATTTTTCCGGAAGAAATTTTAAAAAATTACGAAAGTGACAGATACTGAATCCGTTTTTAGACAGTTGCTTCCAACTGACTTAAATTAAAGTTCAACAGGTGGCCTCGGTGGCATTCATATATCCGACGCTGACAACTGGGCAATCCTGCCTCATCCCTGATAAAGCCAGGTCCCATTCCTAGACGTGCTACCTGATAAGTTCCATGACCCGGAAACCCAGGTTCATTCCTGTATCGTTATAGGATGGACCGGCTTTTTTATTAGTGATAAACGCGAAATGTATGTGTGAGAGACAGAGAGAGAGATACAGCTATACCAAAGAAATATGGCAGTAAATTTGTCGCGAATTTTCGCTAAAATTGATTGTTTCTGTGAAAAATCTTTATTTCTACAATAAAAACGAAAAAGGGAATTTTTAAAATTATTTTAAAAACTGCAGTAGGCCTACAGTATATTAATTTTGAAGATGTTACCTGCAGAACGATAGGGCGACATTATTTGGGAATTTTATTATTATAATTAATCGCGTACAGGACCATTGGTAACAGCTGGCTTTTGTATGAAGCTGAGTTGCATAGCAATAAGACCATCATCATCATCATCATCATCATCATCAAATACAGCATGGTTTAGGCCCTTAGGCCTGTTTCATTTCCAGGAAATCTGAACTGTTCTCTCCATTTCTTTCTGGGCCTGCCAAGATCCCTTCTACCAACTGGTTGATAGAGGAATATCTGTAGAGGGGTGCGGTTTATGTCCATTCTCATCAGACCACAGTAATCAAACCAACATTACTTACTTTTACTTTTAAAGGCTTCTCCACTTTATAAGCGGTTGCCTTGGATTCCCTTTTTCCATTCTTCTCTGTTATTCCAGGATCCATCTTCCAGGCCTCTAGCTCTCATTGCTTCTATAATTCTTTCCCTCCACATATATCTAGACCGTCCTCTTTTTCTTCTTCCAGGTGGAGACCAATTCAATACTTTCTTGGGCCACCTCTCGTCTGACATCCGTTGCACATGTCCAAACCATTGTAGTTGTCTTCGTTCCGTAAGGTCGATTATATTTTCTTGTAGGTTCATATATTTTCTTGTAGGTTCAACTCTTCCATATTAATGTCATTCCTAACCTTTTGTAGACGAGACACCCGCAAGCTACGTCGTAAACCATCCATTTCCATTGCTTTAATAGTATTTTTTTGTCTTTCATTCAATGTCCAGCCCTCGGCACCATATGTCAGAATACTTTCTACTATCACATTTAAAATCATCAGCTTTGTCTTAAGTGTTATGTTCCGACTCCAAAGGACTCCATTTAACTGCTTTATAGCAGAGCGGGCCTGAGATACACGATTTGCAACATCTCTCTCATTTGTACCAGATTGATGTAGTACTGATCCCAAGTATTTAAAATAGTCCACCGCCCAAATTACACCATTCTCTAAATTCAAATTTCTACTTTCTCCGCCGACAACCAGTTATTCTGTCTTTGTAAAATTAATATTTAGACCTCCTGATTTATAACAACTTATTAACTTTTTTGTCATAAATTTTATGTCATCTCTTTCTTCTTTCCCAACATTATTATATCTATAACATTTTGTAAAACCCGAGAGGAAACTAGTCTTAATTACGAATTCAGTGGTGTTGTAATTCCGCAAGTACAATGTTGTAAATACCTAGGAGTGTATTTAAACTCCAAACTTTCTTGGGGAGAGCATGTTGATAATGTTACGGGTAAAGCATGGAGGGCACTTCACTTTATTATGAGAATCTTGAGAAAGGCTAACCCCAAATCGAGGGAAATAGCATATCTAACGTTAGTACGACCGTTAATGGAATACGGAACTACATGTTGGGATCCCTATAGAATATATCAGATAAATTCCTTAGAAAGATTCCAGTATAGGGCAGCTAAATTTGTTAAAGGTAAAAGAGAAGATGGAAACGATACGATAAAAGAACTTAAATGGGAAACTTTGGAAAACAGACGTAGGAAAACTAGACTAACATCATTGTATAGAGCACATCTAGGTCAGAAAGCATGGGTATACATAACGGCTCGGTTAGAAAAGCCAACGTACCATGGTAGGAACGATCATGTTTTTAAAATCAAATGTAGGAAACAGAAAACGGATGTAGGTAAATTCTCATTTTTAAATAGAACTATAAATGATTGGAATGACCTACCTGCAGCGGTCTTTGAGGGCTGTCCTTCCTTAAGGAGATTCAAGAATAATTTAAAAAGTTGTGTATAAAGTGCAAATTAAAATTAAGGCAACATTTAACATTTAATTTTTTAAGGTGACATATATTTATTTAGCCTGACGAGTTACTTCCTTGGTTTGAATTGTAAATTATTTAAAAATAGCGTGTAAGGGGTCTTAGACTAGAAATGTTTAGTTTAAATGTAGTTCTGTTTATAAGTACAGTATGCATAAGGGTGTAATTATTTTACTTATTTGAACTGTTGTATCAGTGAAGCGAGGTGAGTTAATGAAGTTATGGTTTTACAGTGCAGTGAATAGTTCCGATCAGTAATAGTTTATAGCGTCAATAAAATGTGTTCTATAGTGTCAGTGAAATGTGTGTTAAGTGTCAGTGAAATGCGTCATAGTGCCACTACAGTGAGTGAGATGAGAGTAAAGTGAAAGACTATTGAAACTTATGTAGGGCCTATACATAATAATGTAGGTTGTAATGTTTTTATTATTATTGTGTTAAATTGTATTGTGTATTCTTATTGTATTGTGTATAAAATTGTGGGCCTAATGTGTATTGTATAATTGTATTGTGTATTGTTTATATTGTGTATACCACTGCCACCGGGTGCATGCCCACTTGCAGTGTAAATAAATACATACATACATATTAACCCTTAAATTGGCAAAACTTCATTTCTCACACTAGTTTATTAAACCATGTCGGACTGTAAAGAAAACAACTATCGCAATGTCCATATTTCATATTATGCAGTACAATATTATAGTACTGTGAAATTTTAATATTCCTACCAATTTTTTTTCTGTTGTACTATTAATAGTACATTATGCAACGAGCCTATAATGAAGGTAATTAAGAAGCGAGTATAGATATTTATGAAACTCGCTTGCGCTCGTTTCATAATTTTCATACGAGCTTCTTAATTACCATTATATGTGAGTTTCATACGACTTTTTATGCTCGACCATATTTCTAACTTGATATTATTAATTTTCTTTGTATCTGACCTTGACCAATGTCCCGAATGTTGTGAGATGTTGGCAGACGCAAAAGTATTGATTTTTTCCGAGGAACAGATGTTCACATTGACCTTGCTACGCCATAAGAACCTACAGAGATAACACTGAAATTAAATTAGACATTGAAAAAACGAGATGACAAATTGAATTTATTTGAATATTAGGCTATTTACAATTAACGCTAATTATTATAGTAACAGAACATAACCTTCTGCGACAGTATTGGATTTCCAGCCTCCGTGACTTTTCGCTAATTCTCTTTCGATTGCATATCCGAGAATAATCGATACTTGCGGTTTTATAACGGTAGAAAGCTGACCTGTCATTGGCTGAACAGTTGTAACCTGAGTCGTCATTGGCTGAAAGACCTGACCTTTAATGAGTAGGTGTACTTTAATGACATGCATTAAAGGTCTGCTACCAGGTGTATAATTACTACATTTCGACATGGACGAGCATAAAATAATAATTATTATAGGATATAGCCCATTAACCTGTTGTATCCTATAGGATACTTTGCAAATTTAAGGGTTAAACTAACCGTACCCGTGCGCTTCGTTGCACTTGTTATAAATAATATCATTGATTTAAATCTGTTATATTTCCAAATACAGCTTTGTTATGCTAGTGAATAATTAATTTATTAACAGTTACAAATCGTTTGCTCATGAATTACTTTTAAAGTTGTATTTACTGTAGAACTATGAATGTAACTGTTATTACCATGCAATAGTTTTTGGAGTTGTTCGATTAATTCTACTTTTAAGCTTGGTACTATGTTAGACCTAACAGCGTCTGAAATAGAATACATTTGTAAGTTACTCTCCGCTGGAAGAAGGCCTCGTCACCAAACGACACCATTTGAAATAAGGTGTTGTACTGCCCTATATTATTTAAAACGTGTGTTGATATCGGATGTACTACTATAAGTCCCTACCTAAGTTTTTAGTTGGTTGTGGGGGCTCTTGAATCTCAGGAAGAAAAACTTTTCCAGAAGCGCAACGTATTCAAGACTAATTTACAAACATGTTAAACGAATTATTCTTGCAACGAAAACGGATGCTCCCTAGACCAAATAGTCGTATTTTAATTATGTAATTACTTCATAGTTTCATTTGGTGTTGTATGACGTTATGACTGAGATACCTATGTTGTTAATTGTTTTTATGCTCGACCATGCCGAAATGTACTAATTATACATTTGGTAGCAGTCCTTTAATGCATGTCATTAAAGTACACCTACTCATTAAAGTACAGGTCTTCAGCCAATGATAACTCAGCTTACATGTGTTCAGCCAATGACAAGTCAGCTTTGTACCGTTATAAAACCGCAAGTATCGATTATTCTCGGATATGCAATCGAAAGAGAATTAGCGAAAAGTCACGGAGGCTGGAAATCCAATACTGTCGCAGAAGGTTATGTTCTGTTACTATAATAATTAGCGTTAATTGTAAATAATATTCAAATAAATTCAATTTGTCATCTCGTTTTTCAATGTCGAATTCAATAATCAAGGTTATGATATTATATTATATGTATTATCAAGTTTAACGGGACTACGTCAAGGTCAATGACATTATTGTTCCTCGGAAAAAATCAACACTTTCGCGTCTGCCAACATCTCACAATTCACGACCTAGAACAAGGTCACTTCCGATCTTGTCAGTTACAAATAAAATGTATACATCTGAATAATTTCAAGTTAGAAATATGGTCGAGCATAAAAAGTCGTATGAAATTCGCCTATAATGGTAATTAAGAAGCTCGTATGAAAATTATGAAACTCGCTTGCGCTCGTTTCATAAATATCCATTCTCGATTCTTAATTACTATCATTATAGGCTCGTTGCATAATGTACTATTATGTAACATTCAGCCATAACTAACCGAGTATATAAGATCTCGCGCTCAGAGGGAGTGGAGTTCGGGGTATGAGGTGGACTACAAACCACAAGTCATGCTAAAGATGTTGGTTTGTTAATTATTCGGTATGGAGTATTGTGCACTGCATGGAACTGTTACCTATTAAGTATACATTACCGTAGCTTACCCAAATATGTAATTAAGCAATAAAAACATGTACTGGTATGTTACTGAATAATTAATACTTAATATTTGCCCCGTGTATATTTGTAAAATTATTCCATCTCTGGCTTTCATTCTTTCATAAAAACGCAACGCAAATCAGACATAAAATTTCAGTACGGTACCTCCAAATAGCATTAAATTTAACTGCAATACATATTGTTAATAATTATTTGTTTCGACAGTATATAAAGTTTTCTACGCGTAAGGTTCTGTTTAGTCCTACCTTATATGTAATGAATGATTAAGGGTGCTATTCATAGACATTTCGCAGCACGCGCTACGACCGTATTAAGCTAGCCCCGGCTATCCACTGGTTACTTGTACAGAATTCAAATCATATCCTATCACTAACACTAGTTTATGAATACGAAAAACGTTGATCATCCACCGGAAACCAGCTCTAAAAATGTCTATGAATAGGCCCATAAAGTCTACATCTATCTAAAGGAGCTACACTTTACAATGATGAAAGAATTATTTAAATCTATTAAATAGTTTCCCTAAGATTGCCTAATACAAACACACAAACAATCTCTCTTTATAATAATACTAGCTTAAATTACCCGGCGTTGCCCGGGTTTTAAATTTTGGTCTATTTCTAAATAAACTGTTTGTTAGACTTATCGGAGACCTCGGCAAGGGAACTATATAAAACCAAAACGAACCATATTTACTTATGTTTTCTCCTCCCTAGTGACGAATATTAAAGAAAGTGCCACTAATATCCAAAGAAACTGACTAATCGAAATAATTCCATCTCACCTATGAATAGAGTTTTAACAACATTAAGACCTGATGCTACAGGGATATTTAAGATATTTAACAATGTGATTGATGATACCATTTATCGTACCACGGCATTATGCATTATTAAGCCTTTCTGCCCACAATATATCTAATTTCCTTCAAGGCCAAACTACAATCTGTAACGGATGGATTCTATCAAATACATGGATTTCAGGGTGTTTTGCAGTAACGGAGACTATACTCATCAGAATTCACTCTCCTGGAAAAGGCAATGTAGAACACTACCACAACAGAAAATCATATTTTTCTATAAACGGCCAAGTCATTAGTGACCATAACTTATTAATAAGAGACGGGTTAACAGTAACAGTAAAATAGGCTCTATATTATTATTGCAATATATAATATTAGTAATCACAAATATTACTATAACTTATAATAATTGCTTAAAATCGAATGGCTATAATAGCAATACGTGGGATAAAACATTATCTTCTTTCGTTTTTCCAGTTAATATTGCCACTCATATTACGTTTCGCATGAATTTTTGACACAAATTCTTGTTAGTGCATAATTTTGGTGAGTCAATATTTCGCAATAGTAGGTCTACTATGGCTATTCAATATTAAGTAAATTATGTGGTAGCAATCCTTGTAGTTTGAAAGAATTCTAGAATTCAATTGGATAAAACAGTCTGCTCACTATCTACAAAACTGCATCGAGGAATTCATAATACGCTCCTGAACTGCGTAAAGATACTTATGCATGAATTATCTAGTTTTAGCCTTCATGATATGTAACAACAATGTAATTTAAATTCGTGTTAAAATTTCCAAGGCCTCGTGAAAGTCTATGTTGAATACAACAGACAATAATAAAGAACAACTGACTGTAGAAGATTTTGCATTTTAATATAATCATGAATATTTGATCTATTTATTTTTTTATATATATTTAATTAATTTAACTTCCATTTGCGCAATTTTAATGTAGCCTATGTTCTTCTCCTGGTTATGAAGGTTAAATGTGCAAACTTTGGCACATATCGGTCAAAGCGTGTAGATTTGTATAGAGAACATACACACCCACATACATACATACATACATACCCACATTCAATTTTATATATTAAGATAATAATATTTAGTATATTATAAACACATATCATAACATAGGCCTACGTATATTAATCAGATTGTTGTCCAAGGACTCCAAAGCCGCCTTAAATAAATGCAGAGTCATTTGTTTTATTTTTATTACTCGTATATTAATCTTACGTGGCCATGATATAAAAAGCATTGTTATTTTAAAACTGATATATCTCGCCATATGGTAATACAGAATTCCTGCACGGAAGTAATATTATATACTTAGGTACATCATAGTAATATCAGTCCTATCAAAATATTTTGTAGAATAAAACTTATCGGAAACCGTTTTTAAAGAAACTTTTGTTATGTAATATTTTTCATAAAAATCAATAATAAGCGAGATATTTCGATTTACTTAATTCAGGCCCCCTTATAACCCCCCTTTCAAATAAAGTATTTTGAATGACATATAGCCTAAATTCTAAATTACAACGAACTTAGTTTATATTCCAATTTTCATATGAATCGGTTCACCCATTATCGAGTGAAAAGGTAACAAACATCCAGACAGACAGACAGACAGACAGACAGACATACAAACAAAAATTTCAAAAAAGCGATTTTCGGTCTCAGGATGACACCAATTATTTTTGTAAAAGCGAAAATTATCAGAAAAATTTCGGTTTCAGATTTATTATTAGTATAGATTATTATTATTATTATTATTATTATTATTATTATTATTATTATTATTATTATTATTATTATTACACAGCGGTGGACACTCTCGCTGTACATTGGCGTTTCCGCTATTACCACTCTCGTTTCTCCACTAAACCAGCAACAACGTCCGTCGCTAGAGCAGAAACAGTTGAAAACTACTGAACAGTGTCATATACTGTATTGAATATTAACTGACACATAGGACACGGGCGGGCAGGAATGTTGGTCAAGAAACTTGGAAGAGGAAGAACAAAAACTAAAAACTGTTTAGGAAATAAAATTTCCAAAATAGATGAAGTACAAATTTGTATCGTGCATACATCTGTCCAGAAAATATCACTCGAAAGTCACGGGGAAGTGCAGTGCACGGCTACTGTTTGATCGGTGACCTGCGCTATTCGCAAGTGGAAGGGAATTACAATAAATCAGTAACGAATATAAACTATCGAACGATTCCATTGTTCCATATTTTGAAGACAACTGAATGACTTATCTGGTTTACAAAAAACGATACAAATACAAACTATCGAATAAGTAAAGCTAACATTTACTGTGTAGGCCTATGTGTAAGATAAATAAATGGAAGAAGAGACTGTAAAAAGACAAGTATTGCACAGGCAGGCGTGGAAAATAGTGTTTAAGGTGTATATTTATTTTAAAAACGTTGGTGAGCAGGACGCTGCCAGCCATCTTGATGCTGACTGCAACGTTGCCAAGCGCAAAAAACGACTGCAGAAGCATGTGGTTTGGGATTGAGAAACGTGCAAAGAATATTGTTAGTGAAGGAAAGAGGGTTTGTTTGGTGTCATGCTTACAGTAATCAACAGCTAAGGTCATTATTGTCTTTTGATAATTTAAATTCTCTCCTGCGCTATTTGTATTGCATATGCGCGTGAAGTACGATGTGGCAATGTTGTACGCTGCCTTGCCCTCTCTATCTGTCTCTCTCGACGCAAACGCTAGCAGACTACCGCCTTCCGAATTGCCGTCGACTCTAGTCAGTCGCGATATGGCCTAGGAGTTAAAGAGACTACAAATAAAAACACATAAAAAATGCAAAGCGAATGAATTATTCGAAACATATATTCTACTATCGAATAGTTTTTGAGTAGTTCAATTTTATTCAATGATGCACATGAGTATGAGTCCATTAAGATACATTTTGTATTTTTACACCGCACAAAATTTTATTGACCTTCCCAACTATTGTTTTCAAGTTAATACACTTATATATAAACAGGTACATAAAACCAGAATATCTAGCATTTTGATCACTGTAATAGAGACCGATTTCATAGTCAAGAAGCAAAAGTTTGTTAGATCATACTGTCTTTTTCAGTACATCCGTATAGGCATATTTAAGGATTTTAAAAAATGAATGATTATTTTACCAAATAGTTTTAAAAAGTTACATAGATTTTAACCAAGTTTAGTACAATATAAAAATGTACACAGAATAATCTGAATTATTCGTTTTCCATAGCACAGCTCCAGTAGGAAATCAACATTGGTATGGTGATCCAGCAGGATGACGCATCGCTTATTGAAGAAAAGTTCGTGAATAACTTTCGAGTCAATTACATGACGTCTAATTCTCCAAAAGTGACGCCACCCGATTTCTTCGTTTGGAGTTTTGTGAAGAATGATGTCTATGCACAGCGATCCACGGATATTGATGCTCCCAAAGCAAAGATTTAATTTGTGAAAAAAAATAATAACCCTGAGATGTTGCATCTCACATGGGAGAAATAAGCCTCAGGATATGAATTTTTTGTGTATGCAACGGTGACACATTCAGGTCTAATGCTGACAAAACTATCATTTGTCTAAAATGTACTTACAGATTACTAAAAAATAAATAGCGATAGTTCTCATATTACAGCATTTTTATTTTATAGCTTCCCAAACAGATCACCTGTATTTTCGATTAATGAAAGATTGAAGACTACAAAGAGAAAGAAAAAAATGTATTACGATGAAGATGATGATGATGATGATGATGATGACGATGATGAAGATTATTATTATTATTATTATTATTATTATTATTATTATTATTATTATTATTATTATTTTATATTTAAGAAGACCATATTGGTCGATGTGCCCTTTTTCCGGAGAACGCATTTTTTGAACTCTCCATACCTTAAAATGGCAAGCCTGAATTTTTTAAATACGTGTTACCGCAGTGTAGTGCAGCAGTGTAGGAGGAAATGCAATACTACAAATTGTAATTTTTGCACATTGTTGGAGACTGTTTTGTATATATATGTTGTGGGTGCTGAATAAACAGGGATAATATGAATAATAATGCCAATACCAGATTTAGGCAACTGCCTAGGTTACCTAGGGCGGCAATTTCCAGGGGGCGGCATTTCTCTCTCTCTCTCTCTCTCTCTCTCTCTCTTTTTTTTTTTTACAGTGAAATTTGTTTTTAAAACACTTGTTGGTAAATCCTTTCTGAAGTTTGTTCTTGAACACCCTGTGGAAGTCGAATATTGTTTTGTTATCGCATTGTCGTGGTCGTGGCGAGAGTAAAAGAAAAGTGTGCAGCTGCATAGTTATATTATATTGCCGGTATCACGTTATTATACTATAAAACTGTTTAAATTTAACTGCTTGTATAAACAAAAATGTATTGTTAAAAATCAAATTGGATGTGTGTTTATTAGCTATTTATCGCTATGGATAGTAACCACAACTCTCAGTTACATTTACAATATAATAATTATATCGTCAACAATACTATTTATTCACTTTCCAGCATATGTGCACTGCCGTATATAATTGGGAATGAAACGTTTATTCCGCAAATAATTGGAGTTTATTTTTCAATCTACTTTATAATGTTTCTATCGAAGTAAGAAAATAATTATACCATCAACAAAACCAATACTTAAAAATAAACCACAGCCTGCTTTCACAAATCAATTTTCTTTCAACTATGAATAAGTTTGAATATGTTTATTTGCGTCGAGTCTGATGTGCTTCGTCAGATCGACTTTGATTACGTCATCAAGGCTTTCTCTGTGAAGAAAGTGCGAAGGAAATCTTATCTTTCACAAGATGCATGTATTGTGATTCCAATAATTTGTCGTCTGAATTGTAACATTTCATTTAAAACTAATTTAAACTATACATGTATAATAGCTGCTCAAAAACTGTTTGTGGGAGTTGGAGGGCGGCAAATTTTAGCACTACCTAGGGGCAGTACTATACTTCAATCCGACCCTGAATAATGCAGGAAATAATCGTGGTAGAAAAAGAACTGACATTAAAACTGAATGGAAACGTGAAAAATCAAAATTAACAAGGTAATCTGGTCAATCCTATGTCTAGTTCTTCGGGGAAACATATGAAAGGTAAATATTTTTCTGTTATTTTTGAGTGTTGATCTTCAAGATGTTATAGTAAATTTCCTGTTCAAGTTCAAGAGCAAATATTTGAAAATTTCTGCTGGTCGAAGAATAAAGAAACACAGGATACTATCACAGTCTAGTATATACAGTCACGAAGCTCAATATGTAGTAAATATGCATCCATAGATAGTTGCTAACCACTAGGGTCGCTACTATCGCCTCATTACAGACAATGCGAAATAGTACCTGCACAGGCTATTGTTCCTAGTACCCTCATAAACTCAAGCTTCGTGACTGTGATACTACATTAGAGCTAATTGTATGAGAGAGTCAATTGGCATGAATAAATGAAGAAAAGTCCAAGGATCCGAAAAACCCCATGAATATAAAACTACCAGTCAAAAGTTTTCGATCAGCCATGAAAACATCTATATACTTTATTTCAATGTACAAACACATCGGAAAAACTAAATAGACCAACAAAATAAAATATTTTCTCTCTCTAGCATTATGATATGGTAGAATATTCAAAACTAAATTCCTGTTTTAATCAAAAATCCATAGTTTTGATAGGTGATCGAAAACTTTTGTCCGGTAGTGTATGTGGAATTTTATCAATAGGTGAGCAAGATGTACAATTATGTCGTACTATGATTCTAAAATTTTTAATGTGTCAATATAGAGGCTACTAAGTTCTCTGTTTATGTTTACATGACCGTTCTACGGAATAAGGGCATCATACAGGGCGATTTAAATGTTCTCGTTTTGTGTTTTATTATTAATAATGTGTTACAGAAAATCTGAGAATACTTGTTTTAGAACTGTAATATTGCTACTGAGTTCTCTGTTTAATATTTGTATTCCTAATATTATAGTTATAACAATATAACATTTCCAACAGAGTTTTTCTCAAAACACCATTTTTGTAGACGTGTCCTTCTTCCACCTACCGCCTCAATTTGTCTCGAAATATATAGAAGTTATATGCAAATTATACAGTTCTCTCACTCCCAAAAATATGACTATTCTGTGAAATATAGTCATTACACATATTTTTCTCCACCATAAACTCAGTGTGAGCTCTTGGCATAGTTTTCAATTATATAGATTGTTAAGGTCAATTATATCATGAACGCTGGCCTTACGGCACTAATTCCTTCCGCCGAAAATAACATCTGAGCCATCCTAATGCAGAATGACCTACTATGGTTGCCATAGCAGAGGAAAAAAGACAAAAAGTTCGCTTCTGTGAAGAAAATAATTTACATATTCTTGAAAATGGAGAGCGTATGAATTTGGGATCTTTCAGTAAGTTTAGTCAACAGTGTAGCCATGACTTTATAACATGTACTGAAATTCATATCAGAACTGAATCATTCATTGCAAGAAGGAATAATGTTCAGGTACCCCTGTTTCGAGAAAAAAAAAAGTTTCTAACCTGAAAATATCAAAATTTCTTTTCTTACCAATTTATGCATTACGAAGTTTTAAGTGGTGCATTTTTTTGTGTTCTTGTGTTTGTGTTGAATTCTTAAATTACAACATCGCATACAGAACAAATAATACTCTACAAAAGCATCTCAACACACAAACAAACACAACCACACAGGCGTAGCCTATACAAACTCAAATGCAACACCTGCAACAATTTCTACATAGGACAGACAGGCAGATCATTTCAAACACTTTACTTTATTTTTATTTTATTGGGTTATTTTACGACGCTTTATCAACATCTAGGTTATTTAGCGTCTGAATGAAATGAAGGTGATAATGCCGGTGAAATGAATCCGGGGTCCAGCACCGAAAGTTACCCAGCATTTGCTCGTATTGGGTTGAGGGAAAACCCCGGAAAAAACCTCAACCAGGTAACTTGCCCCGACCGGGATTCGAACCCGGGCCACCTGGTTTCGCGGCCAGACGTGCTGACCGTTACTCCACAGGTGTGGACGGTTACAAAGAACACATCACAGCCATAACAAAACTACAAAATATTTCCACATATGCAGAACACGTTCACAAATGCTAACCACACCTACAGAGATATCAACACAGACATTTAAATTTTACATATTCAACCAAAAATCCAGAAACTAAACACACAGAATAATATATTGGAATTCCATCAGATACTGTTTTCATAATAAGGTGTCAAGTGGTCTGCACATTTTTTCTTTTTCTAACAGTTTTGGATTTTTTGTTACGGTATGCTTTTCAATAACTTTGCAATAAGGTACATTTCGTATTATAAGAAGGAATTCTTGTTTATTTGAATATCTTTTGAAATAGAATACGTTTTGACACGTGTTTCATTCCAAGTATTTAAATAAAATATCTTGAGAGTTTTCACAGACTTTACAGACAATAATTGGATCAGTACATGTTATTAGAAATTGTCCGCAATATCAAATACATTTTTTCAACACAATTACCCACAGAAGCATTATTATAATACTCTATTTTAAAGATTAACTTATTCAAACTAACAGTAAGAAAATAAAGATTATTTGATTTGTTTTTGAGATGTTTGCACTCTATGTTCATATACGCAAATTTGAAAACATATTATTTTTCACATAGTATGTAATGGTGAATAGATAAAGAAAAAACTATGCACCTGAAAGTTATGTCTTACACCTTAAAATATTTCTAAATGTTCCGTTTTAGTAATGTACAAATTATATCAAATTATGACTTTAAATACGTGTATTTGTGCATCTGTAGTTTAAATATTAGCAGATTTATAATGATTTTTCTACGCTTTCACGTAAAGCCTTGGTTTTTCTGAACAGACGCATGCAACCTGCGAGGTGCGAGGCCCGCCTCGCATGAATCTGGAATACATGAGAGATAGTGAGTGGTTTCTACTACTAGGTTCAAAAAGTTCCCGGAATTTTACTACCATTTTTCGTATTAATATATAGCAAGGGATATTATACATTTGTTTTGTTGGTAACATTCATGATGTCATTTCCTTAAAGTTTGCTGATAATGGCAATTATTGGTTTTGAGTTGTAGGCAATTGTTTATCATAGTGTTTTGTTTGTTCGTCGCATTTTGTAATTATGTCCACAGAGCAAAGTACAAACATCAAGTTCTGTGTTTTGCTGGGGACATGATCAGTATGGCTGATGAAGATGGTGATTTCTTAAACAAAATGAAACTGGTGCTACTTGTACGACCCAGTCCCTAAACGACAGTCATCTGAGTGGAAATCGAAAACATCTCCTCGGAAGCAAAAATTTCCTAGGGACACTTCCAAAGGCAAAGTTATTTTAAATGTTATGTTTTATTTAACGACGCTCGCAACTGCAGAGGTTATATCAGCATCGCCGGATGTGCCGGAATTTTGTCCCGCAGGAGTTCTTTCACATGGCAGTAAATCTACTGACATGAGCCTGTCGCATTTAAGCACACTTAAAGCAAAGTTATGTTGGAAGTTTTCTTCGACTCTCAGGGTCTCATGCACCATGAGTTCATTCCAGAAGGTCGTACTGTAACGAAAGAATTGTACGTAGAAACCCTCCGTCGCCTCTGGGACGCAGTGAGAAGGAAACGTCCAGAAAAGTGGGTAGAAAACAACTGGTTCCTTATGCATGACAATGCACCTGCTCATCGCGCAATTATTGTAAAGAATTTTCTTGCCAGGCACAACATAACTGCTTTGGATCACCCACCATACTCTCCTGATCTCTCACCACCTGATTACTTTCTGTTTCCCCGTCTGAAAAGTCATCTGAAAGGACGGAGATTCAATGCTGAAGAGGTTATCGCAAACGCGACGAGAGCACTAAGACGGGTTTCACAAAATGGCTTCCAGGCCTGCTTCCAGGAACTCTACACGCGTTGGCAAAAGTGTGTTGTTGCGGAAGGCAACTATTTTGAAGGGAATGCTGTAGAATAGTGTTTAAGGTACGTTGTTTCTATGATGCTAGCAAATTCCGGGAACTTTTTGAACCTAGTATGTATAACTGCGAGATAAGAGTCTGCGCAGTTCAGTCCAGTGCAGCCTGTGTAGTCCAGATTTGTGCGAGGCGGGCCTCGCACCTCGCACGTCGCATGCGTCGGTTCAGAAAACGAAGGGTTAAAAGTATGCTTAATCGTTCTAATCTTTCTTTCTTTTTTTACAAAATTTGTTAACTGTACCTAAAATTTCAAAGTAGGCCTAATGTCAGAGCTTTATTGTAATGGAAGTATTAAAATAAAAATTTATTTATGACTTTCAAAAGACATCAGTGTTAAACTGAAACTAACATCTGACGTTCCCCGCTTGCTTATTGAGTATATTGAGTATCGTACAGTCAGTGAAAACAAATTTGTGCAATTGACAAAGTCAAAAAATACATATAAAATAAACAACAAAGACTTAAAAAACAATAAAATAGTATCAGAAACACTGAACAACATTAACATTAAAAACTTATTAATATCACAAAAGAGTTTGTTGATCAACCAATCAGAGACAAGACTGTTGTTGTTAAAAGACTTCCTTAGATTGAAAACATGTGTCGAAACTTTATTTGCAATTTTTAAAGACATAATAAAATAATTATTCATTGTTTTGGTTAGCCTACACTTAGGTACATCAAAAAGGTCACGGTTTCTGGTGTTGTATAGGTGAACATCATTCCTATGTGTCAACATTTGTAAATTATCTTTGACAAAATTTAGGGCTTGATAAATATACAGTGATGTTACAGTCATATTTTTTTCATTCACAAATAACGGTCTGCAGTGTGCCATCATTGATGAATTTGTTATAATTCTAATAACTTTTCTTTGTAACATAAGAACCTTATTAATATGAGTACTGTTACCCCAAAAAAGCAGTCCGTAGGAAAGTACACTATGAAAACAAGAAAAATAGACAACTTTAATGTAATTCTTCGGAACATACATTTTCAAATTTCGCAGAATAAATATTACTCTTGACAATTTTTTACAAACAAAATCAACATGGTCTGCCCAGGTAAGTGTGGTGTCCACAGTAATACCATGAAGTTTAAAGTTATTGTTTTCCATGACTGTACTCCTAAATAACAGAGATGCAGTTTTACTTTCATTTAAAAGAAATTTATTGGAACTAAACCATTTTTTGCCTTCATTAAAAACTGAATTAGTAAGAGTTTTCAATTCATTAATATCACTATGACTTGTCAAAAAGGTGGCATCATCAGCGAATACCACAGAATAAGCAGAGACATTGCACATCAAATCATTAACCATTATTAAAAACAGAATAGGACCCAACACTAATCCTAGACCTATGTTTGGCCATATTTACACATCAAAATTACGAATAACGCTTACATTTCGGCCTTTGGCAAATATTAACCTTTAAAACCTAGATTTTATCAACAGTAATCTCACTAGAGGTTTTGATTTTATCGATAAATCTGCGAGTGGAACACGATTAGGAGAAAGTATATACAGATTAGAAGTAACAAAGTACTCCAATATAATAAAATATTAATTAACTTACGAAAAGACAACTGTCTTCAAATGTATTATTGTACCAGCTCAACATTACGCTAGATGGCAGTAGTGTTTTATGATTAGCTGTTTTCTTGTTATCAGTTATGCCAACTATGGAATATTCATTGAACTCTGTGGACGGTTACTAGTCAAGAAGGCTTTGTTGATTCAGTTTCATTTTTATTAAAACATTTGCATTCTACTTCAATCACCCGGATCCCAGTAATCAACGTCACTTGACAGATGATTTTCAATAAATCTTAGTATCCGTGACTATTCATAAAATCATATAGCAGAAGCTATAACAAACATAACCTAAATAATATAAACAAGTGTTAGAAAAGTTTTAATTAGGGATGATGAAATAAACAAGAAATGTTTTCATTAACGATGATGAAATAAAAAATAAATATGAATAATTTTAAAAGAAATAATTATTGAAAATACAATTTTCAAATTTGAATGTTTTAGTGGTTGGTGGTTCAGTTGATGTTATATTGGACGTGTGCTTAAAAGAAGTGAACTCGTTGATGTACATGGTGTATCCCTCACCTTATTCAGGATTTCTGAATGGTGCTCTTCATTTATTTGTAAATAGGGTTTCAGGGAAGATGCATAGCTAAGACCAGTGGTCTTTATTAATTCTTGTTCTTGAATTCCAATGCGAGTCATATTTGAAAGTGCTGTGCATCGACTGGAGTGGTTCGGAATTTTCTGTTTTTTGACGTCCAAACCAGTGCAGTTTGAAATGTTGGCAAACAAAGAAACAAATGCTAGGGTAGTGATAAACGGTATGGCATAGTTGCGCCCCGCGGTCAATTGGGAGGCCTAGGCATGGCATAATTGCGCCCCGAAGAAATCAGGTAGCAGAATGGACATGGCATAGTTGCGCCCCAATGGGCATAGTACACACGAAAGTGATTGTCATAATATAAACAAATTACTTACAAATATTACAGTGATAGTTGCATTGAAATCAGGTAGGCCTAGCATATGATCAATTTTACTATTTAAAATAATACTTTTTTATCGTTCACACACAATAAATGAACTACATTTTTTATTTGTACATCGATATCTTAACCCTACGGTACAGGGTTTCGAAAATTGAAACTTAGAACCATTGTGAATTATTAACTCTTTACCCTTTTCACTCAACTTAAGATTCATTTTAAATTAACCTCACTATACGTCACAGACGGTGTGAAAATCATTAATAAAATGTCAAAGATTGCTAAACCCCCATATTCCAACGGCTCACTCATTGAATATATCCGTTAATAAAGTACTGCCAATTTCATGGTGTTCATTTTAACGGTAGGCTATTGATAATCACTGCATAAACAGTAGAAAAACAGTTAATAAAATATTGCCAACTTCATGGTGTTCATTTTAACGGTATCGATAATCAATATTAAATACATAAGAAATCAATAAGGTTGGTTGATTACTAGGCTCGAGTTTCCGTAATGTCTTTTTCTCTACCTATTTCTTCGGGGCGCAACTATGCCATCCCCTTTTCTCTACCTGATGGGAACGGGGCGCAACTATGCCCACAAAACAGGGACCCTTTTTTATCTGCTGCATTTTATCTGATCGTGGTGCGCAACTATGCCCTGCCCGTGATAAAAATAAACAAATGCTAGGGACGCGATAAAATTAAACACATGCTAGGGACACGATAATATTGTGCGATAAGCAGCCATGATTGGTTGAAAGACGTCCTTTCGTACCGTTTTATTGGTCAAAAGTAATATGACGTAGTAAAAGTGTAATAGTCAAAATAAACGGCCAATGACCATTTTCGTACTTTGCTCCCAACATAATCAGATATTCACTTTTGCATGACTTAGTATCTGGGCGGGCGTATGGAAAACCTGAACTCTCAGCAGTATAACATTGAGATGTATGGCCTTAAACTTGAACGAAGTCTCGTCCTGGTCTGATCCGAACCACATATGTAGGGGAGATAATGGCTACTGGAGCTTCGCATGAATTGAAGAATAAAGACGTTCCTCCCTCCGCTATGGCAATTGAAGAGCTGCGTGAAACAACAGCCTAACTCACACTGGGGACTGCAGTGCATCTTCTGTCCCAAAGGAATTCTTAATAGCTTCGTGGCCGAGCTCTAGTAGCACACCATCTACAATGATCTTCGTTCAACGTATACATATTATATGTATGATATTAATTTATGTTTAAAGACTCCATTTGACCTAACCTTGAAAAGAATCAAATGACATTACTCACATTTTTTTTTATTTCAATAGGTTATGTTACGACGCTGTATCAACATCTTAGGTTACTTAGCGTCTGAATGAAGTGAAGGTGATAATGCCGGTGAAATAAGTCCGGGGTCCAGCACCGAAAGTTACCTAGCATTTGCTCAAATTGGGTTGATGGAAAACCCCGGAAAAAACCTCAACCAGGTAACTTGTCCCGACCGAGATTCGAACCCGGGCCACCTGGTTTCGCGGCCAGACACGCTAACCGTTACTCCACAAGTGAGGACTTTTTACTCATATTAATCACAGTTTAAGTTTTATGTAATAATAATAATAATACAAATAATAATTATTATTATAATTTACTATTACTATTGAATATTGGCACTGGATCAATTTATCTGGAAAGTTCATCTCAATCTGCAAGTAAGGACTTCAAAACTATGCGATATATAAGAATATTTATTAATTTAATTTCTTCCTGTAACCACTACAGGTTGCCATCGACAAAGAGTACCATGATACAATAGAGTAAAATGCCTTGAGGCCTAGTGATACATTGTTGTTAGAGTGAAAAATAACAATTTGAATTATATGAAAACACAAGATATTAAACGAAGTAACGTCAAGGAGATGCGAATTAGTCATGGTCCATATGTATGATGCTTGAAAATAGCTATTGAGCCTTTGAGTGCTGCAATTGTTAGATCTCTTAAAATATACGTATTTGGAAATAAATTTTTTTGCAGGTGTTTAGTGTATGCATTATTATTTTTTGTTATTATTTTATTTTCTCTTACTCTAATACAGTCATTTTCAACCGGCTGCGAATGATCCGCTGATGTGCCGCGAGAAAATAAAAATCGTTAAGGGTATATGTACGTAAACGACTACAAATATTATCAGAAAACGCAGGCTCTGAATTTCTAAAATTTTATAAGAAAATGAACTACCAATTACTGCACAAAAATTACAAGGTACCACAACAAGACTTATTAGAACTTAAATATCTGATAAAAGTGTAAAAAAGTTTACTAATACTATTTTTCAAACCAGTGTTTTCAGAGTATGAAAAAAAATACAAAACATTCTACCATTACATCACTTGGTAACCATAACATTATTATGGTCTCTCTGACATCTTTAATATTTTTCCTGCATGTAATAAACACTTATTTCTGTAAAGTAGACTACTCTCAGACATGCAGAATTGTTTATTTTAATACAATTAATTTTTGTTTGTCCTATATAAAATATATTAAAATTTACATTATGTTTTGTGACTTAATTTTTCTATTTTCAAAGAAATGGGCATTATTGTAGTCTAGCTTTTGCATAAATGAATGTTAAATCAGTGTACAAAATTTCAGTTTTCTATCTCTGATGGTTATGAAGTTATAAAATAATATGTGTGAAAATTTTCAAATTTGGAAAATTTAATTTAAAGTAAAAAGTGAATTCTAAAAAGTATTATTAGGAACCTTTTTTATACTTTTATCAGATATTTAAGTTCTAATAAGTCATGTTGTGGTACCTTGCAGGTTTTGTCCAATTGTGAGTTCATTTCCTTATAAAATTTTAGAAATTTAGGGCCTGCATTTTGTGATAATATTTGTGGTCGTTCACGTACATATACTCTTAAGGTTGCCGTAGCAAAAACTGGAAAAATAAAACTGAAAAAGCAAGTAAAAAAAGAGTCAACTTTCAGCGAACGCTACACAACATTCAGTAAACACAGTGTAGAGTGCAAGCGGCAGAGAAGAGAATGATTGCCGCGCAGCCAGGGTTGCCAGTTAACAGAATGTTATCAAAGGGGGGGGGGATATTAAAATTGTTTACAAGGTACATTATAGATATTTTAAATGTTGTGTATTATTATTATTATTATTATTATTATTATTATTATTATTACTATTATTATTTTTATTTTTATTATGTTATGATATGTTTATTAATATCCTTATAAAATCTTTTAAACGTAATTTTTTACAGCAATTCAATTTTTAACAAACAGTAAGTTAAATTTCATGTTGTGTTGGCTTCATTTTATTACAAGGTCGGTACTAGGCGGTAGGTCTTTCTATGTATTTATTCACACTGCAAATGGGTACATATCTGGTGGCAGTGATAACTAATTATACATTCAATAATGACAATTAATAAAAAATACAATTAAAAATAAATTAATAATAATAATAACAACAAGGATCATCCTAAATTAAATGAAGCACGATCACTTAAAACAACATTTAAAGTAAATCTAATTTGTATCTTAACCCTAAGTTTGAACTAAAACCTACGAGTATGATACGTTCATATCTGCACAAGTACCTTTCAGCACTACACTCATTTCACTGACAACTCACTCACTGCACTGGAACTACGACACATTTCACTGATTCTACCCTGATTTCACTAACACTTCAAAAACATTTCACTGTTCAAATACTTTGTACTGCCACTATAAACTATAAAACTTCACTGGCAGAAACACACTTCACTGACACAACACACGTCTTCACTGATACAACACTTCAAATAACAAAATATCAATTACACCCTTTAAATAGTGTGTATAATATACTACCGTCTATTAGTAAAGTCCTTAAGCCTATTTGTAATAATAATAATAATAATAATAATAATAATAATAATAATAAATATATAATATAATAAAGATAACATTGATCTACTCGTAATTCGAACGTGTCGCAGCACCAAGCACAGAGATTATAATAAAGAAGGGGTAGGGAAACTATGCTTTATGTCGATGTAGATTTTGTTAATCTCACTGTGAAAAATTAGAGAAAGGGAAAACGATTATGGATAAAAGAAATACTCAAATCTAAATACATGTCATTTTTTTAAGTTCAAGGGGGGGATTCAAACCCGGTAACTCCCCCTTGCGTACGCTCCTGCCAGTCAGCAAGCCTAAAGTTAAAATATGGTACCAGTACCAACATTAAATTGAATTGAATTTGAATTTAAGGGAGAAGAGCACTACGACCCATCACATCGATCTTATTAAATCTATTGCGCTGACCCTCAAGCTGGGCACATCCCAACCCACACCGGTTGAATACACTAAGGTTCGCTGCGTACCCATGTTCCGAGCAGGCAACCCCATTTGTCCCTAAACCAGCCCTCACAGTTGTCGCCAGCCGGCGTCCGGGAAATGATGACGTAATGGAGAAATGTTGAGGAATAATGTGGATGCCTAATGTGAGGAAATAATAGAACCCCTAGAAAAATCCCAACTGCGACCTTTCCCGCCAAAAATATCATATGGACCAACTTTAAGAAATATTGTTATTTACTTATTTTTATGAAAACATTTTCCGCCAGTTAGGAACGACTGGTTTAGATTATAAGGGTGTGCCGCGGGATTTTAAATTACAATTTTAGTGCACCACGTGTTGGAAAATGTTGAAAAACGCTATTCTAACAGATGCAATTTGCCGTACCAATTGCACACTTAGATGTAAATATGTTACATTATCATTATTTAGAAATTATTCCACAACTTGGCAGCTATCAAGGTCTTTGAACCGTTCCCGGACAGTTTTCCCAAACCATTTTTCCCAGTGTGATAGTCCCAGTTACGCATTTTCCCAATGATCATGTCTCCCAAAACACTTGTACCAAGGACATTTTTCCAATCTAATATTCCCAATTGTCCCAATAGCCCTTTCTCCCAATCCATTTTTTCTAAGTATATACTGTAGTCAGTATCCATGGTAATGCAAAATTCCAGTACAATAATTATGGCACAGATTATAATTTCACCTGCAGGAGGAAAGAAATTACTACTTAATGGACACCTATACTATAGAAGGGGCACAAAAGATGACAAATATTACTGCTATTGCTCTCGAAGACAGGAATGCAGGGCTACTGCAAATACACAAAGGGTTGGAGAACAAATTGCCATACTGAAAGAAAATATTCATTCTCATGCTTCAAATCAAGAAAAGGTTAATGCAGAATTGGTGGATCAACGAATGAAAAGTTTTGCACTGAACGCCCAGAAATACTTCCTGTACAAATCCTTCGTACAGAGCTTCCAAGAGTTGAGCCGGGAATTATAAGCCAGCTCTCAGATCGAGAAAATCTCAAGAAATCTTTACGCCGTGTTAGGAGAAGGGAATTGCCTACAGAACCGATTAATTTAGAAGATTTAGGGGAAATCTCGAACTGTTATAAGATGACATTGGCTGGTGGAAACTTTTTAATGAGTGATGAAAATGAAGACGACAGAAGGGTAATATTTCTAGCGACTAAAATAAATTTAGAGCTGCTAATACAATCGAATGTGTGGATTGTAGATGGTACATTCAGTCTGTCTGTTAAGGCAAAGCCTAGGCAAACGTGGGTTCGTATGAACGAAAGAATAACAAATATGGTGCGTGATTACAATCAGTACAAAGAAGATAACAGAAATCTGGATTATCTAAGATCCATTGGTCCAACTTCTGTTTGTAACTGATCATCTTTCATTTCTAAGTAAACAATTTCGGAAAATTATATGTTGTTTACATTCTTGGGAATGCAAATGCAAATGACTTTTGGAAAAAGTGGCCGATTTAAGAATTGAGAACTCTAGTCTTGGGAAACTACAGTTCAGGAAAAATATCTTTGGGAAAAAAACATTGGGAAAAATTGTCATTGGGAATTACAGATTGGGAAAAATGTACGGGAATCCTTTGAACATTTGGAATAAGTGTTTTAAATCCTGTAGTTTTTGGTGCCTAAGTGATTGAATTTCAAATAATGACTATGGTTTAAATTTTCGTGGAACATACAGTATATGTAATCTTTTGATTGCTACATTTCCTTAATTTTTTCCGAACAGAGTTTCATGTATTTGCTTATTTTTGTAACTTGATTTATTATGCTTTAAATGCACAACCACTTCAATTAGCAACAATTTTTCTCCAATTGTAATGACGTACAATAAATGTTAACTTAACACACAGACAAGACACACAAATAAATATAACTTAACAGGTGTATACAAACTATCATGCAATAGTTGCAACGACTTTTACTTCGGACAGACTGAAAGATAATTTCAAACACGTTACAAGGAACATATCTCAGCCATAACTACACAACAATTCAACATACGCAAAACACATCACAGACTCCAATCACAACTGCAGCAACATAGGCACTGACATGAAAATACTACACATCCAGCCAAAAAACCAGAACCTTGATGCTCTAGAACAGTATAAAGTTTACAAACATACAAAAACACATCTCCAGCACATCCTGAACACAACTCAATTTCAGAACACACACCTTTTTCGACACAATCATGAACACACCCCACCACAACAGGAAACCAGAAGAGGAAGCCGATCTTCCAGTTTTATTTATTTATTTTTTTGTTCCGTGATTTTTAACATTTATTAAGAGTTGAGTTGAGTAGCTGAAGTTGAGTAGTTGAGGTTGATAGCGGGGCATCTTCACTAGGCTTCGGACAATGAAGAATACCACTTCGAAACTAGTCAGCCAGGTAAAATTCCTCATATTAACACAGTATAGAAATTACAAAGTTAATCAGTGCTTACAAATAATTTTGAACATATACAGCAGTTATTATCAGCCTTATGAAGAAAAAAAACGTTACTACTCTCTTAGCTGGAATCTGTAAAGTGTTTTAATATTTATGATGTCAGCTTCTCCCAGATCTGTTAACATGTTATCACAGTCTAGTATATACAGTCGCGAAGCTCAATACGTAGTAAATATGCAAACATTAGATAGTTGCTCACCACTAGGATCGCTAATATCGTCTCATTATAGGCAATGCAAAATAGTACCGTCACAGTCTATTGTTTCTAGCACCCTCAAAACTCAAGCTTCGTGACTGTATATAGTCGACTGTGATGTTATGTAATAAATTCTGAACCAGCTTCAGAGTGAATGCCATGTGCTATGTTTAGGCATGCCCACCAATAATGCGAATTAGCTCTTAAATGCCACAGATAATTCCCAATCGGCAGCTATGTCATTGACAAAGTTCTGCAGCGGTGACTGAAATTGTTGAATGTACTCCACGGAATGTGAGAATTTTTAAACTATTGTAATCTGCACGTTGTCGAAGCCAGGATTCCATGAGCCAACAGAATAGTGAGTGTGCAATCTGTGCGAGAAACATTGTAGCCGCTACCATTTCACTATATGTCCCAGCAGGACAAGGTCTCTGAAAGACTACAGCAACGAATAACCGCGCAACAACTATACAATCTGCACATTTGTGCGCATTCCTCGTTATTAAATGTCCGGTTTTACCAAAGTACGTCAGAGTTTGCTTGCCAGACGTCATTTTAACAACTGTCAATTTTCTAGCCTCTCGTTAAACTAAGAGCCATTTCATCAACACTGATCAACAAATAGCTGACGACCTCAACATTTGACAATCCTCTAGTTCATGTAATATATAGAGTTTAGGAAGGCCGAGCATCTTTTGGAGAAACAAACAAGAGTTCTGATTGGCTGCGAAAATCTACACATCAACACACTTCTTAGAAATAAGTGACTGATATTTAGTAAGAACAAAATTAAGAAAATGAACTTGATAGAAAATACGAGAAAAAACATGAAAATGGATATCATTTAAGACCGTCGGGAAGAAATTAATAAATTTAATGTGAGAATTAATAATTATATATAATAAATTTTCAGTCAAATACTGAAAATTTATTATATATAATTATTAATTGTATTCACACTTTTCTGAACCAACATGTCTTTCAAATTTAATGTGAGAACATAAACACAAAAACTGAAATAAAATGACTAATGGAAGAACACCCAGTGCAGCCTGACATGCACAATAAGAAGTAGTACAGAAAGGAGTAAATTTAAAATTTAATTACGATATTTGTTCATATTTTTACCAGAATTTTAACACGACTGTTCTGGCACAAGATTCTTTGATGTAAGTTTTACATTATCCAGCAAATAAAATCCACCTTAATTTATGGTAAAGAAAATTCAGGTTATACATTTTATAAAAGCTCCAGGTACAACATCTAAGTAACAAAATAATCTGTCACGTTACCAAATAAATTGCAAAATTCGTATTATAATTATAAAAGCCAATAACTTACTTACTTACTGGCTTTTAAGGAACCCGGAGTTCATTGCCGCCCTCACATAAGCCCGCCATTGGTCTCTATCCTGAGCAAGATTAATCGAGTCTCTACCATCATATCCCACCTCCCTCAAATCCATTTTAATATTATCTCCCCATCTACGTCTCGGCCTCCCTAAAGGTCTTTTCCCCTCCGGCCTCCCAACTAACACTCTATATGCATTTCTGGATTCGCCCATACGTGCTACATGCCCTGCCCATCTCAAACGTCTGGATTTAATGTTCCCAATTATGTCAGGAGAAGGATACAATTCGTGCAGCTCTGCATTGTGTAACCTTCTCCATTCTCCTGTAACTTCATCCCTTTTAGCCCCAAATATTTTCCTAAGAACCCTATTCTCAAAAACCCTTAATCTCTGTTCCTCTCTCAAAGTGAGAGTCCAAGTTGCACAGCCATACAGAACAACCGGTAATATAACTGTTTTATAAATTCTAACTTTCAGATTTTTTGACAGCAGACTACATGATAAAAGCTTCTCAACCGAATAATAACACGCATTTCCCGTATTTATTCTGCGTTTAATTTCCTCCCGAGTGTCATTTATATTTGTTACTGTTGCTCCAAGATATTTGAATTTTTCCACCTCTTCGAAGTATAAATCTCCAACTTTTATAGTTCCATTTCGTACAATATTCTGATCACGAGACATAATCATATACTTAGTCTTTTCGGGATTTACTTCCAACGCTATCTCTTTACTTGCTTCAAGTAGAATTTCCGCGTTTTCCCTAATCGTTTGTGGATTTAACAATTGAAGATTTTTTTTTTTTTAAAAGAACCATAATCCAAAAAATACAAACTTGAGATATTAAACATATGGTGAGCGTATTGTAGCAGCCATCTACTGAATTAGCTGTTAGGAGAAAAAAACGACATAGGCCATGTTATAGGAATGGAAATTTTCACTGGTTTTCATAAAACAACCACAGTCCAAAGACTTTTTTTTGTGAAAACAATCACTGTCCACTCAGGACGATGGTAGGATTTACAAATATCTCATTCATATCTTCAAATATTTATCCATACAATTTTAAACTGTAGCAGATTGGTCGCACTGCTTCTTACGTACGCCGCAAAAGCCACCTCAGAGAAAAATACTTTAGCACGCGAATTGTTATATTAGTTATGGAGTCATCTTTAGGTGTTGAAGTAACTCCATGGAAGAAACGTAAGCAACGAAAGGAGGAGAAACAGGATATAATAAAGAAAAAGAAGATTAAAGGAGAGGCACACTTCAGCCACAACAGAATATTTTTTTCTTAAAATAACCATTGTCCACAGTTACCTACAGTTACAGACGTATTTCTATGTAGCAATTTAAGTTATAAATGTATATTTCAGTTTTCCCAAGCTTCTACAATACCTTAAGAAATGGCATGATGAATTTCATACTTTAAATGTCAACAACACCCATGCCACATGTCATCTGACAAAACTCTTGAAATTTTGCATAATGAATTGAAAATTGAAACCACCTTTTTGCTTACGGTATATCATCTTGCAGATCATTCGCTTTTGAGATGAGATTATTTACTATCGAAATTTGCTCCACCAATTTCACATCAGTCTTTTCGAGACATTCGATTGTAGAGGGTATAAATCCAAAATTAGGTGAAATATTATGTTCGCACTGTTTTTTAATATTTGGGTCACCAACAAGTGTTTGGGCATTAGCCTGCTTATGGAAGCTGCATCGTTTCCGTCAAACATCTGTATGACTCCTTTTACCTTTATACACAATAATTGTATTGTCTTGATTTTATAATACGCAATAATGGTAAACAAAACACGGAAAATTCTTGCTTAGGCGTGTGTCAAATTCTCTTACGCTGCCTGCAATTGAAACACGTCCGGCGTCTTGTGTTCATCTTCAATCGACCTGAAACTAACACAAATACACCGATGTCACGGCCTTGATCATGACATGCAGATAAACAATCGATCGCCATGATTGCTGAAAGATATTGAAACAACATTACGATTCTCCCCCGTTTATACTTCCTATAATCAGAGAGTAATAGGCTTTCATCTTGTTTTGCTATTAGATCTACTGTATGCAAAAGATAGTAAATATCAATACCTTAAAAACAATATAATTTGCATACTTCCACTCGGTAATGAGTTTTGGAATAATATTCTGGGGAAATTCCACAGATAGTAACAGTATATTTCTATTACAAAAAAGAGTAATTAGAATAATAGTGGGTGCCAAATCTAGGGAATCGTGTAGGACCATTTAAAGAAAACTACAAATAATGCCCATGGCTTGTCAGTATATCTTTTCATTAATCATCTTCCTCGTATGTAATCGTGAAAACTTTGTAACTAATTCAACAGTTCATAGCATAAATACACGTCAAAAAATGACTTTCATACTCAATCGGCAAGTCTATCGTGCTACCAAAAAGGAGTGCGTTATATGGCAGTAAAAATTTTTAATAGCCTCCCTATCGATATAAAAAATGAAACTCAAAACATAAAATTATTTAGGGCCAAATTAAAGAAGTACTTAATTTCTCACGCCTTCTATTCTGTAGGTGAATTCATGACATTCAATAACACTTCATGAAATTGATACTAAAACTTTGTGTTGTACTAGTAGACTATATTGTAAATCTAGTCTGTATATATTTCATCTAGACTGTGACTATAAATTAAGGGCGCTATTCACAGACATTTCGCAGTACGCGCTACGAGCTTACTAAGCTAGCCCCGGCTATCCACTGGTTACTAAACCCCATTTCAGTTTGGTTGATAGGCCTTTCCCCTCTACTTACACTCTCTACCATCAGTGAAGGGGAAGATGCTTCTGTCCACACCTGTGGAGTAACGGTCAGCGAGTCTGGCCGCGAAACCAGGTGGCCCGGGTTCGATTCCCGGTCGGGGTAAGTTACCTGGTTGAGGTTTTTTCCGGGGTTTTCCCTCAACCCAATATGAGCAAATGCTGGGTAACTTTCGGTGCTAGACCCCGAATTCATTTCACCGGCATTATCACCTTCACCTCATTCAGACGCTAAATAACCTAAGCTGTTGGTAAAGCGTCGTAAAATAACCTACTAAAAAAAAAAGATGCGTCTGTTCATTTCACAAACATTCGACTAATTGACTTTCAACACAGTGATAAATTTCATTATTTAACATTTGTACCAGTAATCTTTATTTCGGAAGTCTACACTAAGCGTTTGTATTTAATTCTCATCGCTGTTAAAATCAACTGGCACATTAAAAAGCTACTGACAGCAGAAGATAAATGTTTTCTTCACCGCTAGTTGCTACTCTACGGCATACAGAATGGGACAGTCTGCACTGTGTCGTTCCCCTCTAAATGCATACTAGAAGCTAACATTCCTTCATTTAATTAATTATTAGTTGAAAATATTGTATGAACGGCACTAAAATATACCCAAACATGTAATTGTCAAACATCTGTATAGCTGTATTTTATTATTTACTTAGTACTTTATTTATTATTTTTTTTATTTTCTCGTGTGTCCAGCTTGGGGGGGTGCAGGTATAAGAGGTAACAGCTACCATCTCTGTCGCTGACGGACTTGGTGCAAGTAGAAGGGGAAAGAAATGCCTTTGCATCCTCTCAACTTGTATGAAATGTCGTTTAGTACAGAATTCAAAACATATCCTATCGCTAACACTGGTTTATGAATACGAAAAACGCTGATAATCCACCGGAAGCCCGCGCTAAAAATGTCTATAAATACGGCCCTAAGACTTTATAATAGTATTAAGTTTTTTGACTTGTTCCATATTCTAGCTGTAAACAATGTATGAATACCATGGAATGTAAATAAATACAATACAATACAGAGGGACTTCATTTCGGAGAGTTTGGGGCCTCCAGCGAGCGAAGCGCTCTGTTTGTGCTACTTGAAAATAACATACGAGGAACTCGCGGCATGTTTTTTAGAATGCAGGGTTATGCGAATTGCATTGAATTCCATGAACAGCCAGCCACAAGGGACAGAGTAGGGCGCACTATTTCGCTGCATTTCCAAGTGGTGAGTCCGTTCCATTAGCCGCGCCTTCTGCCGCTTAATTCAGCTGTGCCTGATAGTCCATTGCTACACTGTTCGAGTCAATTGATGTTGAGTTGTGTGGCGTATATGAGGGCAATCAGTGCCGGCACAAGTGCTAGTGTAGACAAGGCTGTTGTGGAGTAAGCGACTTCTGTGCGGACATTGTAATACGTGAAGAGATTTGTGAATGTGGGGGAAAGTAAGTCCAACAGTTTATACTAAGTGCAAATCCAGGTATAGAAATAATGTACATTAAATTTTTAAGTTGATGCTCTCAAAATAATCAGAAAGTGACAACGTGATTCATTTAGTGCCGTCACCAAATCTTATCTTCTCGACCTTCCAATGCCGGGTTTGATTAAAATATACTTAAAAATAAAGTGTAATAAACACGAGGTGGCGTGGAAACACTGCGTAAGCTCTTAATATTTAACGTTGAAGTTGTTTAAAAATAAACAAAGCTAATTACACTTCATGTATCTCTGTTGCCAATATAAGTTTAGATTTTTATTGGCATATAGGTTTTTGAGATCGTAGTTTGGATTTCTCTCGCTGAGAATTAATGGCTAGAAACTGTTCATTTTCTCTCACGTCCCAGGTTAACAAATTTTTATTAAGTACATTTTAATTTTGTGTGTCTTTTAAATAAATTACCAGCGTCCGGAATTTGAAAACCGAAAGTGCAAAAACATACTGTTAATTGAACTAATACTAATGTTTAAAAAAGATATTAATTATGCAGAACAACTGCAGAAGCAATTTCGTTATTTTTGGTGGTTTGATAATGTTCAATATTGAATTTCGTTGATTAGTACGTGTATATTATGTGTAACTCGGTTACGGTTGAGGTACAGTAGATTTTTGAAATATTAAGAATAATTGGAACTTAGTTTTTCTCGTGTTTAGAAGACGATAATCTGGAGTGCATAATTTTAAATGTATTGTAATTTCTATTTGCCCTTTTGAAAAAGGGAAGAAAAATTAAGGTTTTTGACAAAAAAATAGGTTAGGTTGCTGCTGTTTACGTTGCTTTCCTACTTCTGTTTCTAAGTTCTTTTGAAAAAGGGAGTAAAAATGTAGGTTTTTGAGGAAAAAAATTGAAATCGCTTCTGTAGCTGTTGTGCACAATTACTAAAAATAAAGTATGTATATGCATTTGTAACTGGAGCAAGAATTGAATTTTGAATAGTTAAAACATAATAGGATTTATTGTGTTATTTTTCTTTCTTCTGAATAATTCTCTGTCTGGTTTTCATCTTTAAAGTTTCTGAAAATAATAAAAATATGATTTTAAACGAAGCGACAGAAAAAAAAAATAAAATTATAGTTTATTTAACGACGCTCGCAACTGCCGAGGTTATGTCAGCGTCGCCGGTGTGCCGGAATTTTGTCCTGCAGGAGTTCTTTTACATGCCAGTAAATCTACTGATATCAACCTGTCGCATTTAAGCACACATAAATGCCATCGACCTGGGCCGGGATCGAACCCGAACTCAGTCGGTTAAGGCGCTTGCCTGCCGGTCTGAAGTTGCGCTCGGGCGCGGGTTCGATCCCCGCTTGGCTGATTACCTGGTTGGGTTTTTTCCGAAGTTTTCCCCAACCGTAATGCAATATAATCAATGGCGAATCCTCGGTCTCATCTCGCCAAATATTATTTCGCTATCACCAATCTCATCGACACTAAATAACCTAATAGTTGATACAGCGTCGTTAAATAACCAACTAAAAAAAATAAAAAATAAATCGAACCCGAAATCTCGGTGACAAAAAGTGTTACAATTGTTTTGTTTGGCAAAATATTCGAAGACAGATTGGAACCTCATGACATTAATAAGGCATCACACATGAGGCAACTAAGCCAGGAAATATAGTACATTTATTTACAGATTAACAAGTAACGTTTCAATTTTGTGTGTCTTTTAAATAAATTACCACAGCCCGAAATTTGATAACCGAATGTGCTGAAAAAATACTATTAATTAAACTAGTATTAAAATTTAAAAAATAAATTCAAATTCAAGAAAAAGAGCCTGAAGTATGTATAAGCAAATGTAACTGGAACAAGAATTCAATTTTAAACCGTTAAATCATAATAGGATTTATTGTGTTATTTTTCTTTCTTGTGAATATTTCTTTCAGTTTTTTCCTTCTTTAAAGTTTCTAAAAATAATAAAAATGTGATTTTAAACGAAGCGACAGAAAATGTTAAAATTGTTTTTGTTTGCCCAACTGTCCGAAGACAGATTGGAACCTCATGACATCAATAAAGCATCACTCATGATGCAACTAAGCTGGAAAATATTGTAAATTTTATTTTTAAAATATATGTTCCGTGCAGTAACGTCTTGATCTAAGGCATCATGCCTGAATTCATATTAGGCATGAGCACTGATTCGAGTCTTCGTGGTGAAGAAATTTTCTCATGAAATTTCGGTCACTGTATGGGAGTGGTGTCCACTCAGTATAGCGATGAAGGCTTTTCTATAGCACGCACACTGAAACCTTCAACTTGAATTTTTCTAAGTTGTATGTTGCGGAAATCTGTGACAGGTTAAGTTAAGTTAATTTAGTTTTTTATATGACTTATTGCCTTACATATACTAAGTAAAATGAAATGTGCGTTTCGCATTCTATCATTAATTTATTGTTCTGTCTCTTTATTTCACGTATTAAATAATCTCTTATAGGTTACCTACACTGAAAATGTCTTTCCAATTTTTACCTATTTTATAATATGTTTTCAAGTCGGCTGACATCCTACATGTATTTTTGACATTCAAAACTACCTTCCCTCTAAAAATTAGACCATTTTCCCACTTTTTTCGTCAAAAAACCTCAGTGTCGCGTGCTATAGAAAACCTGTGACGAATTTTATGATAGGTAGTGAAATCCAGTTTCGAAAACCAACTATAACGACTGGACAGATCATCGTCTGACCACACGTTTTCACCGTCTTTGTTGGATGATCATTCACCTCTGATGAGGTATGTGGACGTGAGATCAACAGTTAGTTAGTCGGCCTTGTCCCTAGATAGGTTATCGTGCCACGAATTCCTGTTCCTGATAGAGGGCTCCACGCTAAATTCCTCGGCCATTTCTGCTCACGTTGAATTTTGACTCTGAATAACATGTACAGTACATTGAAAGTGTTGTTGAATTGTTGAATTAACCATGTTGAATTAACAAAAAATTGTAATAGAGTAGGATTCACCTCCCCTCTCCCCCCGAAAACGGAAACACGTTTTGTTAGGCGACTTATTTTGAAGGTTTCATTTTAGGCGTAGTCTCCTTAGGTGCAGCCTCTAATTGAAAGGCGACTTCTCTTTCAATTCAGCGCAAAGCGAACTTCCCTTAGCGACACTGGTAGCGGACAAGAACAGCGATTTTTCTTCAGAATCTCACGTTTCCCAAGTCAGGCATCATCATGCCGTCCAATCTCCAGCTTTCTTTGCCATTGCTATCCTCCTTTTGACTTCCTGGCAGCACCTCATGTTATTGCTTATAGTAGGCTAAATCCCAAGTATCTGTAGCTGTCCACTTGCTCTACTGCCTCATTTAGAATTCGTAATTTTACCTACTTTATTTTTCTTCCTATTACCATAGTCTTCGTCTTATTTGCATTTACCTTATCCCATACTGTTCACAGCTGTCATTTAGCTCTAGTTGCATGTCTTTTAGCATCATCTCCTCTTCTGCTAACAACACCATACCATCGGCAAATCTTATGCATTTTATTCTTCTTCCTCCTACTTTCACTCCTCCCATGTTCTGAAAACAGTTCTTCACTAAATCCTCCAAGTAAATGTTGAATAGGGTAGGTGATATAGGGCATACTTGATGTACTCCTCTCCCTATTTCACTTCCTTGTGACATTTCTTCTCCTATCCTGACTTTGACTCGCTGTTTCATATAAATATTACTGAATAGCTTCCTCTCTTTCCAATCCAGACCAGTTTTCTTGATTCCGATCAGTTTATTCCCATCCACTCTGTCAAAAGCCTTTTCTAGGCCCACTAAGAAAGTTTTGGCATATTTACGAAACCCATATTTATTTCTTAATCCCATTCTTCATTCTCTTTGCACGATGTCATAGTAATGGAACAATGTTTATGAATGGCAGAGTAAGTCGAAATACTGGAGAAAATTCACTCCATAGAAGCATTTTTACCATGAATACTGCAAAATATTACAGAAATCTTACAGCCATTCTTTGAAGCGGAAGTAATGCGAAACCCCGAAAGCGTAGGCCTATAAGTGTAATAGAGTTTTGAAGGAGGAACATGTAGGCTACCTATGCCGGTACCAGATTAACTTATTATGTTAAACAGGTTTGATATTCGATGTCTCTAGGAACTTGGTCACATAGTCTGCCTTAACACAAATACAACTAATCTACAGTATATACACAAATTCAAAGTCAAATTGGACCTTTGAACTCTGATTTATCTTATTTTCACGGTGACAAACTTATTGTGATGTCCACAAACATTCCAAAAGTATTCCATTTGTATATACAAATAATACAGTACTTTCCTCATTCTCTATTACTGAAACTCTAACAGATTGCAGACACCCCAAGATTCTCAGTGAAAGTAAATAAATTAACGAAGGTAAATTTAAGGATTTTGTATAACTGAGCAGAAAATAGTACTCTTGGACAACAGTCTTTTAACAGGACACCTTGTCTTACTAGGACACCTTTTCAAGATGGGGAAGTTAGTGAACACAACTTGCAGTAGATGCCAACATGGAAATGAGACGGCTGCTCCTATACTATATGTCTTAGAAACTCTGACTCATGAAAGAGCTCGTGCTTCTGGGGATCATTTTAAAAGATAGACGTTCTACTCTCATCTGTCCCAATCTGTGATTTTGTTCCGCTCATCGATGACATAGGATTCAGTGATTGGGATATAGGATAGAGTAGCGAAATAGACCTTCTGGGTCGCAGTGCAAGGGTTCTTATACAGGGACATCATTTTATTTTTACTTCAATTTTTATTGTACCTGAGTTTGTGTGTGTACTTCATTCCCACCGCTTCTATTAGTAAACTTCCAAACGTCCTCCACGCACAACCAAGGCCGCATATGCAGTCAAAGTCGCCTTACGGCCATAGTAAATAGTACTGAGTTAGTGAGTATAATACGTTCAAGAAATATGTTCGCGTTTTCCAGTGACGAAAGAGCTTTCAACATTGTATCATATTTTCGCACAGGTACTGTCGTCCGTTTGCCTACGTCGCAGTCCGGTTTCCCCCACACGCTTCTGCTCGCCCCTCTGTAAAGACTAGTGGCTGGGCTATCTTAGCTCTTTTCTGAAAACAATAATTTCTGTTAGGAATTGGACGTCTACGTAATATTATACTTCTGTTTGAAATAACTTAAATAAAAGAGGCTCGTTAAGTAATTAACTGTCACGTGATTTCCCCCCTTCTACGACTCTGCGACATAACCACTTGGACGGACAGTAGATAGCATGTCTAAGTAATTTTATCTTTTCGGATCGGGCAGAAGTGAAGATTGAATTTACAGTACGTAAGCTACACTTTTATAGAGTAGGTACAGAATTATTTCAACATGAGTTACTAGTACGAAGGACGAAACTTGGTAATTTGAATTAGGTCTATAGTGCGATAATATGCACAAAGGAACTGAAGCCTGTATCGAAATGAAAGGTCACCATTTTCGAAAATGTGTTTAAATATCCATATTATGATTATTTTTCAATTTAACTTCATTATCTAAATTGTACGCTAATGTGCTGTAGACAGTATAATATACATTGCATAATGAATACGTCAGAATGGATAGCTCAGTTCGAAAGTAAAACCACTTATTGTTAATACAGTACTGTATTTTGATTAAAGAAAAACCTAATGAAAATTATCAAACTCAAAATCGTGATATTTCCTAGTTTACAATTTGTCCAGTTGTACCCAATATGGAAATCTTGTATTATATCTAGATCTACAAAAATTAAAATCTTTAACAGTAATGTGAAATCAGTCTTATTATATGGCTGTGAGACATGGAAAACAAGTAAAATTATACAAAATAAACTGCAAACATTTGTTAATATATGTTTATGAAGAATTTTAAAAATTAGATGGCCAGATATAATCACAAACTCAGAACTATGGAAGATAACAAATGAGAAAGAAATCACAATAGAAATCAAAAGACGAAAGTGGAATTGGATAGGGCATACAATCAGGAAAGAAGATGGAGCAGTAGGAAGACTGGCTTTGGATTGGAACCCCCAGGTTAGTAGAACAAGGGGAGGGCCAAAAAATACATGGAAGAGAACAGTTTTGGAGGAAATTGCTAGGGAAGGGAAAACATGGAGCGAAGTAAAGAAGTTGGCTACAAATAGGGTCCGATGGAGGCACTTTGTGAATGCCCTATGCTCCTCATGAGGAGATACAGGAGTTGATTGATTGATTCCTAGTTTACGTAAATGGATGAACTACTTTCTTCCCTCCTATACCTATTAAAGTGATTTGTTTGTATTTTACGCCAGTGTCATCGAACTCCAGTCGTGGAAGAGTGCAAAACGGTGTTTCCGGTTCTCAACCGTTAATCCAAAGGTATTGCAGGGTTAATATTAAAAATGTTACTGAAAATAAAATGATATCCTTGTAGCTCCCTCCTTTATAATTCAATCTAAACTACATTTTTCATTCTATAGGATAAAGTCCATCAATAAATAGAATAATCGATAGTCGAAGATAAATAACCGAACAATTCTTTGGCAATTGAAGCAGTTCAGAGAAAAAAACATGTTCTGAACACTCTATTCCGAAGTAACATGTTTTCGGAACAGACCACAAAGTGATTTATGGAGCAGATACAACCTCAATCATAGTTGTACAGATCGTGCAGACGTTCTTTGTTAATGGAATGCATATTTCCGGCGAGTGTCTTTCCTTTATCAGTGTTGCTACACAAATAGCAATATATCGTAGTATTAGAATGTGACAATAACGGTAATAAATAAAAAAAACATAGTTTCATTAAATGTAAAGTATCCAAATAAACAATCCTTGAAAATTTCAGCTTCTAGATTGAATAGAAGCTGAGAGAAGATTCCTTTATGTGAAAAAATATGCTTATGGAAAATGAACGTTAAAATATCTTATGAGTATACTATGTCCTCTCTTCAGAAAAACTAAAAATTAACATGGATGTAATTCTTGTATAATCATAATATGTGATACACCATTTTAAAGAGAAAAAATCACAGCATAAATTTTAAAATTTAAATAATTTTCAACCCAAAATTCGCAATTTAAAAAAATGAAGGTTCAAATTAAATGTCTGAAGTCTTTCTCAGAAAATCGAACATTTAAATTGATATAAGTTTAGTATAGTCGTATGTGATATATAATTTCAAAGAGGGAAATCCTAATAACAGATTAGGAAAATGAAAAAAATAAATCAAAATTTTCATTCAAAATAGAATTCCAACCCCAATTACTGTATAGGCGTATTATTCTTGGATAAATTGTTCGTACACATTTTCAAAATCAGAGTTGCTGAAAATGTGTATTCCCGTGAAAATGTCGAAATCGATTTTTTTACAGCATCACAGTACTTTTCTTTTTATATGTTTCGTAAAATGAAATAGCGAAATGTTGGACATAGTCGGTCTTCGAAGACCGCAGAATTTACGGTACCGTATCAGAAAAATTATCACTGAAAAAATTACACAGGTTTAAGTTTAAATAATTACACCACATTTCTTGCATGAAATAATAAAATCCACATGGAATAAGACTTATGACAAAAAACGGGTCTATACTTTAGGCTATGTTAACATCCCAGCTACGTCCAAATAGTCTAACGATTCCCTGACTCTAACTCGTTGATTATAGATTAATAATCTCTTATACATAATTTCTTCGGTGTATACGTACGTCACTTGAGTAATTTTTTATAATATTTTACTGGTAGCTTCCCCATGTATAAGAAATGAATACGCACAAAAACCAATTTTGTTAAAAGTGTGCCTTTGAACTATATCATTCTCACTCCTCAAAAAATAAAATCCACATGGAATTCGAATACGACCAATGATGAAAAAAAAACTGGTTTACACTTAAGGCTCTGTTAACATCTCAACTACGTCCAAGTAATCTAACTATTCCCTGACCTTAACTCGTTGATTATAGGTTAACAACCTCTGATACAATAAGACACATGATTTATAGTTACAGAAGACTTTCATGGCATGTCAAATATCTGACTTGCCTACGATATGTTTTTGCTTTTTCTAAAGCAATGAACTTTGGTGTGAAGTTTCTAAATGCTAGCCACACGTTGACCTCTGGAACGCCTGAAGCCTTACATAAAAATATCGGGCTTATAAATTTAAAATTGAAGCTCGTTAATGTAATTTAGCTAATGTACGTTGATGGACATTATATGTATCTATAACCGATTTATTTCGACTGTAATAAAACTAAGATAAATGCAAGTTTGGCAATGAAAATAAGTTTCTTCTTTTTTGTCGATGACTGAACTTAACCCCGATTGAGGAAGGACATTCATTTCAGCTTTGTTTACTGTTTCTTCCTATAATTATTGAAGATTGTGAACTTAGACTAATACAGTGTGATTTGAATAAACTAATAAGACACAAGTCTACACATCGGAAATCGAAAGTTGATAGTTTTATTTGAAAACTGCCTCTCACTTATTTAACAGTTACACACTAATTACCTGGGAAAAGAACTAAGGAAGAGACTAGTTAAGTGCTTTATATGGAGTGTGGCATTGTATGGGACAGAAGCATGGACATTACGACGAAGTGAAGAGAAGCAATTAGAAGCATTTGAAATGTGGATATGGAGAAGAATGGAACGTGTGAAGTGGAAAGACAGAATAAGAAATGAAGCTGTGTTGGAAAGAGTGGGTGAAGAAAGAATGATACTGAAACTGATCAGGAAGAGGAAAAGGAATTGGTTGGGTCACTGGCTGAGAAGAAACTGCCTACTGAAGGATGCACTGGAAGGAATGGTGAACGAAAGAAGAATTCGGGGTAGAAGAAGATATCAGATCATAGACGACATTAAGATATGTGGAACATATGAGGAAACGAAAAGAAAGGTAGAAAATAGGAAATATTGGAGAAAGCTGAGATTGCAGTGAAAGACCTGCCCTTGGGCAGAACACTAAATGAATGAATGACACTAATTACAATGTAATAATAATAATAATAATAATAATAATAATAATAATAATAATAATAATAATAATAATAGGATGGAAGAGAGCCATAGAGGAGGTTAAGGCCCACCTGGGCTGTAATACCAAATAATAATAATAATAATAATAATAATAATAATAATAATAATAATAATAATAATAATAACAACAACAATAATCAGAACAGGGATATTGGGCCTCAAATACACTTGTGAAATTTTGCGGAAATCACTTGTTTAATCTACTTTCTTTTCAGATCCTGCCTGACTCTATTATTGACAATAGGAACACTTGTCACTAATCTAGCTCATCAAACCCTATATACCTCACCTTCTCACTGACAGTAAAGCTACTTGTCATTCTATTTTCTCATGAAATCCTACCTCGTCTTGTCTCACTGACAATGAGGCCAATTATCCCTAACCTATATCCTCATCAAATTCCACCTAACTTTATCGTTAATAGTTGAGTTACTTGTCACTAATCTATTTCCTCATTGAATCCTACCTAACCTTAACAATGACAATAGGATTACTTGTCACTATTCTACCACCTCATCAGATCCTACCTCACCTTGTCACTGACAGTGAGACAAGTTGTTCCTATCCTATATCTTCATCAAACTTCACCTGGGTAATTTTATCACTTACAGTGGGACTATTTTTCTCTAATCTGTCTCATCATACTGTAACTCTGTTACTGCCTGTGGGGCTATTTGTCACTAATCTACCTCCTCATCAAACACTATCTACTTCAATCCTGTTACTGACTGTGGGGCTACTTGTCACCAATCCATATCCTTACCAAACCCTACCTAAGATGGGGTTGCTTGACACTCTCCTCATCAAACTCTACATAACTTTATGACAGTAGGCTATTTGTCACTAATCTATCTCATCAAACCCTACCTACTGTAATCCTGTCACTGACTGTGGGGCTACTTGTCACTAATCCATATTCTTACCAAACCCTATCTAAGGTGGAGTTGCTTGACACTCTCTTCATCAAACTCTACATAACTTTATGACAGTAGGCTATTTGTCACTAATCTATCTCATCAAACCCTACCTACTGTAATCCTGTCACTGACTATTAGGTTACTTGTCATCAATCTACCTCCTCATCAAACCCTACCTGCTTTAATCCTATCACTGACTGTGGGGTTACTTGTCACTAATCCATATCCTTACCAAACCCTACCTAGGGTGGAGTTGCTTGACACTCTCCTCATCAAACTCTACCTAACTTTATGACAGTAGGCTATTTGTCACCAATCTATCTCATCAAAGCCTACGTACTGTAATCCTGTCACTATTAGATTACTTGTCACCAATCTACCTCCTCATCAAACCCTACCTGCTTTAATCCTAACACTGACTGTGGGGCTACTTGTCACTAATCGATATCCTTACCAAACCCTACCTAAGATGGGGTTGCTTGACACTCTCCTCATCAAACTCTACATAACTTTATGACAGTAGGCTATTTGTCACTAATCTATCTCATCAAACCCTACCTACTGTAATCCTGTCACTGACTATTAGGTTACTTGTCATCAATCTACCTCCTCATCAAACCCTACCTGCTTTAATCCTATCACTGACTGTGGGGTTACTTGTCACTAATCCATATCCTTACCAAACCCTACCTAGGGTGGAGTTGCTTGACACTCTCCTCATCAAACTCTACCTAACTTTATGACAGTAGGCTATTTGTCACCAATCTATCTCATCAAAGCCTACGTACTGTAATCCTGTCACTATTAGATTACTTGTCACCAATCTACCTCCTCATCAAACCCTACCTGCTTTAATCCTAACACTGACTGTGGGGCTACTTGTCACTAATCGATATCCTTACCAAACCCTACCTAAGATGGGGTTGCTTGACACTCTCCTCATCAAACTCTACATAACTTTATGACAGTAGGCTATTTGTCACTAATCTATCTCATCAAAGCCTACCTACTGTAATCCTGTCACTGACTATTAGGTTACTTGTCATCAATCTACCTCCTCATCAAACCCTACCTGCTTTAATCCTATCACTTACTGTGGTGCTACTTGTCACTAATCCATATCCTTACCAAACCCTACCTAAGATGGGGTTGCTTGACACTCTCCTCATCAAACTCTACATAACTTTATGACAGTGAGGCTATTTGTCAGTAATCTATCTCATCAACCCTACCTACTGTAACCCCGTCACTGACTATAGGGTTACTTGTCATTAGCCTATCTCCTCATCGAACCCTACCAAAAGTGAGGCCGCTTGTCACTAATCTAACTACTTAAGTAATTTAGACTTCTATTAAAAGCATACCAATCTGCCTGCAAAAGATGCCTCTTCTAAGATATAATCAACAAGGATTAAAAAGTGACCGTTTCGAAGCAATCTAGCTGATGACATTGCTGACAATATTCAGTCGATTAAACGTTCGTAAATACTAGGATAGATATTTTATACAGAAAAAACGTAAATTCTTAGAACATATTTCAGAAAAATAAATATTTATACGGGGTGGAAGTGAAATAACCTTGCAGATTGAAATGGACGGTAGGGTACACTTAAGTGAATAGATAACCTATATTACGTTTTGTGATCAAATGAATGGTTAATTAGAAAATTAAGTTTGAAGTTTCAGCAGTCCGGCAACATCGCTAACACTTTACTCGTGATACAGATGTTAGAGGTCAACGAACTAGGTGTGTCTCGGTAGGTGAGCTGCTCTCTGCCTCGACCTTCCCACTTATCCTGTAGTCCATACATGGGCACAATTTTCGGTTACGTGAGGCACTCGATTTGAAATAGTTTGTTTACTAGGAGAGGAGACTGCAGAGTAGGATGGGAAATATAAACTGCTGTGACCTGCGTCACCTTATCGTAATCGCTAAGGCGGTCAGTGGCAAATTATTAGGAAAGCACTTGGTTAACGTGAGAGACTCGAAAACTTTTATTCAATTTGGCAAATTAATTCGGCAGCTTTAATCATAAACCTCTTTACTATTTCTCCATAATTGAATTCATTTAAATCACAGGCGAGAAATTGCGTAACTAGCCAATAATATTCCATCACGTTGTCTACGTTTATTTTCTTGAATATTCTGGCGTTTCTCAAGATTGCTTAATAGAGTTGCACGTTCTCGATCTAAAATAATTTCAGAAAATCATATTTCGTTTTCTACGCACATTTGATATATATTTTTATAAATTTCTTTTGGAAATAATGCGTACAATCAACACTTAATTCCTCGAACCTTTTAATGCAGCGTGTTTAAGGTATAATGTCGTATTTAGTATATACAATGCAAATTTTCTTCGGAATAGTACGAAAAATAACATTTAATTTGTCTTACCTTTTAATTCAGCATGTTCTTTATGACATAAGGATTAATGTCGTTGTATATTAAATTTATTAATGCCTAATAGGATTTTCGAGCATAACATACATCGTATCTTCTCCCCTTCTAAACAGCAAAAAGAAAAAAAAAACTCTTCCTCCCATTTCTCATGAAATAATCGTTTTCTAACGCGTACACACTGCTTTGACAATGCCATTATGCCACCACTGATATTACTTATGAAACTGATATAGAACCTGCCCATGCCTAGGAGCTACGTGAGGGAGGAACGGGGACTGTGAAGATATCACTCAGAGCGATAAGCTCTGTGAAGGTCAGTGAGGCACAAATTCTCAAGTGAGGCACGAGGCCCATGTATGCTGTAGTGGCTTGAAATTAGAGATTTTTTAAATTAATTTACACGTAAACCGTCCACGCTGTTGAAATACGCCAGAGGGATAAATTATTCTTTATTAGATTTCCTTACGATATGGACAAAAATCACGACCGTATTCGCAATAGTTACCGAATAAGATATTGTTAAACATTTGGGAAGGGGGAAATTCTGAAACAAAAAAGCTATGAACTTTCCACCAATATGATATTATAGTTTTTTGTTACATACAACATGAGCTATTCGCTCTGGAAATCTACAAGGTTATTTCACTTCCACCCTGTATATTTCTTTTCCTGCGATACACACGAAATACAGAATAAACTATCATTTCTTCCAAATACCTATAACAGAGGACGTAGAGGGAAATAAAGAGTACGCTCCACAAATATTTCTGTCTATTTCTAGCTGTAATTTTAAGTTATACAAAAGTGTAAATGCAGTCGTTTTCTCAGCATTATGAGATTAAATAAACAACGTTTCTGATTAACTACAGAGTATTAACAATTGAAGTTGTTAGAGAGATCGTTTGCATGACATTATTTTAAATTTAAGTATCATAATTATGTTAAAAATATTAAATTTGCGTGAAATTTTTCTTGCTTGACGAGGAAAGTCGATATATTTGCTGCGAAAAACTCATATCTGACGTATACCCAGATAGGATGTTTAATGTGTTGTAATTATTGCTAATGAAACGGCAAGTCTGTTCTGTTTCGTACGTATCTGTTTTGCCAGTAATGCTATCCGAAGTGTCTCGTTCTCATTAAGTGTCAAGAGCAAGTTCCAGTGTCACTGGCAGTCATATCTCTGACATTTTTGATTCGCGTATCTCGAACTGACTGATTTGGAGGACATTCAGTCTTCGTAGTAGACACAGCTCAACAGAATTTACATAACTGTTACGTCTCATTAATCTCATACTATAAGATGAACAACTCCGCCCAGTTATTCTTCAAACGTTTAGTTTTCTTCTTTTTGTTTACGTACACCTCCTCCTCTTCCACAGTTGATTTCCGGCAAAACGAACAACCGCTCTCTCAAGAATATGAAGGATATTGTTCATCCTTCGAATTACAATTTTATATTACTTACTTACTGGCTTTTAAGGAACTCGGAGGTTCATTGCCGCCCTCACATAAGCCCGCCATTAGTCCCTATCCTGTGCAAGATTAATCCAGTCTCTATCATCATATCCCACCTCCCTCAAATCCATTTTAATATTATCTTCCCATCTACGTCTCGGCCTCCCCAAAGGTCTCTTTCCCTCCGACCTCCCAACTAACATTCTATATGCATTTCTGGATTCGCCCATACGTGCTACATGCCCTGCTCATCTCAAACGTCTGGATTTAATGTTCCTAATTATGTCAGATGAAGAATACAATGCGTGCAGTTCTGTGTTGTGTAAATTTCTCCATTCTCTTGTAACTCATCCCTCTTAGCCCCAAAATATTTTCCTAAGACATTATTCTCAAACATCCTTAACCTATGTTCATCTCTTAAATTGAGAGTCCAAGTTTCACAACCATATACAACAACCGGTTATATAACTGTTTTATAAATTCTGACTTTAAGATTTTTTGACAACAGACTGGATGATAAAAGCTTCTCAATCGAATAATAACAGGCATTTCCCATATTTATTCTGTGTTTAATTTCCTCCCGAGTATCATTTATATTTGTTATTGTTGCTCCCAGGTATTTGAATTTTTCCACCTCTTGAAAGGATAAATTTCCAATTTTTATATTTCCATTTCGTACAATATTCTGGTCACGAGACATAATCATATACTTTGTCTTTTCGGGATTACCTTCCAAACATATTTCTTTACTTACTCCCGTATTTTCCCTAATCGTTTGTGGATTTTCTGCTAACATATTCAAGTCATCCGCATAAACAACAATTTTATATTACCTAAAAATATATAAATCCAAGGCTTACATAAACCTTGTAGTTTTTGGAGGAATAATTTGTGTTTTAATTATCTTACCATATAAAGTATTGTACTTTTTCATCAGTGAATGTAGTGTTATCAATCTGACCACTCCAGTAATCAAAAAGTACTAGTGAATCTTTTTTAACCTCCATCTTAACCATCTTCTCATGTGATTTGTTTGTCAGTTTAGCGGAACTATTTGCATCGACCACGACATTAACTATTTTATCTTTGTCTACACGTTGTTCTACTTTAAATCCAAATTCCCTTTTCGATTCTTGAAAGCACATGTAGACCTACTTCCAGCTGCATCCTATGGATTTGGACGGTGCGTACGAATGAGTGATAGATGCCAGGGATTGCACTACTATACTGTATTAATGTGAGTTAAGAGAAAAAAAAATAGACGAGAGCAGTGGTTCCCAAAGTGTGGGTTGCGATCCCCTGGGGGGGGGGGGGTCGCTTGAAGAACAGAGGGGGTTAGCGGCATGGTATACAAAATAAAACAAAAAACGCCTTATTAATAGTACATTTATTTTGTACTTAGAAACATAAATAATCTTGAACATAACAATAAAAAGAATGTTTCAGTAGCTGTGTAAAAATAATTAATGCGGTAACTATGCCTGTTTTTGAGACGATAGCCTCTGAAACTCTATATTCTATGCACACACACTGGTAGCCTTTTTCAATTTTAAGAACTTTTCGCTTCTATTACTATGACAATTATGGCGAAAAACTTAATTTGCATGAATACGAGTTTGTAAATACTATTAAAAAATTCAAAAACTTCTTTTAATCTCGAGGTATTCTTACATTCTTTTGATCCAAAACTGGCCAAAGCTCTGCGAAAAAAACGTATAGTTTGAATATTCCATCAATAGGTACAGTAGTGGCATAGAAAACCGGACCGACCCTTGTAGCTGATACAAAAGAATCTTGTGCTGTGTATTGTGTCAAACTGTGGTAATTTCAATATGGATAGTGAAGCGAGAGGTATGTACTGCTATTTAATGTAAAAATACGCAATTATCTTTGCCGAATGGATATAGAAATGTAATATTGATGTTAGATGAAAATAAAACCCTCAAAGTTTTTTCGTCTGTAAATTTGAGGTACTGAAGAAAACAAAAGACGGTAAGAATCGAATAAATGCAATACATTTCATTCTTACTGTACAAGTTGAATGTGTTTTGTGATTAGCAAAATTTGAATATGTGACTCTGAAATCAGCTACAAGGGTCGGTCAGGTTTTTTTGCCACTACTGTACATATTTCAGTGAATCTTTCCTTAATACTGAATTTCAGCTCTTTGAATGCAATTGTCTAAAAACAAATTCAGTATCCAATTGGGACTGTTGTATTTATTTTGTTTTGAGTTTCTTCAGGAAAATATATAAACAACTGTTATTTCAAACTATGCAAACTCAACTGTATGCACGCAAAAAGAAACTCGGTATTGTTGTAGCCTATCACAAATTTTCCATGTGTCCTATCACAAATTTTCCATGAATAAAACTTCTTTTTGTCAAGTGATGTCGACCAAAAACCAAGCTTTCTTATAAATCACTCGATTGTATCTCCGACTGTTATTATGTCAACATCTTGGCCTTGCAAACTACTTTTATTTATTTATTTACTTACTTACTTAGTTATTTATTTATTTATTTATTTATTTATTTATTTATTTATTTATTTATTTATTTATTTATTTATTTATTTATTTATTTATTTATTTATTTATTTTCATTGTTGGTAGCTCTATAGCATCTATTAGATGCTTTATGGTTCAAATTCAAACTCAAATTTATTTATTTCAAATATACAGAATAAAGAAATATAATTACAAAATAAACAAAGAGAAATACAAATAAAATAATGCAAGCAATATAAAAAGAAGATACAGTAGTATTAACAAAATTTGAGACCGAATGAGCAGCGCTCGTGCTCGGTCGCAGTTCAGATATAATATTAAAATAAAAAATAATAATATAAATAAATAAGTAAAATAAAATAGGAACTAAAATATAATTACAGCGGCAATGGAATTATATAATATAATATTAACACTATAGAAGAATAATATCGCACGTGAAAAGTAGGACTAATATATATTTCAAAATTATAGAATACAAATATAATATAGGTTGATTAATTCATACACATAGGCTATAAATTTATTTAATCAAATTGAAGATATTAACACGTTTCTAATTTTCTTGTTATATGTTAGTGGGTTACATGTTAGAAGTTCTGGGTGTAATTTAGTTAAAGCATTGTACAACCGAGGGCCAAAATTTATGCTATGCTTTAGACCAGCAGATGTGAGACATTTAGGTTCTACTAATGTTGAATTAATATTTCGTCTTGTGTCATAATTGTGTGTCTGTAATACAAACTTATTACGATTTTTATGATAAAATTTTAACAGCGTATACTTATAAATTTGTTCAATATTAAATACATTAAATTCAGAATAAATTAATTTAGTTGGATAATCGAAACGTTTCTTCAAACAAATTTTAATTATTCGTTTTTGTAGTAAATTTAACGGACTAAGATTAATTTTTGTACTTCCACCCCCAAAAATTATACCATATTGAATGATAGACTGAATAATGGCCAAATAAACATTTCGTAGAACTCTAATAGGTAAGTAGCATCGAAGATTAACGAATTTACGAATTACTGTTTGAATTACTGTTCAAAGTATTTAAGTTTTCCAAAAATATATCAGCAAGGAAGGCCAGTCTAAGAAGCCAAAGAGAATTGGAAAATAGTTTTGCATATGCCTGTTCCGATTTCTCGTTTTGTATTTGTACTTTAGAAGTTAGGTGATATCCACTGGTTTTGAGTAAAATTGTCGTTTTCGATTTTACAGGTATTTGTGCTTTTTAATGGAATTAAATACCGATACGGCAGTGGTAGGGGGGGGATCGCAAACAAATGTCTTGCCCAAAAGTGGGTCGCACCTTGGAAATGTTTGGGAACCACTGGAAGCTGTGATATACTGTCGCGGAGCTATGAGGATTCGAGTGCGCGCAAGAAGCGGCATAAGTAGCAACAATTTTCAAGTCATATTTCGTAAAAGAGGAATAAGTGAAACGAATGACTATCATCACGTTTCTTAACGAACTAAAACTAGCTTAAATATGTATTTTCATTAATTTCAAGCACCATGACATTTCCCTTGTCAGCGTTTTATGGACCCTATCACTGGAATTTCAGTGTTCTTCTGATGATAAGCCGATAAGAATTCAAATATAGGAGTTTCTTCTGCTGTGGGTAAGACAACAGTCAATACATCTCTCAGTGCACTAAATACGAATTCCTTGACCATGAAGCGACGTATTTAAATAGGCTATCTGAAGTATTGTAAACATGTCCTGTTCTCCCTTGACAATAGATAAATGACAAGACAGTAGGCCCTAAAGAAGATTATTTTGTTCGTGAGATTCATCCTATCCTACATTTTAAAGTGTACCTATAAAAGGTCATAAATAACTATTCCATACTATATATTTATTGCTCATGTTTCACGAAATCACCACGTAACCTATATAAAATCATAATGTTCAAATGCACCAATGTTTTGAGGACCAATTTACAAAATTATTGCGTTTTACATAACCACAGCGATAATATTTTACGGTTCTAGAAAATTGAGTTTGACAAGAATTTGAGGTTTAGGGGAAACCCGGTGCCGGGACGTAGCTTACTGTCGAATAGCACCAAGGGAGCCGCCAGGCTTAACGTCCCCATCCGACGGACGAATCACTATCAACAGTGATATATGCCTTATCTTCATATGCACTGCGGAGAGATTTGAGATTTAACCCAGGCATAATGGCGCACAATCTAGTGAGTAGATGTTGTGAACCGCCATCTCTCCTAGTCCCGAGGTAGAAATTTTGCAGCTGTGAAAATTTCTGACTCCTCCGGAAATAGAACACGGGCGGCTAGTCTGGAGGCAGACGCACTACCACAGAGCTAAATCGGCGGGCGGTTTTGCAATATCGTTTGTGATGTTTTTCCTATTATTCCATTAATATGTCTATTATTAGGAGTTAGCACTGATAGCAGAACAATAAGGGTGCTATGCATAGACATTTCGCTAGCCCGCGCTATGAGCATGCTAAACTAGCCCCGGCTATCGACTGACTACTTGTACAGGATTCTTATATATATCATATATCATATCATATCATATCATATCATATCATATCATATCATATCATATCATATCATATCATATCATATCATATCATATCATATCATATCATATATCATATCGTATCATATCATATATCATATTATATCATATCATATCAATTCGTTAACACTAGTTTATGAATACCAAAAACGTCAATTCGCTGATCATCCACCGGAAGCTCGCGCTAAGAATGTCTATGAATATAGCTCTAATAGACTATCATAATAAAAATGTATAAAACAAACGAACCGCAAACGATAATGACGTATTTTGCGGCCTTGTGACAGTTGGGTTGCAAACTTTTTTTGAAGGAACTACGGGATACTAAGGAATCGACAAAATTTCACAAAGAAAATTGACAAATTATTCGGTTCTGTTACTAAAAAAACAACTTTATTCTACAATTCGGCAGCTAGGCTTAAATTAAGAGCATTTTGAGACAGATTTTTTCTTGCGTAATAGCTGAATTAGACTACAGTTTGCAGCTCAGATTTGATTAGATGTGTCGTACTCCTGTTTCGAACATGGTTTGATTTTAAACAGGTGAGCATTAAAACCCATTTCTTGCAAGTATTACCTTCTAAAAAGATTGCACATGAAGGGTTCAGAACCATAGTGGGCCAAGCGCCATTTATTAAAAACGGAGAAAGCAAGGGTTAAAGTTAAGTGAATACCATAGTTTAATTAAGACTGACATATCATTTAGTTTTAATGTGTATACTTTATATTACTTGCTATATGTTTCCATTGAATTATGGTAATAACTTCATTTTAACCCTTGTCTTCTACGGTTTTAGTAAATGGCGCTTGGCCCACTATGGTTCTGAGCCCTTCACATTTTAATGCATCTTTTGAACATACAAATCATTATCATTCACGGCAAAATCAAATATTTAGAATAACAAATTTTATATTAGACCCTATGCAAAAATAAGGGAGAAAATGCTCGAAGAGAAGAATAATACGGGAGCCGGGAGCCTTTTAAAAATTAGGGAAAAATACGAGAGATTCCGGGAAATACGGGAGGGGTTGACAACCCTATATGACAACCATGCTTGTGCGTATGGCATTATGACGTTACAATGCAAGATATTGGTCGTAGAATACAGAGATGAAGAGAATTCTAAGCATGTTGCAGAAACGGTGTCAACAAAGAACAACAGTGACTTCCGGTTTTAAAAAAATGGTCTGAAAACCTATTAATAATACTATACACATGTAACACGAAATAAAATATAGCCTAATTTCACCCTCTATATTTTTTAGATAGCCTAAAGGGCGACTCGGCGACTGTACAATTTCATTACTCGCCAATTTCCCCTCTTATGCAGGCTAAATGGCGTTAAGTCGTCCAATGTGGCAACCCTGGTTAGTGGTCTGCCGGAACGATCTTGATTGGTTGAAATTTAAACTGTCTGAATTTTCAGTTTTGAATGTTGCAGTTGAGAAGTCGTGTGTGTTAGTTGTGTTTCTATTGGTATAATAGTTTCCAGTGTTAGTTTTGTTTAGCAAACATGATTCTTTACTAAAATAGTTAGAGCATAAATTGAGTAAATATTAATATTTCAGTGTACGATAGCAAAACAACATTGTTGACTTTTCTTTAAAAAAAAGCGTGCTGAGGAGTGAATGGAAGTGCATCCGTTGCATTTAATAAAAAAACATTTTCATTTAGCTTTAAGTTAAATTGAACTATATGAAAAGGTAATTCCATTTGTGTTACCTTCATCTACTACTGTTAGTGATCTGAGAGTCGATGAATAAAACGCTGGGCGCGAAATAAGATATAAAAACGATGGCAACTAAATATGGGGAAAATATCCGAATCCAACAATGATTCACTTAGTGAATAAATGCAGAGAATTCTGTATATCGTCCACAGAATTTATGTATAAACCACTGATAAATAATTTTTCCGGGGACCTTTGTTTATAATTTTATTAGGTGTATTATTTTACTGACCTATTATTATACTATATTATATTATTATACTGATTTAAACGGTCACTGACTACATGATAACTTCTTTCTTTAGACATGCATCCTGATAGCGCTGTATTTTCAAAATTGTCTCATAATAATGTCGTTATATTATCTAACATTATATGTAATATATTAACATTCTATATATATATATATATATATATATATATATATATATATATATATATATATATATTAGTTTAATTCTGCTACACAGTTTGTATTTCATTGTTTAATTAACAGTTCATAGTATTTTACTTTTTAATTCATAAGTAACTCTTGTATATACGTAACTTTTATCTAAATAAAATTGCTGTATTATTTTGTGGCTTAGGCCTATAAGTTCATACATATTTATATATACTTTTTGCTGGTTGAGTGGACGAGAAGGCCTTACGGCGTTAACTCTGCTAGCTGAAATAAATTATTATTATTATATTATTATTATTATTATTATTATTATTATTATTATTATTATTATTATTATTATTGAATGTTACTTATGTCCCGGCCACTACAGGGACTTGATAAAATACCTTCAAAATGCTTTGGATTTAAGTATTGAATAATAGATAATTGATGTGTTCACTCGGAGGGCTGTAAGGCCACCCAGTCCGGCCTAAATACGTACTTTACTTATCTATATACGATCGTCGTGCGTGAACGAAGAATACTGCCATATTTCTTTAATGTAACAGTGGGTTTCAGTGTTGCCAACATAGTAATAATATACACACCTAATCAAAACTTACCTAATCTTTCTCATAATACTACACACCTAATCAAACCTAACCTAACCTGTCACATAATACACACCTAATCAAACCTAACCTAATCTGTCACATAATACTATACACCTATAGTAACATTCCTCACAGTATCATTTCGTTTTCATGTGTTGCCGGCTCTGCCAATCGTGTCTGTTTCCATCTAATGGAAGTGGATCGTACTAATACTACTAATTTGAAGAAGAAACAATGGCGACTTTCATAATAATTACATTTTACATGTTTCGTGATATACTAAATGTGTTAATGTAGTAATAATTCTCTATATATGGTACAGTAAGATTTTAAATGTGTTGTGGTTGTGATAAAAGTATTGAAAATTGGTTTATAGCGCCACATTGGCAGTGATAAAAGTGTGCAATATTCGTTCTGTGGCCGGTGGATGCTCTACATTATTATTATTATTATTATTATTATTATTATTATTATTATTATTATTATTATTATTATTATTTCAAACATTTGAACTGACTTTCCAATGTTGGAACTTCTCCATAGGGCCATAAGATTTCAATCTGTTTTCATAGTATACTTGCCAGGATCACGTGATTGTGTGATTTTATCTCACTCTCCTTGTGTGACCTTTGAACCTGAAATTCTCTCAAGCGGCTGCCTCGGCGGTGACCTCTTGATCTGTCTAATCGTCGATCTGTGACATCTTACCCTCTCCAGTGTTGAGAGCCTCAGACTAAAATGTCCATTTTTCTTGTGACGATGATACTAAGTTTTTTTTTCTTCTCTTCCTGCTTATTCTCTAATTTTTAAACTGCACTTTTTTCCGCGAATTCTGTCAACAAAGTTAACGTACGTTAAGTAGCTTGGAATTTGACGCTGAGTAGGGCTGCATTATATCTGGAAAATATAATACAGCAATAATATTTTGACACATCCGGAAGTCGAGGTTATCGGATGGTTCTTAATGTGAGACTATACAGAGATATCGAGCGTGTACACGCCTCCTTTTTCACCCCACTCTTTCGAAGTCTGGTTTTATAGCCACAACATTTATTTGCCAATTATTATTTCACTATATGCAAGGTTGGCAAGATATTTTACTCGATACGTTTTTAAGTAATTTACTTGGGGTAGAAAACCAGTTTTTACGCAGTTTTAAAAGCTAATTTTCTTTCGTGTATAAAGTAATATAAAAATACTTTAATGATATTATCGTACGTTTAAAACTTCAATTTTTTATAGCTATACCGCAGTCTAGTATATACAGTCACGAAGCTCAGTACGTAGTAAATATGCTTACATAGATAGTTGCTAACCACTAGGATCGCTAATATCGCCTCATTACAGACAATGCGAAATAGTACCGGCACAGTCAATTGTTCCTAGCACCCTCACAACTCAAGCTTCGTGACTGTATATGAATAGTCCACTGCAAGAATGATGGATGTCATTTGGAACACATTTTGCAGGAGACGCAATTGAAAGTTTGAAATGCTTAACGCTCAAAGCTTAACTGAGATTTTCCGATCATTACTGGATAATGACTATCAGTGTTAATGCCATGTAACTCTCTATGTACATTCCATATGTCTTAAGCTATGCATTGACAGTCTTGGTTCATTTTCGACAAGAAAGTGACATCCATCATTCTTGCAGTGGATTCTTCATATACTAGACTGTGGCTATGCTTCAGCACGAAATCATTATTTCCTAAAGAATATTTATACAGCCACCTGTTAAGAGGTTTTAAAAAATACATGTTCTTTCACGTTTTTTATTGAGAAAATTGGTGATACCTATTTTTTGCACTAGTACTTACATAGTTACAATTTCATCATCATCAATAACAGTCTTGGATTAGGCCTCCTGGCCTGTTCCGCTTCCAGAAGAAAGTTGATCTTTCCATCTCTTCCTTGGTCTTCCGATGTCTCGTTTTCCATGAGATGTATACTCCAATAGTCTCTTGGGTAACCTATTGTTGAGCATTCTTAATACATGTTCATACCAGTTGTTGCGGTAAGATTCTATAGTATCCGTAATGGCGGTGATATTAAATTCTGTTCGGATGTCAGCGTTCCTTTTATGGTCGTAAAGCGTATATCCTGTAAGAAGTCTTAGCAATAGCATTTCAGCAGCTTCTATTCTTCGAAGTTGTCCTTTCGTTAATGATCATGTCTCTGATCCATATAATAATGCCGGGACTGCCATAACTTTATATAATTTCAAAATTGTTTCTGGTCGAACTTTCTTTAATAGAGTTGATTTGATTGTCCTTAACAGTTGCTGAAATTTGGCACGTTTAATATCTACGTCCCTGGAGTTTATATAAGAAAGATTGCAGCCAAGATAGTTGAATGTGTTGACTTGTTCTATACAATTATTATTGATTGCAATTTTGGATCTTACATGATTCTTTCCTTGGAAGTTACAATTTATTTGGGTGAATTTCAAAATTTTAGCAACAGCTTTAAATTCCTCGTGTGTATTTTCATGTGTATATAGCTGCAGAAAACCGAGCGATTTGGCTCATGCATATCGCATGGGACTCGTTTGGGAGGTCCGTGGTTCGATTCCTGGATCGACCAACCTGACTATGGTTTTCCGCGATTTTCCATAGTTACTTAGGCAAATCATCTTCTTATTTGGTATTATAGCCCAAGTGGGCCTTAACCTCATCCATGGCTCTCTTCCATCCTTCTCCGTCCATCGCCAACTCCCTCCAGTTCATTTAGGCAAATGCCGGGTTGGAATTTTCATTGCCACGGTCCATTTTTCATTCCCCTCCCGTGTAGAAAAATAATTTAGATTTTCATATCATATCATTCATCTTCCTCATCTCATTCAATAGACATATTCAAGTCAAGACGCTTGTCTTCATCCGTTTACGGGAGAGGGCGTCCTTTCCGCAATCGTTCCTGGGTTCTCCAGCTTTTCGCAATATCTCTGCCAGGATTCATTCCTTAAGAGCACTTCCAAGGGCAGTTCGACACCTTAGAAGGGCCGTTGAAATGGATCCTGTGCTGCTTGGTCACCTTGGCGATATGAACTTAGAGCGGGGGAAGCTAGGAGGCCCCCATTGGGTGAGCGGATGAGGGGTCACATGCGGCCGGTGGGCTGGTACACCCTCATTCTAATTCATCCCATAACATTCGGGGTGCACAATAGGACTCAGTCTGACTGACGTGCAAAGGGTCATCCTAACCCGCCCGTAGCCACCATGACCTAACCTAAACTGACCTAACTTAATATAGCTGTAGAAAAGAAACAATTTTCTTAGTGGATTATTTAACGACACTGTATCAACTATGTTATTTAGCGTCGATGAGATTGGTGATAATGAGATGGTATTTGGCATAATGAGGCCGAGGATTCGCGATAGATTACCTGACATTTTCCTTATGGTTGGAGAAAACCAACCAGCTAATCAGTCCAAACGGGAATCGAGAGGGAAAACTCCGGATAAAACCTCAACCAGGTAACTTGTCCCAACTAGAATTTGAATCAGGATTCACTAGTTTCAAGGTCAGACGTGCTAACAATTACTTCACAACGGTGGACTCCCCCTTATTCTCCTTGGCTTCCCCTCGTTATAATTGTCTTTCTTTTGTCCTCGTTTCCCCTTGTTCTTCTTGTCTTCTCTTTTTTCTCCTTGTATATTCCTCGTTTTGTTGTATTCTCCATGTCCGTTTATTCCCCTTTTTCTTCTTGTATTCCCCTTGTTCTTCTTGTCGTCCCCCTATTGTCCGTACCCACATTGTAGTTTCACGTAAAGATTTTTTTGTACATGATAGTTCATGTAAATGGACTAAAAATTGAAATAAGATTGATACTACGATAATTAATTGAATTGTAGGGAATGAAAAAATAATATAACGAGAAAAAAATGTGTCGCTTCAAGAGACCAATTTATTTATTTGAGGTTAGAGCTTGCATTTCTGCCGCAATGAGAAGTAAATGAACGAGCATGTGCATTGCATGCAGTTCTGCCATGCCTCCAGGATCCAAACAGTTCGTGCGACTCAAGCCGGCCGTGAATCATAAAATAGTTTGAATTCCACTTTTAAAATATTGGGGGAGACTGTCGGCATCCCTCTCAGCACATGGCGGATAAACCGGTCAGCAGACATGCTGACAGAGAGCGCGACTCGGAAATATTGTTCTCATCCGACAATGAGTATCACACCACGAGCAGTCATCTAACTGTGCCGAATGACGTCACTTCTAATTGACAGAAAACACAACCGTCGCACATGTTCTAATTAATGTCCCTGTAACGAGTCCATAGTCTGTTCTCTGTTAACCTAAGGCCGCTTTTACTCATCAGGTTTTTTCACCGTGACACGACACAGTACTGTGGATTGCAATTGACCAGTGTTGCCAACTCGTACAATGATTATCGTTTTGTAGGGTAGACCAGGGTAATTGTAAACAGGGGAAAATTGTAAACAAATGCTGTGAGAAATACAAAACTGTCAGTATAAAAATTTTAATTCGGGGAATATTTAAATTAACATATTCTACACTAGCCTCTAGCGTATGAAAGTGGAATTACACGCTAACGGAGTGCATGCGCACAGAAAAACAGAACAGGAAGATTCGCTCAATGTCCATTCCTTATAATTCCTATTCGCTGGGACTTGTATCAAAAGCGCCGATGTTAAGAATTGCACAACATTCCATTCCAAACTTTACCAGACGACTCACATTGTGCAATTTTCCCGATCTAGGTGGACAAAAATCATATTTCGACTTGTTTATGCATAGGTGAATATGAATTTGTGTCCTTTAATATTTGAAGAATGTTGTGAGTAATAGCTTTTACTGATTTATCAGCGGCAAACTATATTTAGAAGAGTATAAACTTTGAGTTGTTCCTGACAATTCTAGCTCCTGTTCAGCCGTAGAGAGAGAGAGAGAGGCTTACTAGTCCCGTCGCTCTAATTTCCGGCAGCCAATCGCGTTGCAGGTCGGCTACATTTAAACGTGTGCGTCTTGTGATTCGCTTATTCATTTCTTAAGGCTCGATAAATACTTAATATAATCGCCCGCCATTTTAGCTCTTCCGTTGGCGTTCGCAGAAAGCACACGAAGACGTTATTTGCCGCTCAATTATTTGCTGAATTACATTGCGTTTGATTTATTATCATAGGAGATACGACATGATAATGTTTAATGGTGTGGCAAATAGATTCCTCGTATGGTAGCTCGGCAGCGTAAGAACAAAAATGGCGAACGATACTACCTACCTAGACTTTATAGAGCCTTCACTTTCTAAAACGTAAGCAAAGAGGCGGAGTCACGCCGGAAATAACAGCGTCGGGACTATATGTGGGTGAAAAGAGCCAATTGTTAGTGATTATTGTGTTCTGAAACATGGAATTTGTTCATATAGGTACGTTCTTACCAATGTAACTTCAATTACAAGTTTATAAAGTATTTTTCTTTTTACAGTAGGGTTTAAATATTGCAATTGAAAAACTTATGTTTTTAAAGTTCTCCAAGTATAATGTGAATTTTAGTATAGCCAGTCACGTGCGGTTACAACAATTATTTTACTATTTAATACAGCATCATTTAGAGTGTTGAATCCTTATTTAAAAGTTTGCGTGTTCTTGTGCATTTATCAGTAATTAATTTTTTTCAATGTTGGGGCGTACGGTAGGTAACTGTTCCATGTTTGGCTTAACATCAGAAAATAATCATTGACTAAGGAAGTTTTTAATCACTGTGAGAATGTTTTAGACCTACAATATTATTCACATGTCCCGGTTAGAGCACAGGAATTTTTCCTTAAAGGGGATTATTCCTGTGTTCGTCCATGGTCTGGAATTTAGGTTAAGTTTAGATTTAAGACCTCTCCTGGCACCACATTATCATAATCATCCTATCACATCATCGGGGTAATGTAACTCCGCCTTCCAGGCGCCCCAACCTCAGAAGTGGGTTACAACTAAGCCATGGCCAGGAGAGAAGACCAGAAATGTCGAAAAGACAACCTGGTGGCATTGGATTAAAATATTATTCACATGATATGGAATATCTGTTTAAAAATACAATGGACACATTTTTATCTATCAGAACTTAAATCATTAGCTGGACAAAATTAATAACTTCTCTGCACTCTAACGCATTGTTATGAAACTTTGTACATGACTTACAGGTGGCACATATGATTCGTGTACAAACTCTGATTGTTTGCACAAGAAAAAACTACTCATTTTTAGCGGGTACATTTAGATATAATTAATACCTTCTCTCCTATCTAAAAGATTTTACGATACATTGTACGAAAGTTACAGGTAGCATATATTTTTTGTGCACAAACTGTATTTACGGTTCCACAAGTGGGACTACTCCTTTTAGGGATGTATTTAAACAAAATTAATAAATTCTCTCCTATCTAACAGATTTTTATGAAACTTTATACAATGTATATATATATATATATATATATATATATATTTTGTCTACAAAGACTGAGTATGTTTTATAAGAGGAATTGCCTCGTTATAGTGGTGAATTTAGACAAAATTAACAACTTCTCTCCTATATAATATATTTTTATGCAACTTTGTACAACTATTAGGCCTACAGATAGCATACAAATGTAATCAGAATTTGTACACAGCTAGTAACTCCTATAAAATCTGTTGTCTAGGAGAGAATTTTACTTACTGTAAAGGGATACTTCCTCTTTTGGAACTGTAAATATAGTTTATACACAAAAAATATACCCTACCTGTAACTTCCGTACAATTTTTCTTTCTTTTTTTCATTAATATGTCACATCAGCGGACGTGTATATGTCACCAAACATCGTAAGATGAAGATTACATTTGTAAAGTTTCTTTCAACCCATAAGCAGTGCTGACGAGATCAGACGCTATGGACAGTACTCTATAACAGAGTCGCCAGTATGAAAGGATGATTCCAAGCCTTTGGCATGAGACGAACTCGATAGCTCAGTGGTAGAGCGCCTGACCGGAGAACAGGACGTCGCAGGTGCGATTCCCGCTGGAGGTTGTGAAATTTTTCTTTCATACTATGGCATGATTGTGACTATAATAGTATTTAAATCCATTAATATGTCACATCAACGGACGTGTATACGTCACCAAACATCGTAAGATGAAGATTACAATTTTTCATAAAAATCTGTTAGGAGCGAAGTTACTATTTTTGTCTAAAACCACTCCGTATAAAGGGATAATTTCTCTTACACAATCGTAGCCAGAGTTTGTACACAAAGAATATGTGCTATATATAAGGTCTGTACAAAGTTTCGTAACAATCCGTTGGAATGCAGAGAAGTTGTGAATTTTGTCCAGCTAGATTTGCGTTATTGCACAATGTGCGACTAGTAGGTATTAGCCTAAATCAGGCCTGGGCATCGGGAGCGGAACTAGACTCTAAACGGGGATGCTTAATATTCATCCGTCACTGAATCAACGCTGCGTGGTGTTCGGCGGGGAAGAAAGGGGATGAAGAGAAATCATATGGCTCCCCGTGAGAGAATAGAATCCGCTCTTGCTGCCCGGGCCTGGCCTAGATCATATATGTAACAGATAACTCCTCGCTACGTTAAAATCGGCAGCACTTTGAAGAGAACAACCGCCAGGATCGCCACCCGTCCGCCGTAAACGAACACGAGATGGCAGCACAGTCTCTAATGCAATTCAAATGGGTATTATGACGTGACTCCTTATGTAATAATTAGATGGCAGCGTAGTAAACCTGACGAAAGTTGTTAACCTCAAAGCCTATAACCCCGACATATCTGTTACATATATGATCTAGGGTATTAGTCATCTTCTACGAGTAACAACTACACTTGATTTCTCCAACGTTTTGCTGGTCTTCCATTGTCCCTCTTGTCAATCGGCTGGTAGTACCAAAACTGCAATGGAGTGTTGTTCAGCCTTTCTAAAGGTAATTTTCAATTACTCTGTAATTCTTAATTGTGTCATTGGTTTTAAAATGTTTAATCATAAACGGTTATCTTAATTTCTTTTGTATAACCTATAACACATATCTGAAGAATTTAATTTCATTCGCTTGCAATCTTGATTTATCTTTTTCTCTCAAGCTCCAAGTTTCACTGCCATAAAAACGGCAGGAGACCGATATAACCTTGTAAAATTTTAACATGTTTCCTTTCTTACTTTGTTTCTTAAATTTCTCCTAACTGTGTCAAATATGTAATTGAATTTCTATATTATTGTTCTTTTTGAAATGCTTTCTAAATATGTCATTGTGGTGCCAAGGAATTTTGAACTTATTAAGTTGTTCAGTTTTCTAAGACAAATTTAGATCGTATTGCATTTTTGTCGTGAAATGCCATAGTTTCATTTTTTCGACGGATGTTTTCAAATTAAATTGACTGGATAGTCTGTATAATTCATATAACTCTTTCAGTAAATTATCTTCATTGTTCGAAATGATCACATGATCATCGACAAACAGTATTGTAAATACATAATTCCTCTCATTTAAATTATGTGTATAATATATAATATTGTAATTTACATGTCCACTAACTGATCATTTCATTGGTATCGTATTCAATAATGGAGACATGTTGCAACATGCAATTTTGTGGGATACTCATGTAAGTCAAATTTTTTCTGCTATAATTGGATTAGTGCCAGAATATATTATTATTATTATTATTATTATTATTATTATTATTATTATTATTATTTTATTATTATTATTATTTTATTATTATTATTATTATTATTATTATTATTATTATTATTATTATTATTATTTTATTCTCGTGACTTCTCGCAGGCTGTGACTTCAAAATACCAAGGTGAAGTTCATTGAACTACGTATTTACTGTACTTGCTATGAGTCATAAGTTGTTTTGCTCAAGAACCTTCGGACGATGTTGCATGTACTTAATAGTACAGACTTCTGCATTAACATGAATCTTGTTACTGACGTCGCGTCTGCTGGCTGGCTTTACGAGACATGCTTTGGCCCGTTGTGCGCCCTATAAATGCGTTGATTGTCGAAGTCCGACAGGTGGCGTGCGTGGCATTCATGAATCCGACGCTGACAGGCGAGCCATCCTGCCTCAGTCCCTAATAGAGCCAGGTCTTATTTCGCAGACAAGTAGCCTGATAAGCTCCAAGGGTATAAGCTCTTCCTGATCATCCGAAGTTGACAGGTGGGCCACCCTGTACTTCTTATATCATCGTAAATTTGTACTACCCCCAAGACTTTACTTCAACATATTTTTATTATTGTAGATGATAGATGAAATTAGGGGAGGTACAGTGTGGTGTTGGATTGATAGAGGGAAACGGAAATACCCCGAGAAAAAAACATGTAGTGTTTGCTTTGTCCATTGCAAATTCCAATATGACCTCAACGAACGTCGAACCCTGGCCGCCTGGTTGGAAGGTTAGTGCGCTAGCACTTGAGAGACAGACGCGACGATGTTCCTCAGGTTCCTCAAGAATACGTTCCTAATGTACCGTGTATCAAGATTTGCTTACAAGTTATGTTCGAAATTTATGATGTCAGTTTCAAAATCAATAGATTCTGATATTTTAATTGTGTGTACTGGCTATAAATTTGATCTGTTCAGAAATTTACATTACAGTAGAACCCCGATTATTCCTCACTCTATTAACTGATTGGTGGATTATCCGTCTGTCTTTTCTCTTGCTTTTTTTCGCTGCAGAAATATGTAAAGTACTGTACATTGTATTAGCACGTTATTTTTTCAATGGAATGATATTGCAAGCCTTTTCCTTACACTGTATGGTCTATTGTTCGAATTGTCGTACTGAGTAATTTCTGTGTAAAATGTCTTCTACGGGTGTTAAAAGAAATCTGTTGTGCTGAGTATCGGGGAAAAGCGTAAATAATTGAGTGGTTTGAGGAAACAGAAGCTGTGGCTCATCTTGGGACAGAATACGAGTTTGGAGCAGTGCTGTCATGGAGGCCACACGGAGCCATACATCTTATGGGAACCAACAATTTTTTTTAATTAATCGTATGGCGAAAAGAAAATTTTGTCTATATGGAGCCATACGGCATGTGGGTGCCTAAGTTTTGTACGCAGAAATCTGTACAGATCTTAGATTATCTCTTGCTGTTCCTAATGTATTTTGTTTGATGTTCACAAACAAAAATTGTCCACCTCTGCAGCACCGGAATCCAGAATTATATAAAATAACGGTTGAAAAACAAGCAGTGCTATAAATACACACTCCAAGATTCAACGAGACAAGTGTGCATCTACGGTGGTGCTACATGGTGTATTCTTTAAATCAAACTTGTTGTACAATTAAAATGTAAAGTAAAACAATTTATTTACTTCTTTAATATTAAAAAATCATTAAATGACAGTCCGAGAGATAGGGAGAGGAGAGTAAAATATATTTCAAGGGAGAAAACAAGGAGTGGGGGGTATGGCCAAGAAGAAAATTACCATGACAGCACTGGTTTGGAGTGTATAAAGTCTGTAAATCTACAACACGAGACCTCTACTATTCATATCTTTCCATAGACAGCCATTACAAATAGTTTCTTTGGTCCTTAAAAACCCGTCGTTGACAACGAGACTTAATTTGTGAACTTGTGATCCACTACCTAGCGTGTTAAATAAAATGTCATAGAGGAAATGACCAATGTAAGTATTATTCACTTAATTTACGAAAAAATTTTATGCTACGGATTATCCGATCAGAAACATCATTTCATTAATTTTTTCTGCATATGTAATACTCGGCCTGTTATGCACAACTGTTCCATCTATAATTATTATATTTTGCTGAATCAATTTATAATGCCTTGCATGGATTATACTGGTAATAACGGCTCGTAATAGAAAATACTTAAAGGGAATTTTTGACTACGTTATTATATCTCAGTCGGTAATAATTTTGATTCAGTGATATCTTGGTAAAACAAAGAGGAACGGAGTACGAAATGAGGGAATTATAGGGGAATTAAAGCAGAAATCATTGGAAGAGAAGTTCTGGAGAAAACAACTAAAGTGGTATGGACACATGGTGCGAATGGAAGAAGAAAGAAAACCAAAGCAAGTAATGGAGGCAGTGACGGAAGGAAGAAGAGGGAAGGGAAGACCAAGGACAAAGTTTATGGATAATATTGACATGATGGCAAGGAAAAGAGGGAAAGGAATTGGGGAATTGAGAAGAATGGCGAAGGAGAGAGAGGAATGGAGAAGATGGATCGAGGCAGACCCGACGCCGTGAGGCAAAAGGAAAAAAGGAAGACATCTTGGTATTACAAACTAAATAATTTATATTTAAATTTTACATGTATGTCTAGTCAATAGTCCAAAGACTGGTTGGAACCTCATGTCAGCAATAAGGCATCACTCATGAGGCAACAAAGACAGGAGATAATGAATTAGGCTGGCCAGTTCCTTCCTCCCTCCATTGCATACGTCTCTGACTAGTAACATAGTTCACTAATTGGACTTAAGATGTATGCAACAATTGACGAGTGTGATACCAAAACACGTTCAGTTCATTTTATGAAAGGACTGGGCTAGGTTTTTATCCACTGGTCTACGGACTGAACGGGTTGTCAAGTACACGTTAACACAAACTTTTAAACGAGGATTGGCGTTGTTTTGAAGGAAAAAAGCTTGAAATAAAATGATAGATGTCTCAAACATAATCATATATATTCAGTCATTCATAGTGTTCTGCCCAAGAGCAGATCTTTCACTGCAAACCCAGCATTTTCCAGTCTTTCCTATTTTCTGCCTTCCTCTTTGTCTCTTCATATGACCCATATATCTTAATGTCGTCTATCATCTGATATCTTCTTCTGCCCCGAACTCTTCTCCCGTTCATCATTCCTTCCAGTGCATCCTTCAGAAGACAGTCTATTCTTAACCAGTGACCCAGCCAATTCCTTTTCCTCTTTCTGATCAGTTTCAGCATCATTCTTTTTCCACCCACTCTTTCCAACACAGTTTCGTTTCTTATTAAGCATAAATTATTCTGATTCTCCCGCTATCACTCAAGAAACAAGAAACACTAGTGGAAACACTAGTAATGCCCCACTTCGATTATTGTGATTTTCTACTGCCTGATCTCAATGTCAACCAGTCGCAAAAATTACAACGTGTTCATAATTCTTGTGTTCGCTTCGTCTGCGATGTCCGTCGCGCTGACCACATTACCCCATCCTTCCAAACTCTAAACTGGCTACGGCTTCATTCTCTTGTTCTCCTTTTCCAAGTCCTTCACACTTCTACACCTACATACCTTGCCTCCCGTTTCAGTTACCTGTCATCATATCATAATCTCTTCACACGCACGCAAAATAGCCGCATACAAGCCACACCATCACATAAGGCATCATCGTATTCATCATCATACACAATCTCGCTCTTGCCCTTGTGGAATATCCTACCCAGTCACATCAGAGACTGTCGGAATTTAGTAGCGTTCAAAAGCAAGCTTATTAAGTATTTTCTTACTGCGTAGAGTAGGTTTAATTTTTACTTAATCAATAAAAGAAATGCTTCTCTCTTCTTAACTTTTACAATAAACTGTCTAGCTTTTATTAATCTGTTAATCTTTTAGTACTTTGATATTTATTGTATTTGTAAATTTAATATTAATTGTAATTATAATTGTATTCTTAATATTGTAGTTGTAATCCCTTGTTGGAGGGGAAGAGAAGGCCTGATGGCCTTATCTCTACCAGGTTAAATAATAATAATAATAATAATAATAATAATAATAATAATAATAATAATAATAATAATAATAATAATATCAGCAATATCAGCGGTTTCCGCTAAGGCCAGTGATGTTTTACAATCAGCAGAGGGGGATGATATATTGAATTCTATAATGCAGGTATATATATATATATATATATATATATATATATATATATATATATATATATATACCTGATTGGCAGCACTGACGAGTATCTTCGCCATCTATTCATAGAAGCAATAACTAAAGAAGTCGTACTTACACCAACAAATTATCAATCACTGTCGAAATGTTATTTTTCATTTAACGACGCTCGCAACTGCAGAGGTTATATCAGCGTCCCCGGATGTGCCGGAATTTTGTCCCACAGGAGTTCTTTTACGTGCCAGTAAATCTACTGACATGAGCCTGTCGCACTTAAATGTCATCGACCTGGCCCGGGATCGAACCCGCAACCTTGGGCATAGAAGGCCAGCGCTATACCAACTCGCCAACCAGGTCGACGTCACTGTCGATTAATATGGGTCAGATATCTTTGAACTCTACCGTAGTGTATAAGAGCCTGGTCATTCAGTTACTACGAGTAACGCGTGAAGATACTTCTTCACAGAACTGGAGTAGTAAGCACAATGTTTCAAGCTGCAGTGTAGCTTTGGATTCCTCCTCCCTAAAAGAAAAAGAGAGAGAGAAAAAAGATGTGACTGAAAGACGTATGTATCTAAACGGAAAGGCATTTCACATTACGATCATTCATAAAACATCAGACCGTAAAATACGTGACACATTTATGGAAGAACTATTAAATCAAGGGGGGAAGTAAATAGGGCGTTGTTTTACAATGCTTTTTTCTTAAACAAATACTGTATCAAAATATTTGCACATACACTCTTACCTCTGTATAAGGCCTGGGCCATTGCGCTAGATTTAGTGATAAGAAAGAAGAGTAGGCCTATAGAAATGTGGCTTTAAAAATCTGTTTTATAATGGATACTCGTTGTACATCTTTGTCACATGACTGGATTCCCAGTTGTGAGGCAATCGAAGAAAACAGAGTAGGTGAACCTTCAGGTCGTGCGAATTTGCTCTGATGATGAAACCCGTATGCAGTATGCAGATGTTAAGTTCCAAAACATGGCTAAATACCCTGAACAAAGCAAGAAAACTACCGGAAACGGAAGGAGGAGGAAGAGGAGGGTTCACAGAGCCAGTGCCGTCAACTTATGTAGGCGAGCCAATTGGGATCGAGCTTTTTCCTCTTAACTCATCCAATTTTTAACATTTTCATGTTCTGGTTGTTTCATTTTGAAGCTTAAGAATAGCTCTAAAATTGACCACCATCAGTTTCTAACTAAATGGATAATATTTTTAATTTATATTTTAAATTATGTAACAGATTTTCAAGATATTTTAGCCCATAAATTATTTTTTTCTAGGCAAAATTTTAACTGAGCGGCATGATTATGGTCCATTTTTTAAATTATGTATGTGTTAACACGCACAAAAAAATGTTACAATTCTGTTCAGTAGTTTCAGAATAAAGAGGAAAACGGATTTGGAAAATGCAGTTTCCGGAAAACTAGCTTGACGTTCTCCACTGATAGCTGCACAAGCAAAGTTCAGAGTCTTCCATTTAAACCAGCGGTGACCAAAGCGGGTGTCGTGATTACATCGTGTAATCACAGATATTCCTGTTTCCTGTACATTGCTGTGTGTTTCATTCACGTACTGAATGGTGGTAGTGGTATTATTATTATTATTATTATTATTATTATTATTATTATTATTATTATTATTATTTAATATTCCTAATTGAGGACTTTGCCGGAAGAAAGGCGGATAGACCTATACGTCCTTCTTCGGGAAAACGGTTTAAAATGTAGTGAATAATTCGCTAAATAATAGTAGCGAAATTTTGTTTTGATTGTACTGTACATACCTGCAGGACAGGGCTGCGTGCGTGTATAACATTTTATTCAGATGCTTTTTAAAATCTTAGATTGCATGTCTCTCAATTCGCCATATTGACGTATACGCCCTTTTTCCGGCAAACTCCTCAATTATTATGTTGGGTGAAGAATATAATGTGCGCAGTTCTGTGTTGTGTAACTTTCTCCATTCCCTTGTAACTTCATCCCTCTTAGCCTCAAATATTTTCCTAAGCATCTTATTTTCGAACACCATTAATCTCTGTTCCTCTCTCGAAGTGAGAGTCCAAGTTTCACACCATACAGAACAACCGGTAATATAACTGCACATAAATATTACGAAAATGAATATCATGATACGTGAAAGGGAGGATTTATGAGATTTTCTGTGAACTTATAATTGAAGTGTTTGAGCCTAGCAAATGTTTTTCAAAAGTTGGCGCCACTGCACAGAGGTCGAAAACTTGTGGGCGTGACGTTTTACGTAAAACTTGCTTGAACCCCGGGAAAATTTTAGCATACATAACCGAATCATTAGGAACAAATGCTTCATTACCATCACACAGTAATCGAAAAACATGTCGAAAGCTATAATTGCAGTGAGGAATACAAATTTAATGAATCGAAGAATAAGTAAGTGAACTCGTGAACTTTGATGATTCCATTTTCACGCCGGTCGCGGTGTGGAGTTCTCTACGTCTTCAGAGCATATGGCCTTTCCCAAATAAAAAGAAAGCGTCGCTGAGATGCATAGACAGCAACAGCACAAACTGAACTACAAGGTCACGAGATTGGCTCTGATTGGCTCTGGTATTTACTGTGTCCCTGTCTAGAGATCATTCCCTATTTGCATGTACAGCGAGAAGCACAAGCAGGACGTGGTTCATTTGTCTCGTTGTGCGACGCGGGGGCTTCACTGCGCGGACAGGAAGAGAGAAATAAATGCGACTGGAAGTGTTATTTGAAGGGGAATTAAAACGAGAGGGGAACGATTATCCCCATATAAAGATTGACAGGAAATATTACCCTTTGTTACATTAAGTAATCTTTGGTTGTGTGGCGTGCCTCGACGAACTGTGAGCAGCATCAATTCGCACCCATTGTGAACAGTGCGTTTTGTATTAATTTCCATTCTAATCCACTTAAAGAAGAGCACTTGAGCAGGACTTTAAATAGAGCTGTGCCTTGGTATCGGTTTTTAAATCTCGCATAGCTGCAGCAGATGGTCCAGGCTGTGGGAACTCGCTGACAACGCGAATGATTACGAGTTTGATGGTCGCGGCAGAGCTTTCTGTCTCTGATCCTGCGGGCGTCTGGAGCACATACTTCTTGTACATTTTCAGTGCTACATTTGACGATGTTTATGCAGTTTTTGACCTCTTACCGGTCCTTATCAATAGTGTCGACACAAGACAATGCATTTAGTTCATAACTTGTTACTATGAGGAAATGGATTGTTTCAAATTAAACATAAAAAATAATAATAATAATAATAATAATAATAATAATAATAATAATAATAATAATAATAATAATTAGACTTCGTTGAATTGCCACACGCACCATGCAATCAGGTTGCCGATGTACGGTAGTATAGAGGAGGTGGGCGACCTCCCGGTCTCGTAGTACAGGGACAGCATTTTATTTTTACTAACATTTTTAATATTAACCTGGCTATACCTTTAGAGAACCGGAAACACCGTTCGCTACCTCCTTCCACGACTGGAGTTCGATGATACCGGCGTAAAACACAAACAAATCACTTTACTAGGTATAGGAGGGAAGAAAAGTAGTTCATCCATTTACGTAAACTAGGAAATATCGCGATTTTGAGTTCGATAATTTTCATTAGGTTTTTGTTTAATCAAAATGCAGTACTGTATTAAGAATAAGTGTTTTTACTCACGAACTGAGCTATTCATGCGAACGTATTCATTATGCAATGTATATTATACTGTCTACAGCACATTAGCGTACAATATACAATAGAGAATGAAGTTCAATTGAAAAATAATCATAATATGGATATTTAAACACATTTTTTAAAATAGTGGCCGTTCATTTCGATACAGGCTTCAGTTCTTTTATGCGTAATATCGTACTATAGACTATTGCATCTAATTGCAATTGCCAGTTTCGTCTTTCGTACCAGTAACTCATGTTGAAATAATTCTGACCTACTCTATAAAAGAGTACCTTATGTAGTGTAAATTCCATCTTCACTTCTGCCCGACCCGCACAGATAAAATTACTCAGACGTGCTATCTACTGTCCGTTCAAGTGGTTATGCCGCAGGATCGTAGAAAGGGGGAACTCACGTGACAGTTAATTACTTAACGAGGCCTTTTTATTTAAGTTATTTTAAAAAGTTGTATAATATTACGTAAACGTCCAATTCCTAACAGAAATTAATGTTTTCAGAAAAGAGCTAAGACAGCCCTGCTTTTACAGAGGGGCGAGCAGAAGCAGGTGGGGAAAATCGGGATGCGACGTAGGCAAACGGACTGTACCTATGCGAAAATATGATTCAATATTGAAAGTTCTTTCGTCACTGGAAAACGCGAACATATTTCTGGAACGTACTGTACTCAGTAACTCAGTGCTGTTTACTATATGCGGCCTTGATTCTGTCTGGAGAACAGTTGAAACTTCATTAGTAGGAGGGGTGGGAGTGAAGTACATTAAAAAACTCAGGTACAATAAAAATTGAAGTAAAAATAAAATGATGTCCCTGTATAAGCAGTTCATGTTAAGAGATGTGACCGGTCCAAATAGAACAACTACAGCTAATGTATACCTATGTAAGCACTTGTTTTTGCATTACTGTGGTCGAAATAGTCAAAGTTTAACATTTGTTCAGTGCAGACAAGAATTCAATCAGACATGCTACAATGAGAGTGTTGCTGTTCCAAAAAATTGCCCCTGGAATACCCTTATCCCGCAGCCAGTCATGACCCGTTGGGGAACGTGGTTGGATGCTGTTTATTATTATGCAGAACATTACAGCAAAATAATGGAGGTAATTGATGTATTCAATAGCACAGACAGTTCCGCTGTTGCAGCTGTAAAATCATTGCCTTCTGAATAGCTATTGGAAGATATTCTGTTCATTGATTCTGATTTTAAAATCGTGTCCAAAAGCATCACCCTGTTAGAATCGTCTAAACTACAACTCTCAGAAGCCCTTAATATAGTGGATAAAGTATCACAAACCGTTATCCAAACTAACAATTCACTAATTTCAGAAAAAGTGAAATGTAAGTTGAGAAACATTGCTAAAAATTCTGCCTATTCACAATTTCGTATTATAAATTATGTACTATCAGGTCACGACAAGACGTCTGAAGTTGGTGTACTAAAAGTAGTGACTTTCCATTCTTCAAATGTGCACTTATTACATCGTGTGATGTCGAATGTACATTTTCCCAATATAAAAACTGTTTAAGTGACCATCGAAGGAGGTTACTTTGCAGTCGCTCAAAATGTACGTAACTCTTCACTGCAGTGCACATATTCAAGGATGATGTGAGTACGTTACATTAAATTTTAAGAATTAATATATCACTACAAAATAATTGTGTATTTACATGTTTAGACATTTCCTACTTCAATGACCATTCCATATATTTCTTGACTGCAGGATACAGGTTTTATTGTAACCGCAGTATACTGCTCAGTGTTTACATCAGAAGCATACTCCATCCGTTGCACGTCCCCTTCTCATACAGTCTATACCGCGATTACAGTAAACCTTGCGAATCTCGTGGCAATTCCACGAAGTCTAATAATAATAATAATAATAATAATAATAATAATAATAATAATAATAATAATAATAATAATAATAATAATAATAATAATAATAATCAGTGGCGCTACAGCCCATGAAGAGCCAAGACCGACCAGCCGGCATATGGCCGAGAGGTCACATGCCGAAACAGAGGTGAACGATCATCCAACCAGAATGGAGGTATCGTGTGGTTAGCACGACGAGCCTCCCAGCCGTTATAGCTGGTTTGCGTAACCGGATTTCGCTACCTGTCGTAACTCCCCAAGTGCATCACGATGCTGAGTGGGCACCGGTCCCATACACTGGCCGAAATTTCATGAGAAAAATTTTTCCCACATGAGGACTCGAACCAGCGCGCATTCCGTAACGCGAGTCCTAGGCAGGATGTCTTAGATCACGACGCGACGGCACGGGACAAAACTTTTTTTTAGTGTATCATAATTCATCCATACAAATTTATTTGCATTTGACTGGATTTTATGCCTTAGTAATATTTATTACACAGTGCCTGTGGCTATAATGCTGGTGCGCTAGGTCTTCTGTCCAGAAAGCCTGGGTTCGATCTCCTGTGGAATTTTAGGCGGACAAATTAGATGTTGGAGAGGTTTTTTCTCGGGGTACTCCAGTTTTTCTTCTTCATTCCACCAAACTCTCCACTTCCTCCTTATCTCAATTATGATCTTAAAAATAGGCTGGGGAAATGTCCGGAGGTAGGACAGGTTTCCTGTGCTGATCTATGTTCTAAGCGCTTTGAGCTCCGGGCTCTGGGTTCGTGCTCGTCAGTAGGTGATGGGATCTTACCTGCAGAGCCCAGGAAGGATGGTTCGCTGTAAGCGGATTGACGAATGCCACCCGGGTTATCTGTCAGACTTAGGGCCAGTTTGATCAAGCTTTGTTTTTATTTTATTTTAGTAGGTTATTTTACGACGCTTAGGTTATTTAGCGTCTGGATGAGATGAAGGTGATAATACCGGTGAAATGAGTATGGGGTACAGGACCGAAAGTTACCCAGCATTTGCTCATATTGGGTTGAGCGAAAACCCCGGAAAAAACCCCAACCAGATAACTTGTCCCTATCGGGAATCGAACACCTGGTTTCCGGACCAGACGCGCTAACCGTTACTCCACAGGTGTGGACTCAAGCTTTTTTAAAATAATCCTAACATGTTAACTAACATGTTGTTAACAATTAAACATGCTGTTAGTGTAATAGTGTTTCTCCAACCATTTGAAGTATGTTGGTTAGGTAATATGATGTTAAGAGCAATGTAATAGGAATTCACGAGGCAGTGATTGTATTGAAGTTTTCTGAATGTGCCTATAGTTGTTGTGTAGTCATGTTTTAGCGGCAAATAATAATATTGTATTTCTATATTGCAGAAGTATTCGAGACTAATGGAAATCGAGAAAAAGAAACGTACAGTACGATTATTTAGTCCTCACAGTCGCCCCGGAGATGTGCGCCTGGGACATGCGAGTCCATTTAGTTACGCCAAGGAGTGTTTGGGTTATTATTACCGACCACTCGCCCTTATCTCTATTCCGGAACTCTCCCCACTACTCCTATTACTTCCCCTCTTTCGCGTCGCTGAGCTGTCAGGACTAAATAATCGGTCTGTAGAATATTCTAACGTCTCTTCAAATTCTTCTTTAGTTGCCACACTCTTTGTAATTCCGTATCGTATAAGAAATTTACTTTCTGATAAATCTACAATATATTATTTCTTTGGCTTCAATAATGCCAAATAATCTTGATATGCCTAATAATGCGGCTCACAACATGTTTCCTGGCAGCCATGATTCTCACTATAAGATGATGTTAAGGATTTAACTGATGGAGTATGCTATGTTAATTTAACAATGGGTTTAACATGACGTTAGCAGTAACAATAATTGATGAAACAATTCTTCTGTAAAGTTTACTGTTAAACTGCTTTAACGACGTGTTAAATATTTAACGAAGCTTGACGAAACTGAGCCTTAAGGGGAGAGGATGGTATTTTTTAAAACGTTTTTCCTATTTGGTGTAAAATATTAATTTTTTGTATGTAGAGAGCTCATAGCTGTGGCAACTTAACCAAATAAAAATATTTTGAAAAAAAAATTATTTGGGGGTCCAAATTTGAAAAAAATATACCCAATGCAGGATTGTACTAAAACCGATATATCTAAACCATTTTTAAAGATAATTTCAAACAGTTTTTTGCAATGTATTTGCAAAAGCATGTTCTACAAACTATCTAACAGAATTTTGATATTAGTCCCTACGTTTGTAAAATAAACAATTAAAATGTAATAACAATTTTCTGATTTCCTTTCTTGCAAACAAACGGACGTATTTTTAAAATGAAATCAATTAACAAAATTCTGTTATAGAGAAAAGTTTCCTAATAGTCTAAAGAATGTGTGTTCTAAATTTCATGCATGTATATTTAATAGTTCATAAATTATATCCATTTTTGTCTGGCAATGTAGCAAAAAAAAATAAAGTTACTGGAAACTACTGGAAACCGATAAAAGTGGGCGTGTGATTTAAAAATCCATAGCGCAGGAAGTTTAAAAATTACGTCTCAACATCCGATAAGGGCACAAATACCCACAAAATGTTATGCAATGCATTCCACATATATCAAAGGGTATTTTAAAGAAGAAAAAAATTTTTTTTTGAAAATTTAATTTACCGGAAACAACAATAAAAGTGGGCGAATGATTTGAAAATCCATAACGCAGGAAGTTTAAAAATGGCGACTCAACATCTGATAAGGGCACAAATACCCACAAAATGTTATGCTATGCATTACACACATATCACAGAGTATTTTAAGGATTTTTTAAATTTATTCATTTTTCACCAAAAAATGCCATCCTCTCCCCTTAACAATCATCGCACATAGGGCGTGCAATGGGCCTGAACGATCATACCGGATCCAGCGCTTAAGGAATCAGTCAATCAATTAATGACTCACTCAGTCAATCAATATTCATTACAATCACGTCTGTGGTTACAGTGCTAGCGCGCTGGCCTTCCATCTAGGAGGCCCGGGTTCGATCCCCTACAGGTCTGTGTGAAATTTGTGGTGGACAAAATAGATGTTGCAGAGGGTTTTTGTCGAGGTACTCCCGTTTCTCTTATTTTTTCAACACACTCTACCTTTCCCTGATTTCATCTTTCATCTGTAATAGTGGGCTGTGTTGATGTCTGGGAATAGTAGGCTACGGTTCCGATTCTGATCTAGGTTCTAAGGACTTGGGGCTCCGGGCTCTCGGTTCGGGCTCGTCACTAGATGATAGGACCTTCCCTTCAGGGCAGAGGAAGGATTGCCCTCCTGTCAGCGTCGGGTTCACGAATGCCACCTAGGCCATCCTTCGGACTTGACAAGCAAACATTCTGACGGGGGCAGATAAAAAATTTAAATTTTTTTCTTTCACCATGTTAATAATGTCAAAAGAAGTGCTTATATAAATTTTGGCCACTCGACCGCAATTACGAGGGCCGCAAAAAATAAGTTGTCAGGGGCCGTTAACAGGAAGAAAACACAATTTTATTGGAAAAATTTATTGAAACAGACACGACAATTGTTGAAGTATTTTTCAACATATTCCCCACCGGAACTGAGAAATCTGTCATATCAGAGATCGACAGAGAGGTGCAGGCGGCTGACTTCTACGACACAAGGATACAAAAATTAATTCCATGGTATGACAAATGTCTCAATTCCGGTGGGGGATATGTTGACAAATAGCGCAACAATTGCTGTATCTATTTCAATAAATCTTTCTATGCAATTGTGCTTTTTTTCTCTATACTGGCCCAGGGAAAATCACTTTCTGGACGGCCTCGTAATTGCGGTCGAGTGGCCAAAATTTGTATAAGCAATTCTTTTGACATGGTGGAAAAAAAAAAAAACTTTTTATCTGCCCCCATCAGAATGTTTGGTTGTTAGACAGTCATCACATATAGGGGTAATGGTCCTAAACGGCGTAAGTGCAAGGATCCATCCCGGATCCCAGCCCTCATGAAATTAATCAATCAATCTATGAATACCGGACCGGAATCTTAGCCATTACACTTTCATTATTTCTTTTAATTAATTTGTATATGTAAAATACTATATTATAAAATTGATATTAGTCGAATTATTTGCTTACATTTCGACTGAACATGAACACAGTAACAGCGTACTGACTGTCTGTCTATTCTCTTTTTCGGAAAAGTTAGACTCACAAAACACACTTTTTTTCTGTGAAAATCTCGGCAGTTACAAAAAACGTCATTGGACTTTTTTTCTTCCGTTATTTACGCTCTACCACCAGTGTGTTTTTTTTTTTTTCAAATTTATTTCGTTTACATTCTGTGTACCCAATAGTATTTTCTAAATCCCGAACGTTCTGTATATATCCCACCCTACTCCGCATTGGATTGTCAGTAAGAAAGGAGGAGGTTAAGCAGAAGAATAAAGAAGTAATAGCTTTTACATTCGTAAGTTGCTGACTGGATTTTGAATATTACTGGACTACTTAGAGCCTGCTGTGGCTCCGAGATCTAGATTCTATAGTTCTAGAGCATTGAGCCTATCAAACAGACAGTTCGAATTCGAATTCCGGTCAGATCTGGGATTTTTCATTCAACAATCCATAGTGGCACTTATGGCGGACAAAATCACAGTTGGGAGTTTTTGTTGGGTTCTCCCATTTCCCCATGTTAGGTATTTAAAGTCGTTCCAACCTCTCCTTTTCGTTGCTATCTTCGTAGTGATCAGTCACGAAGCTTGTGTTTATGAGGGTACTAGGAACAATAGACTGTGCAGATACTATTTCGCATTGTCTGTAATGAGGCGATAGTAGCGATCCTAGTGGTTAGCAACTATCTATGGATGCATATTTACTAGGTATTGAGCTTCGTGACAGTATATAATAGACTATGGTATCACTCCGATAACTAGTTAGTGACGTGTGAGAGGAGCTGGTATAGGGATAGCCTATGTGGGCTTGCCTGCATGAAACCTGCATGGACAGCGAACCTTAGCATAATCAAATCCTGAGAGTGAGAAAACATGTAGCCGTGAGTTAGGGTAATAGTTTATTGTGATGGATCAATTGCTAAGGGTTCACCTACACTCTTGAGGATATTATTATTATTATTATTATTATTATTATTATTATTATTATTATTATTATTATTATTATTATTATTATTATTATTACATTAGTTTTGGATTATTACCAAATCCAAGTTTCATTTTGTATTATCTCCACGAACGGCGTGCGGTAATGACGTTTTTGGGGAAGCAATTCCATGGAAACCCTGTATGTAGGCAACAGTCAGCGAAGCCCAGTCGAGCGATGGCATACATACAGGCACTGCTTCCCTTCACGTCATGCTACCGCACGCCAACTAATACTCGTAGAGCCAGAAAGTATCGGAACTTCGGGTGGTAACGCCATGCTTTATAGGCAACTTCTCTGCCTTTTCCGTGTGGTATGTAACCTACTTTCCAGGCGTATAGACTCAGTGTGAACATGTGTTGCACATGGTATATAACCATTTATACCACACCGCCTTTAAAGTACGCTCCCTGGGCAGTGACACACTTCTGCCAGCGTCCATATCACTTCTCGAAACATTCCTGGAGCCCATCTTTTTGGTCACTTGCCGCAGAGCGCTTGTTGCATGAATTTTCACCTCTTTGACTGACTCTAACCGCGGTCCTTTAAGTAGGGATTTGACCTTTGGAAATAAGTAGAAATCTGCTGGAACAAGATCTGGAGAATATGGTGGCTGTGGAGGGACAGGTATTTTGTGTTGTGCGAGGGATTCGCTCACCAAGAACGACCGATGTGCAGGGGTATTGTCATGATGGAGAACCCAATTCTATCCTTGCCTCAAGTTGGGTCTTCTTCGTCGAACTGCATCACGAAGATGCCGAAGAATTGCAACATACGCTCCTTAAGTTTCACTTTCGTAAAAATCGTATTGTAATGTATATCTGCGTTATATTTTTCTCAAATACTGAAACCTCTGTTTTTTTCTTCAGATTACCGAAGAGATGCAAGACGGCACCTGCCACTCAGTGAAAACAACGCTCAGTGTATGGAGTGTGAAAGCTGCTCGGCACCAACAACAGCCAGTTAATGCGACAACCTGTTCCGTTCCTAAGTACTAGTGCCGCAGGAGTGTGTTTACGTAATTTTCTCCTGCTGCTCAAGTGCTTATCAATGGGAAGGGACGCCCAACCTGCCTGCAGCTACAAGTTCAGTTCTCAGTTCTCCGTCCCTGACTCAACCATGACTTCTTTTCGTGTAGAGAAGAGGGCGAAGATTGTAGATAACTCATTAAGTCTTTTTACAGATATGTATTAATGGAGGTTGGAGGGTTTGGTGCCAATTCATCCAGGGGATTTTCGCCCAGAAACATTTTCATCCTCGAAACAGTCGTCCATTGGATAATTTTCCCAAAATTATTAATCCAAAAGAGAGTTCAACCAAAGAAAATTGTCCAAAATATATAATTTGTTTTATGTATTAGATTTATGTATTACATTTTTAATTTCGTAGTTCTGTCAAACACCACAATTTATAATTTACAATTCATGTTGGGAAATGTTCAGCTAAGCCTCGTGTTAATATCATAGGCTATATCAACATATGATTGATTATTTATTCCGTCAATATGGCTTAAGCAATGAATTACATATGAAAGAAAACTATTGATGTATTACATCCTATATTATCTTGATACTAACGTTTTCGTCCCTAGTGGGGCATCTTCAGGTGCAAGATATACCAACAACTTGACATCGGATTGCAGTTTATTCCATTAGACTGATTACGGGCAAAAAAAAAAAAAAAAAAAAAAAAACACATCCCTTCTGTTCAACAACCCGTGTATGATGATTAGACTCGCATGATGTTGTAAGTAATTTCATACCTTCACATGGCATTTCAAAATACTCTCTATTTCACCTACCATAGATATATGTTTGTCTTCAGATACTAGAGCATTGAACATTTAACGACAATTCCACTCGCTCCATGAAATTAGTTATACACGCTTTTATGACTCCACATTTAATAATATTAGGTTTTAATTCTGTATATTTTTAGTATTTTTATTGATTTTATTGTGATCACCACCTTATTGGTAACAATATATTTGAGATATCCATACAAGGGGATCTACTTTATATAACTAAGTAAATTCACATTGTTTTAAATTAAATTTGTTTTTAACATTTTGACAGGAAATTTAATGTTGGTATGGATAATATTGTCACCATGTCATATTTTATTCTAGTCATGGCATTTTCAAATGTATAACTTGATTGTAATTGATTTCAGATGATACTTCTATCTTGTACCTGAAGATGCCGCACTAGGGGGAAAACGTTAGTATCAAGATAAAATACGATGTAATACATCAATAGTTTTCTTTCATATGTAATTCATTGCTTAAGCCATATTGACGGAATAAATAATCAATCATATGTTGATATATGTTATTAACCATAATTTATATTGCCATAGTATGACCACAAGTATGCAGATATCCAATAATATTACCATCATCTTTGTAATCATCATGCAATGTTTTGCAGCCTAACATTCAGGTTCTGGCACTTCCTTTTTTGTGGTTCTCTGATTCGATGGAACAGCTTTCGTAGGCGTGATTTCAAAGCAAATATTATTCAATCAAAATCGTCTTCACCATCACTGTCATGGTCATAAAATCTATCAAACTTCAAAAACTGTTCACATTTGTTGTTATTTGGAATTTTTATGGTAAAACATGAAGATCTGATAGTGATTTTGGGTTTGAGGAAAATTTCCTCCGACATCTTTTATTCATGTTCCTTTTCAGTGACTCACGCAGAGGAAGGAACGGGAGCACTCTTGATGGTACACCCTCCAGCTCACGTTGATAATTTGCACTGAGCCTGCAACAGGCTCATTCTCTGCAGCTCTCTTTAGCCTAATACAACGCCTTAGGGCTTCCACTTCGTGATCAATAGCCTTCAGAACCTGTACAACGTCAGCATCCGGCACTGTAGTAATAGCCCGTTTCGTGCAATTTGGTTTTCTTCTACATACTCAATACAATTTAGTTCTGTTAGAATTTTTTGAGTCCAAGTTATATAGATATTCTCTGTGGACCAAAATCATTCCATTCCTTTCACTTTCACAGTATGTAAAGGATGTAAATGATATTTTGTTATTGAAGTGTTGTATCAGTGAAGGAATATGTTGTGTCAGTGAAGTGTGTTGTGTCAGTGAAGAATTATGTTGTGTCAGTAAAGTGTGTTGTATCAGTGAAACGTGTTCCTGTCAGGGAAGCTTTATAGTTTATAGTGGCAGTGCAAAGTATTTGAACAGCGAAATGTTTTTCAAGTGTTAGTGAAATCAGGATAGAATCAGTGAAATGTGTCGTAGTTCCAGTGCAGTGAGTGAGTTGACAGCGAAATGAGTGTAATGTTGAAAGGTACTTGTGCAGATATGAACATATCATACTCGTGGGTTTTAGTTCGAACTTAGGTTTAAAATACAAATTAGATTTATTTTAAATGTTATTTTAAGTGATCGTGCTTCATTTAATTTAGGATATTCCCTATTATTATTATTATTATTATTATTATTATTATTATTATTATTATTATTATTATTATTATAAATTATTGTTAGTATTAATTATTTGTATTAATTATTGGTATTATTATTAACTGTATTTTTAATTAATAAGTTTATTATTGTCATTATTGAGTGTAATTAGTTACCACTGCCACCGGGTATATACCCATTGCAGTGTGAATAAATACATGCATGCATACATACATACATACATACATACATACATACATACATACATACATACATACATACATACATACATACATACATACATACATACATACATACATACATATCATTTCTCCCTGATCGCCCATTAGACCTGATTTACGAGCAACTGCAAATTTAAAACTGTATACAAAATAAACATATTACCATTGATATGAGAATATTGTTGGGAATGTTCCTAGGGTGAAGGTAAGAATGGAATATGTTGGGCGAATTTTCTTTGGATTAATATTCTTGGATGAATTTTCTTGGGAGAAATATTTTGGGTGAATTGTCCCTTGTGTGCAATATTCATGGATTAAATGGCCGGACTCCGGTTGGGGTACAGAAACAGGATGGTCTGTGTGTGAAGAGTCTAATATGTGCTGCACATACTCTTCAAGGTAAAATTTAACAATCTGTAGTGCTATCCACGTTTCTGAGATGGACAAGGTCGGAAAGTGTTTTTCGGCGTTCTCTGGTTTCCCTCGAAAATACAAATGTCATTCGGTCAACACTTTCCGTTTCGTCCTACTCTTTTCTTGTTTTATATAATTTAATTTCATAAAAATATTGTTTCAGGATAGGTGTACAAGCTAAGGTAATGTCGAGTGGAAAGTACTAACCAGTTACTTCATCTCTGTGAATGTTCACAACTATGCTTCTAACTGGACGGTGCCAGCCAAGGACGGAGACGATAAATTGCCTCCCCAGGTCAAAAGATTACGTAAATTGCCTCCTGTTTACTTCAGCTACGGTACGTAAATTGCCTCCTCTTTACCTGAGAGAATGAACGTACTTCTAGTTTGTAAATTAGTCACTGATCAGTATTTTCCTTCCCATTTGCAGACATAGGAATGTCAATATTATAGGCTTACCTGCATAATTATTCACAAATTACTGGTATGGTTAAAAATGTGGTTCAGTATAATTAAAATGTTGGTCAACTTCAGTTAGAAAAACTTCGTCATGGAACTTAAAATGTGTTTGAAACATGCTAAATAACTTTTGTTTCCCTGAGTATTTTTAAGCTTTTGACAAAATTTGAAGTAAATATTTTGAAAACTTTTGTATGAGGAGCATTTTTAGTGACGGCATTATAAAATATGGAAAAAAATTTTATTTCAAAACTACAAGTCCTAGTGGCACCAAATTTTGTACAGAGCATACTAATATAGACATGTATATATGGTATAAATTTCATAAGATTTGGATGAAAAGTGTGGCTGTTCAAAATCTCATATAAGTGTCCCCTTAACGGGAGTAGATAGTGATGTCTGTGCGATTAAAAAATTTTAGTACAAAAGTTTAGTTCAATATTTCTAGGCTTTTAGCACTCAGAGTGTAATAAAAATTTCCATGCCCATACAATCAATCATTCTGAATTCAGTGGTATAAAACACATCCAATTAGTTTCGTATCCAAGTGCAAAAGAAAGGCCCTAACTGATAACCTGTTTTCCCACTTTGCTAAATGTACCTCATTCTTCAGGTGCACTTTACTTGCTACAATCTTCACTCATATTCCTTGCATTTTTTAAGTTATCTAGTAATCTATATTGTAAATTCTAAAGCAAAATTTAGTTAAATATTTTACTCCTAGTGAAACAGAAAAAAATATTGAACGTTCTTTAATATTTTTTGCAAATTTTTTCAATGCATATCTATTTTTTCTCGTGTTATGTGTGTGATATTCTTAAGCTTGTCGATCTACTATGTAGAACACATACTGCAGAAAACGCTTTAAAAATTTCATGTAAATGGATTCAGTAGTTTCAGAGAAAAATACACTTAAGTTTGAAAAATATCAACATATGGAAAACTGTATTAAAAAAAAAAAAACGAAGGATCATGAATTAAATGTACCGCCAAATTTAAAGAGCAATTTAAAGGGTTTATCTGCAGAAATACCTCCCACAATATTTATATTGTTTTAAAGAGCAAGTTTTATACTTTTTTTTAAACAGAAAATAATAAATCGGATTTTTTACACCTAATCACTACCTGGTTCCCTTAAACGGACAGGAATTTATAACCAACAGCCCTTACAAACTCAAATCGAGTAATCTGTTTGTGCGAAGTGAAAGTAGACTATTTTATTTTGTGAAACTACTTAATTCTTTGCGCAAAACGGACTTATTTCTGTATTTGTTTAAGACTTTCAATGAAGTGATAAATATTTGGATGGCTGGCACTGAAAAATTCTTAAGTTTTCTGTGGAATGACAAACTAGAAATTTATACCCCTAATAACCTATCTTCGTGTTAGTAGGGAGACCGGAGGGAAAAAGACCTTTGGGGAGGCCGAGACGTAGATGGGAGGATAATATTAAAATGGATTTGAGGGAGGTGGGATATGATGATACAGACTGGATTAATCTTGCACAGGATAGGGACCGATTGCGGGCTTATGTGAGGGCGGCAATGAACCTTCGGTTTCCTTAAAAGCCATTTGTAAGTAAGTAAGTAATAACCTATCTTCATTCCTTCATATTGTCCGTAAAACTAGTGGTCATTATATTCTAATAGTAGTCAACAATTGGATTCCAGAAATGATACGTATATATTACCTTGAATTAATTTGTGAATGTGTTTGGATTGAGATACCCATGATTTTAATGTGGTAATTGGCATCTGACAGCCGCTATCTTCCACCTGACGCAGAATTTAAAAATTTCATAAATTTATCTTACATTTATCAAAAGTTATCGCCATACTCATTCATAATACATTCATATACAGGGTGTTTCCGGGCTAGTGTTATAAACTTTCAGGGATGATGGGGAAGGACACATGTATCAATTTGAGATCAGGAACCCTGGTTCGGAAATTACTGAGTCGAAAGTTATAAGCAAAACAGTTGTGTGGAAATGGAATTGTAATTTGGCACCACGTGCCCTCCTTCCCTTAACCTTTGGAACAGTCGTGGAAAGATGATATTGGCCGGATGTCTCCTACGTGGATACCTGGCCCGATACAATCTGTGAGCTTGTCTACTGTTCCCATTGGCTTATCCGTATTCGAAAATCAGGTCTGCTTATTCCGCTCTCGTGTACTCCTCCATTTCACTAGAACTGACCGACTGGACACTGCAACTTGTACACATACACTGCTGTCTACAGACGTGCATATCAGGACCGACCATGTCCGTTACACATTACGCCATCTGCATTGCTTTAGTGTAGTTCCTGTCCCCACCCCTCAGACAGCGCACTGAATGGAATACTGTAAGTAGACAACGTAAACAACGTCAGATGAATACAGTATGTGTAAGATGTACAGATAACTACACATAAATAAGATGTACAGAGGAATAAAATTATTTCATTTCCACTGAACTATTTTTGCTTGTAACTTTCGACTCAATCATTTCCGGACCGGGTTCCTTATCTGAAATTGATACATATGCCCTTCCCCATCATCCCTGAAAGTTTGTAACACTAGCCCGGAAACATCCTGTGTACTTGGAGATTTCAATGCGTCTGGTATCAACCGGTCAAATGGTTGCTTTTCGGAAAGCCCTCTTTATTATTCTTCAAGACTCAACCTTACGATTTATTTGCACCATTTTGCTATCTAGGATTTCAACAGCAAAACGCCACGATTAAAAGCAATAGCCTACGTACTAGATTTAGTTTTCACAAATATTACAGAAAAAGCTAACTTGCTCTCTTTCATTATCATCGCAAGAAAGTACCATACATCTTTGTTAATTTCGCTGGAAGTCATATTACGGACAACTTTTCAACGCCACCAGAGTTTTACTTAAATTATCCCCATGGTGATTACTAAGGTTCGGATAAAGTAGCTATATCAGGATAGGCATTCTTGGTCCGTGCGTTTTGTTTACAGACATCAACTAGTTGTCGCGTGTCCTCCAGCCGACAGCAGGGACCACATATATTCAGTTCCTATCGACTGTACTGTCCATTCACTGAGGTTTTAATTAGGGTGTGGGGAGCGCTCTTCCCACCAGGTAGAGTTTTAGCTAGTGAAAGAGGGTAGTATTTACTTAGCCTGAAACAAGTCAATGCCCTATCCTATACAGCTATACAACTTATCCTGATACAACAACTTTATCCGAAACTTAGTGTTTACTTTAACTTATACCATACATAATATAATCATGATTCATGACGTCTTTACCTATATAATGATGTTATGTTTCTAATACGAGTATATTAAATACATTTATTAATTATAAATAACACTCTATTACGTCGGTGGCCTTAAGCTATGGATCCGCTATGGCGATCATAGCCGAGCGAATTGGCTCTACCTGTAGGTACAGCATATGGGGCTGGTTTCTTTGCAACATTCACCGCGGGCTGCAGCGATCTGCTTGACTTGGCTTCAATTGACAACGATGATCGTCGATCATTTAGAAAACGAACGACTATAACACAATATGTAAAAGTCGTATATTTAGTAATTTCTCACAAATAAATTAACTTTAATTAATTATGTCTCCAATCATGCTGCCCTGTGCGATATGAGTTACAAAAACTATATATATAGATATGCCGATATTAAAGGAAATGTTGTGGAAGGAAGTTCGTAAAACTGTAGGCAAAATTGGTAAAGTTTCTTTATTTCAAGACAGGCTAATAGATGTACAGTATATTTCAATACATTATAAAAACAATATTAAAACATTATCCTTTTTAAAGACAGTTTTTAGGCTAAAAAATGCTGAATTTATTTTTTAGTGGGTTGTTTTACGACGCTTTATCAACATCTCAGGTTAATTAGCGTCTGAATGAGATGAAGGTGATAATGCCGGTGAAATGAGTCCGGGGTCCAGCACCGAAAGTTACCCAGCATTTGCTCATATTGGGTTGAGGGAAAACTCCGGAAAAACCTCAACCAGGTAACTTTCCCCGACCGGGAATCGAACCCGGGCCACCTGGTTTCGTGGCCAGACGCGCTGACCGTTACTCCACAGGTGTGGACTAAATTTAGTGTTAGTAGAGTAGGGGCGTATATACAGGGTGTATCAAAAGGTCAGGTTAATCCTTAAGGAGGTGATTCAGGATCTTATTTGCAACAAAAAAATCCTAATACACTTTTTCAGTATTCATCCCCGTTTCCGAGATACACGAGTATCACGTACCGTATCTATCCCCATTTGATTCCACACCTAATGGACCTGTCTGCTTGAGGGAAGGTAGGCTAATTGTCAGTTGTCTAGAGCAGATGCTCAAAATGTCCCCCTCTTGCACAAACACATGCTTCAGCACGCTGTCTGATCTCTCGCTGCATATTATCCAATCCGTGCTGGTGTGTCTACATCGCAGCAGTGTTAATCTTTGCAACGAGCTCTTCCCTGCTTGCTATCTCCGTTTGGTACACTTTCTCCTTCATGCAGCCCCAGAGAAAGAAGTCCAATGGTGTTGTGCGAGGCGGGCCTCGTACCTCGCACGTCGCATGCGTCGGTTCAGAAAAACCAAGGCTTTAATGATACAGCACAATTACTGCTATCAAATTTCTGATAGCATATACTTTCGATATCAAAGAGGACAATGTTCGCTGTAAAGGATACAGCTCAGCTGATATTGAACGCTGTGCGATCATCGCCAACTTTGTTGGCTTGGCAAAGATCGCCACAGCGAAACCATAGTTTTACCATATCCATTAAAGCTACCAAAACTTTACTAATAAATATGGAGTAGGCCTAATTATTTTACGCTTTAATTTTATAATATACACAATCCTTAATTACTTACCACATGTGTATTATTGTTTCCAGCAGTAACATCTGGAGGCATCATCGTGGTTACCACACTTTACTCCATACTGGCTGAGGCACATGGACGTAATGTCTGCAATCGACTGAACGATCAACAGGGTGTGTCGAAATCGGTGGTTAAAATTTTTTGTTAAGTAATAAAAAAGTGGGGATCTAAAAAAGTTGTATTATGGGTTAATTATTGTCTCTACCAAATTTGGTCCTCATACGAAGATTTCTAGCCTGGGCGCATTAGCTTCTAAGTGTAAGGATTTTATGTAAATCTGTATTTAAATAACTTCGCAGTTATTTGGTTGCTACAGACTGTAATATTCATTATATTATTTATATTTTCTGTTACTTTAAACATTTTAATATTACTTAAGTAACCAGATAACTGAACAGAAATCTTAACCATATTTACAGGCTGTAACAACCCAGAACTGACCTCAGGGAGGTGGCTGCTTTCGAGTTCTTTCTTTCCGTCGAAATAAATATCCTGGGGAAATTTTGTTCCTTCCAATTCGTTCTTAAAGGACAGCACTACAATATTTCTTTGGTTTTCGTTGAATTTTGCTTATATATATTAATTTGATTTCGTCCTCTTTAGATACTAGTTTAAGGGGTTAGGTATAGCTTATAGCAGTACAATTTTTGGATATATTCAACATTTTTTTCCTCCAGTACTTTATTTATTTATTTATTTATTTATTCATTTATTTATCATCCATCCATCCATCCATCCATCCATTTATTTATTTATTTATTTAACCTGGTAGAGATAAGGCTATCAGGCCTTCTCTTCACTTCTACCAGGGGATTACAACTAAATATTAAATTTACAAATACAATAAAAATCAAAGTACTAAAAGATTAACTGATTAATACAAGCTAGACAGTTTAGTGTCAAAGTTAAGAAGAGAGAAGCATTTCTTTTATTGATTAAGTAAAAACTAAACCTACTCTACGCAGTAAGAAAATACTTAATAAGCTTGCTTTTGAACGCTACTAAATTCCGACAGTCTCTGATGTCACTGGGTGGGGTATTCCACAAGCGCGAGAATGGTGTGAAAATTGGTATGTGTAAAACACTATCCTTCTACTATATGAAAAAAAAAATTACGATTAAAAAATTATATATATTTTTTTTATTCAAAATTCAAAATTGTGGCTGTTTACTGTGCAGTGATGAAGTTTTTCCTTCATATGTCATAAACTTTTTAACTTTTTCACATTCTCTCTCGTTTATTTTTTTGCTGAAATTCGTGTTTACAATATTATGGTATTTCAACTACATTCCTCAATATATAATAATTTTTGTTATTTTGTGTAGAAGAAAGTAGGGCTACTGATATTTTAAAATTTTTTAAAGAATTTATTTTTTATCAGACATTCTATCAAAGGTACAGAAGTGATCTTGCATCATATTGTAGATATGACATGCATAAATACATACAAAATATTTCATCACAGAATGTTGGATAATTGTTTAGTTATGTGGGAAACGCATCATCACTGCACAGTGAACTGAATTTTGAAAACAAAGATGTAAATATATTTTTTTTAATCGTAAAAAAAATATTTTTTCATATAGCAGAAGGACAGTGTTTTACAGATACTAATTTTCATTATTGTAAAAGATACAGTAATGGAGAAAAAAATGTTGAATACTTCCAAAATTTTACTACTGTAAGCTGTACCTAACCCCTTAAGATCTTCAGCACTGTCGAGGTAATTGAAACTGCTGGCAGAGGAATTCTCATCTGCGAAGTGCATTTTCTGTTTGCAGGTCTTGATATAGACTTCAGCGGATATTTCCAAGTGAAATCTGAATCCGAAGAATTATTTCTTCCCGATGATGTGTTGTAGCCTATGACACACTCTGGAGAAATAGATGGCAGCTCTTCTTTTCGTTTACGTTTCATGGATCTTCTTTCCTCTTCGTTTTACAATTTTTTGTTACTACATTGTCTAGACTTCCAATCGTCATTTTTTTACATATCCGTTGACCGACCAGGAAATTTCTTTATTTTTCTGGTATTTTTCGCGACTTTTCACATTTGCATTTCTCAAAGTCAAGGCATTTACATGTTGCAATATCAAATATTCTTAGGCTGTTACGTCTCATACAGTCCAGTTTAGATTAATTTGATTTTCTGATTTCTCCTATTTTTAATCAATTCTTTACTTTACTATAATAATTTAATATAATATTTGTTATTGTTTTCATGGAAATGAATGACAGGAATCGAAGCGCGTTTCCCTGTACTCACTACTTTGTCTAATTTTCAAGGGCTGGACCCGAGACAAGACCATATACTTAGGCATGCCTTGGTCCTTTGTACGCTAACATTTCGAGACACGGACTCAAAGACGTCACATGAATAACAACCAGTTTATATTTCAACTAATCCCAGCACAAAACTTAGTTTAAACTCATATGCGAAGAACAGAATACTGAATACCCTGTTCTTCAAATAAAGCGTTGCAACAGCGCTTGATTTCTTGTAACTGTCCCTTACCGATACGCTTCACTGGCTGCGACGAGTATAGGTACTACTCCTTCCCAATGGCTAAAAGATCAGCGAACGAATATACTCGTAATATTGGGTAAGCTGTCTGTTGTGCCAGTAGCTCGGAATCCTTTGCGGTGGCAGTATGTTCTGACATTTTGCTGTATTAAATTGGTAACATAATGGTGAATAAATTAAATGTCTGTAGGCGTAATTACAAGACGGTTTTCAATGTAAAGTGTTATTAAAAAATATAATACATGTGTTTGTTATACCACTGTCATTGTAAACAAATAAGAGACGTTTCAATTTTAAGTGATACTTTAATTGCTACTTATGGATATTATTGAAGTTCAACGAAAAATTATTTTCCTTCTATTTAAATACCGCAGAAAATGCAGACGTCTTGAATTTAATAAGGAAACGTTATAAGAATTGGGTCTAAATTTGTGAAAGTGTTGATTGCAAATGCAAGGAACGCATGGAAATAAATGTAAGTACCATTACTGTATACAGTAGCTGAGTAGTAACCAATTTCTTAATTCCAGTTGTACTATGATACAAATTCATGATCTTGCTCATTTTATGAAATACAGTATCTCATTTACTTCACTTCGAAACATTTTACTCCTACAAATTCGTCAATTCTCAGCAGCAAAGTAGAGATTTGTCTGTCTTCAAAACGGGTTGTTCCTTGGTACTGTGTCTACTGGTCTACTGAACTGCCGTTGGCGTTGTATTGGCTCGCGTCAAGCTGACTACATAATTAATGAGTCCGCGGTACGCTGGAAGCCCGGTTTTGATTTTAAAATTCTCAGTGAATCCAGTCCTCATATATTTGTAATGGTGAAGGTAATTGTATTGGTAATAAATGCATGCAATAAATCTCTCTCTCTCTCTCTTGTACTCCAGCCTGAGGCCAGGTCTCCCTTCAGTGAGTAAGGCAATCAAAATGCCGATACAAAACAAGAAGGAAGTAGTCTATGTAAATACTCATAATTTTGCTTTTACTGTGATTTATTGTATTCTTGTAATTTTCATTATTTATTTATTTATTTATTTACTTACTTATTTATTTATTTATTTATTTAATGTATTCATTCATTCATTCATTCATTCATTCATTCATTCATTCATTCATTCATTCATTCATTCATTCATTCATTTAAAGTGTACATACATAAGTTGTGCCTAGTTACAATATTCACGTATAAAACAAGTAGCTATTCATAATTAATTTCTGCAATCTGGCATTAGAGACTGTAATACATGGGAATAGAAAACCTACAAACATTTCTAAATGATCGAAAGTTGAAATATTAGGACCGAAATATATTTTATGTATTTAAGGGGACACTACACTAAAAATGACAACTTTTCTTCAAATCATTTTTGAACCAAATTCTGAGAGCATATTTACTATGTAAAAGACTAACAAAATTCAAATTTCGAACTTCCAAATGTTTTTGGATTTTGAGTTTTTTTCTATTCCTTTCAGAAATATTTTCAAACCTAAAGTTTTAATAGAAGATCTCAATTTTTAAGCTTCGTTTCTTTTTGTTACATCCACAAGACATAGAGAAACATTTCTATGCATTCATTTTATGACACAATACCTAAATCCGGCTCTGACAATATGCCATTAGGAAGGTTCAGGAAACCAGAGAGGGTTTGGAATTGAACGGATTACATTAGCTCCTTGTTTATGCGGATGACGTGAATATGTTACGAGAAAATTCACAAACTATTAGAGAAAACACGATAATTTTACTTGAAGCAAATAAGGAGGTAGGTTTGGAAGTAAACCCCGAGAAAACAAAGTATATAGGCCCTATGATTATGTATCGTGATCAGAACATAGTACGAAATGGATATCTTGGAGCAACCGTAACAAATATAAATGACACTCCAGAGGAAATTAAAAGTAGAAAAAATATGGGAAATGTCTGTTATTATTCGGTTGAGAAGTTTTTGTTATCCAGTCCGATCTCAAAAAGTTGAAAAACAGAATTTATAAAACAGTTATATTACCGGTTGTTCTGCATCTCTTACTTTGAGAGAGGATCAGAGTTAAGTGTGTGTGTGTGTGTGCGACAATAAGATGTTTAGGAAAATATTTGGGGCTAAGAGAGATGACGTTACTGGAGAACGGAGAAAGTTACACAACGCACAACTGCATGCATTGTAATCTTCATCTAACACAATTCACTTCATTCATTCATTTAGTGTTCTGCTCAAGGGCAGGTCTTTCATTGCAAACCCAGTTTTTCCAGCCTCTCCTATTTTCTGCCTTCCCCTTTGTTTCCTCATATGATCCATCTATCATCCGATATCTTCTTCTATTCCGAACTCTTCTCCCGTTCACCATTCCATCCAGTGCATCATTCATTAGGCAATTTCTTCTCAGTCAGTGATCCAACCAATTCCTTTTTCTCTTCCTGATCAGTTTCAGCATCGTTCTTTCTTCACCCACTCTTTCCAACACAACATTATTTCCTATTCTTTCTGTCCACTTCACACACTAACATAATTAAGAACATTAAATCCAGACGTTTGAGATGGGCAGGGCATGTAGCACGTATGAGTGAATCCAAAAATGTATATAGAGAGTTAGAAGACTTGAGGAAAAAAGACCTTTGGGGAGACCGAGACGTAGATGGGAGGATAATATTAAAATGTGTTTGAGAGAGGTGCAATATGATGTAGGGAGTGGATTAATCTTGCTCAGGATAGGGGACGATGGCGGGCTTATGTGAGGACGGCAAAGAACCCCCGGTTCTTAAAAGCCATTTGTAAGTAAGTAAGTAATGCACAGAAGTGTATTTAATTTATGCATTTTCGATTCTTTTTCAACCCTTAAATTGACAAAGTATCCTATAGGATACAACAGGTTAATAGCTATATGCTATAATTTTAATATAGGCCTGCAGAACTGTAGCTCCTAAGAGCGACTGCTATACTCCCCTTTCTTACTCCACCCACCTTTTCTACCAGTGCGGTCATGGCGTTCTAGTTACGATCGGCTGCATCAACGTTCATTCTCCCGGCGGCAGGTATACAATATGCTATCAAGAATTACAAATGAACAGATAATAAAATCCTTAGGAACATACTTTCAGAAAGTAAGAGAAAAATGAATGAGGGAAATAAATAAATTAAAAGACATGTAAAATAAATTTTAAAATGTATGTGTGCATATAATGTAAGAAGGTCTACCTATGTATATATCGTCCTATTACTAGTAAAGCCGATTAAATGCACTTTTTGTGTAAAATAAGTTACAGTCACCGACATGTCTTTCCGTGCTCTGTATTCTACTCGTACTAAAATGAAATAAGTTGGAAATGTTGCTTGCAGGCAAAACCAATTACTTATTTGAAGAATTTATTATGATTTTTCGTGCATTAATAAAGTTTTAATTCCTGTTTTTACAAAACTTGTATTACTGGTCTTAATTGGTTTTATTAGTAATAGGACGATAAATAAATTGTACGTTGATAAGTGAGTGATAGCTATATGTCCGGATGTCAATACTGTCATTCAACATTGTAACGCACTCCAGCCAAATAAATAAATAAATGAATAAATGAATGAATAAATAAATAAATAAATAAATAAATAAATAAGAAAATAAGTAAGTAAATAAGTAAACAAACAAATAATATGCGTAATGCAGTTTAAAGAGAACTGTAACATGGCAAAATCTAAGCCCGTGAAGGAACACTACTTCCAAAGGAAATGGGAATATGATTATTTTGTTGTTGAAGACGAAAGAATTGCTTTTTTTACTGTGCCCCAGTCAATTTGTTTCCACTCGTCATTTCAATATTAAACAACATTTTAACAAACTCCATATTAAAAATTATGGAATGCACAAACTTTCGGGTAAGTTCATTATTACGAACTGTATATTGATTATTTATTTATATACTGTAAAATTAAGGACGTAACTCGTTGTGTTCATTTTGAATTGAAATGAATAGTGACTTTCAAGGTTCATTACTTAAATGCTATAAATTTATGTTTCCGTTGGTGACGATAGGAGGAACGTTTTCGAAAATCTAAAACAGGTTAGGTGCAAAGAAATCTCAAAGAAACTACCGGTAGGAAATGTAGCATAATTGTAAACCTTGAAACGAGATAACGCAATATAAAAACAATGAATTTATTACAATCCTTTTTGAAAATTACATGCCGCCACTGATGGACCTTTGACAAGAGAAAGTAAATAACTCTACGCGGAAGTCGATCATCCCCAATAGAAGTGGAGTGAGGCTGACGTCATATTTCCCCTACTTCGAGTTCTGCAGGCCTGTTTTAATAGAACAATAGAAAAAAATCTGTAGAAAAATTAAAATTTGACAATACTATACCATAACGAATAGAAAGAAGTAGTGGTCGCACTCTGTTAATTCAAACGGCCGATACCACGCGGCGCTAGTGCAGAGTTCGCTCAGTCTGTTCAGTGTGTAAGTACGAAAATACATTTATCGTAAGTTGCACTGTTTACCATTCGCTCCATATACGTACGTAACTGGCATTGTACTTAAACTATTTGAAAGGAAAACACATTCATATACATCACACTGTAAAACAAATAATAGTTTAATATGTAAAACTTAACTTAGGCCTGCTTGTAGGCGTGCAATATGTACTCACCAACAGTTACTTGTCCGACACTTTGGAGAATTTACGAGATGATTTGGCGGCTCTCGGAGCTTGGAGTTCTCGTCGGATTTGTTTCGTCTGGAAGAAGAACCGACATTTCATATAGTGAAAGTTAGTTTCGGTATGATATCCATGGTATGATCCAAGCTGCATCCTGTTCCCGGTGGCTTAATGACAATTGAGGTAATACTGTCTAAGCACTCGTGAAATATGCCGCCCCACATTCCATCGCTCAATTTTTCTTTTATTGTCTTTTCTGTTTGCATAAGCATATGAAACACGCTCTTCGAAGGATGAGTCAGGAAGGAGATGTCACGATCAGATCCGTAATCCTTTATTTCTGTAAGTGCGGAATACGGTGATTTGTGTCCATGATGACGGAGGGAGCGGGCACATTGGTTACATTGAATAAATTTAGAACTATTTTTCACCACGTATCCAGCCAGGTGATATATCAAGCATTTCTCTGCGAAAGTAGATGAATTTTCTAATTCTGAAATAGCACTTTCCCAATCTTGAAATTCGGAATCATGTTGAAGGACAATTTTTTGCTTAAGATTTTTTTCCGTCGATGTTTTTATTTCTTTATTACGCTGTTCTACATTTCGGGCTAGTAAACGCATTTGGTTCACGAAAGATGTCAAGGGCGCATCAGATTTTGGTTCGCAGTTTCCCCCAGATGACAAGGCCTGTTTTATAGGGACGTAAATGCATTGCAACATATGTAATTGGAGGATATCAATAGTTGAAGGATGGTCGTCGCAGCTCAATTATCGCATGATTCCGAAATGGCGTTCCAGGGGATCTTGATGTAATTTTGCAGTTAACACATATCGGAACCCTTTGTTCCAAAGAAATTCACACAATTCCAGTGTACTTTGAAGAGAAACTCTCAAAGATTCCATGGTTCTGTCAGATGCGAAGGTATTGTTTGTAGTGTTGATGGAATGAAGAAAATTGATGAGGACGGTGTGAGAATTCGAACCTTTATAGAGACCTTTAATGGGGATACTTGAATTTAAGCAATCTGCAACTTGATTTAAATCCCTTGTAAATTGTTCAGTACTTTCGCTGCCTTCGAAACCTGATGTACAAATTTCTCGATAAAATTTCAAGCCGTTGGCTACACTGTTGCTGAAAATCTGAAAGGCTAGTCTTGCAGTCATTTTTTTGAAAGGAAGAGTGTTCTATATGTGCTGAAGACAGTTTAGGATACACTTTAAGCCCTTTAGATGCTGAAGAATCTTTATTATACAGCAATTTATAAAAACTGAAGTATATTAATTCGTTCTTATAATAAATGACGTTTTTACAATTAAAATTGTTTCGTATACATTTTAAGATATGAACGAAGTCAGAAAATGCCCACAGTTTCCTTTCATTGTCTGCAGGATTTAAAATAAAACACTTAGACTGACCCTTCTTTCCACTTATGCCTAACGATTTCCAAGCTTTCTTATTTGTTTGGCTTCCATCACATGTAAAGCCTACAACTCTTGCTCCTGCTTCCTCCAGATGCAAAATTACTTGGATGAATATTTTTGCAAGAATATCCCCAGGTGCAGCATTCCTCCTGGCATAAATCGCGACGGGTTGCACCCAGCTTTGCAAGAAGCTTTGCAAGAAGGGAATAAACATGAACACCAAAGCGTGGTTTGCCAGTTGATGTTTATGAGTGTCTGGTGTTAGATCCCCGAAATCAACGAAGCCATCTACTTTAAGTGTTGCATTATTAAACTGAATTTCTTCCCTAAGTTTCACTTCATCGAATATTAATACACTGTATTTATTATTTTCGTCTTCATCTTTGTAGCACTGTGCAATAGCATTAATGGCGTGTGGATTTACCCCATAGGGGCATTTAATTCCCTTACATAATTTTCTTGGGTGTTTCTCAGAAGGGAGTGGTAGCAATTCATGTTGTAAACAATGTCTGTATCCTTTAGGTGATTTTATTTTAAGCAATAAACTTTCTAGAATGAATTCACAGCTGTACCTCATTCCATTAGGATTCTTAATATTACATTTTTTAACATGGCATCTACTACTATTTTCTGCTTTTTACTGAGACCTGCAGTGTCCTTATAATGCAATTCTGTACTTTTAACTTCGCTTTCTAAAGCGCTGATTCTAACTTTGGCTGGTGACTGACAGACCTTAGCGAGCGTTAACTTCCGATTTACGTATCTCAGTTGGCTTTTCAGATATGCTATTTTTTTCTGAGGATTAGAAGCTACAGTTAGTTCTTTATTAGTAGAAGAAGAAGAAGAAGAAGAAGAAGAAGAAGAAGAAGAAGAAGAAGATTGAATATCAACATAATTTGGTTCACCTCGTTTCCGGAATATCTGTCATGCTTCTCTCAGGAAGATAATCTTCATCCTTTCTCTTTCTTTTACGAGGAGTTGTAGATTCTTGAATTTTCCGTATTGGTCGTTTTCGGGATTTGATAGGCGTTGACAGGTATTTGGGCAGGTTCGGAAAAATATGAGGAATTGCACCTGGTTTTAATTTCCACTTCAGTCTCGGCAATTCAACTTCTTCGTTATTCACAACGAACGCGTCTACTTTAACAATAAAATCGTCTGAGAAATGCGAGTCACAAATAGAACTTGTTCGCGACAATGTCCTGTCTTTTCTTGGGATCGCCCTTGACCATTTATAAAATTCGTCCTTGTCCTTGGGAGGGGTGAAAAAGTGTTTATTGGCTGCCTTTACGCCATATCCCGCCCTACAACCCGGAACAAAACACGAAGGCATTGCTTCAAATATAACACGAGAAAAACATAATAATCTCGTCCTTTAATAAATAAACCGTGAGAGCTACTCACTTGTCACTCGTGTACGAATAATTGCAGATTAGTTTATTGGCACTTAAAGTATTTAACGCACTTAATTACACTAAAAAAACAAACGAAATGAACGAACACTCTATTGCTTCTTTTATGGATATTCGCTTCCAACTGAGCAATACCGATCGCAAATATATATATACTTTTCAAATTGTCGGTGGTCTATTATTGCGTAACTCCGTCCATATTAAACACTTCAACGCAGGTTCTGTATAAGCTAGTATAGTATGTGAACAAACTCACTCACTTGTCATTTTATCGGAATGTGATAATGCCAGCGGAATGAGTCCAGGGTCCAGCGTCGAAAGTTACCCAACATTTGCTCTTAATGGGTAAAGGGAAAATCCCGGGAAAAATTTGAACCAGGTAACTTGTCCCAACCAGAATTTGAACCCGAGCCCTCTCATTTCGCAGTCACACATGCTAACCGTTACTTCACAACGGTGAACTTTTCCGATCTCAATTCAGGTTTTATTGCAGTATTGTTGAAAAATTCAAATATCTTGGAGCAACAGTAACAAATCTAAATGACACTCGGGAGGAAATTAAACGCAGAATAAATATGGGAAATCCCTGTTATTATTCGGTTGAGAAGCTTTTGTCATCTAGTCTTCTGTCAAAAAATCTGAAAGTTAGAATTTATAAAACAGTTATATTACCGGTTGTTCTCTATGGTTGTGAAACTTGGACTCTCACTTTGAGAGAGGAACAGAGATTAAGGGTGTTTGAGAATAAGGTTCTTAGGAAAATATTTGGGGCTAAGAGGGATGAAGTTACAAGAGAATGGAGAAAGTTACACAACATAGAGCTGCACGCATTGTATACTTCACCTGACATAATTAGGAACATTAATCCAGACGTTTGAGATGGGCAGGACATGTAGCACGTATGGGCGAATCCAGAAATGCATATAGAGTGTTAGTTGGGAGGCCGGAGGGAAAAAGAGCTTTAGGGAGGCCGAGACGTAGATGGGAAGAAAATATTAAAATGGCTTTGAGGGAGGTAGGATATGATGGTAGAGACTGGATTAATCTTGCTCAGGATAGGGACCAATGGCGGGCTTATGTGAGGGCGGCAATGAACCTCCGGGTTCCTTAAAAGCCAGTACGTTATTGTTTTATAGGTCATCCTCGGTATTTTTTTAAGTGTTGGTGGAATATAAACGTCACAAATCAAAAGTCATAACTGTAAGATCTCACATTGTTATATGGCAGCGAAATGTATACTCTCTACTGTTGGGCAATAAGACATATCAAGATTAAAAACACAAGAGGAATGAGATTTCTCGGAAAGATGAAGGTCATCATCATCATCATCATCCTTCACGAATTATCCCTCTGTAGACCTGTTTCGGCCCCATCTAGCAGTCTTCTTAAAGGTCTTCCTGGTCAACGATGCCCTCTAGGTTTATACTACATCATAATTTTTGGGATTCTTGAATTTTACATTCTTCTTACATGATCTAGCCAATTGAATTTGTATCTGCTGATTTTTTCTTCTACAGACTCTACTTCTAATTGTTCTAAAATTTCTAAAATGAAGGTAATTTGAATAAACAATTTCGTAATAAAAGAAACCGAAGACGTACATAATGCAAATATCGCAGTATTTTTCAACAAAATTAATAAATATGCACAAACATTTTTTTTTAATTTTAGATTTAGATTTATTGAAATTTAAATAATGTGCCTCAACTTCGAAGTCTAATTATAACTGATAGGCCTATGTAAAATAAATGAACTGCTTCAGTTCCATCTATATGGTTCAATTTTCTATGAGCGTACACATGCAATTTGAGAATAATATTGAAAGAATAAAGTTTAAAACTCACGTGTAATTAAGGGGTTAGGTACAGCTTACACCAGTAAAATTTTTGGAAATATTCAACATTTTTTCCTCCATTACTGTATCTTGTACAATAATGAAAATTGGTATGTGTAAAACACTGTCCTCCTGCTATAAGAAAAAAAATTTACGATTTAAAAAAAGGTTATTTATATATATATATTTTTTTTTAAATGGTGGCAGTTTATTGTGCAGTGATGAAGCGTTTCCCTCATAACTCATAAAATTGTTAATTTTTTCATGTTCTCTCTCTTTTATTTTATTACTGAAACTCATGTTTACAATATCATGCTCTTTCAACTACATTCCTTAATAAATAATATTTTTTTTATTTTGTGTTAGAAGAAAATACTGATATTTGACCATTCTCTCAATGAATTTATTTTTATCAGGCAATCTATCAAAGGCAGAGAAGTGATCTTGCATCATATTGTAGATATGACATGCATAAATACACACAAAAAATTTCATCACAGAACGTTGAATAGTTTTTGAGTTATGTGGGGAAACGCTTCATCACTGCACAGTGAACTGAATTAAAAAAAATGTAAATCATTTTTTTAAATTGTAAAAATATTTTTTTTCATACAGTAGAAGGACAGTGTTTTACACATACTAATTTTCATTATTGTACAAGATACAGTAATGGAGGAAAAAAATGTTGAATATTTCCAAAATTTTACTGCTATAAGCTGTACTTAACCCCTTAAGATGCGTGAAGGTTTTTTGTCTATATTGTGCGCCGTTTTGAACGTCATCTTCGCTACGTATAGGCTAAATTATAGGTGTATTAATGAAATTGATATTAAATATCAATATTGCATGCATTGCTTGAATGCTTGAAGTTGAAAGAAAAGTTACGGTAACTATTCTATTCCTATAAAACAGTAACTTACGTATTATATGACAATATAGATAAAGACAAAATAAAACCGGTAGCCCAGATCACGGCCGGTAGTTAATATTTCGATTTCGACGATGCCTGTTTCGCTCGACCCTTGAGGAGAGGACTCTTGCTCTTGTACTGAGTGACCATGAAGGAGTTCAGTAGCCCATGGAACAGAAGCTAAATATATGCTGCCATCTTCTGACAGCCAGGAAAACTACATGAACAAAGCCGCATGAAATGCTCACGAATTTCTCATTTCGTTATGTTTATTTACTGCTTTTTTTAACACGCAGTCAAACATCCCTAACCATCCTCTTACAGTTTGAAACACTCTCCAGTTACTAAGAGTCGTTAGAACTTTTGTTTAACTGTTTATATTTGCTAATCCTTAATTGCTGTTACCGAATGTTTTGTTTTTAGAAGAGCCACTCTCGTATCTGCCACAGGTGGGCATCGCACTGCCTGCCAGTAAAGTGATCCAGTGTGCTTGTGGAACTACCACAGATTGTTTGTGTGCGCGTAGTGAAGTGTTGTCAGAAGAAGCTTATTGTGTGTACTTGTTTTTTTTTCTCTTTTTTTTAAGTGAGTGTGTGTATTTCAAGAGCATAGTGTTTTATCCAAGTGCTTGTATGTCTTCACGCGTAAAGGAGCAGCTGACCGGGTAAGCTATTTGTTATTCGTTAAACTTAAGAATCAATATTATTGTTTTGTATTTAATTATATGAAAAACACGTGGTGTTACCTTTAGGAGTGCGTCAAAGTCGTAAAGTCGAATCGTTTTGAATCTAGTGGGGGAAGTGAAAAAGATAAGACGACGCGAGAAATATGCTCAATGGAAGAGATAAACTGATTGGATTGTTTGTCGAGGGAGGGAACATTAAATTTATGTCGTTCTACGTAACCGGTGCACTACTACAGCGAATCTGCAGGTCAGTTTGGAGGCGGGAAATGCATTGTTATGTACTTTCGGATTAGCGTAAGAAAGTTTAGATCAATACTTTCAATTACATCATACTGTAACTTTACATAATAACTGCGGAAAAACTCTGTGACAATGCAGATATCAAAAACATGTACCGCAACTTGTAGCTGTGGGTTGAAAGTAAAATATCGACGGTTACTATCACTATTTACTGTACGTTAGTACTGTTCTGAACCGTCAATGTAGAATATAAGCAACACTATTCATATGTCGGCATGCGACATTTCCACGAATTAACGATTTATGATCCATGATTACATTTTTAAGCAATGCTATTAAAACATAGGGAAATGTTAGGCCTATGTGAATTAATTTGTATATCATTAGTTCTTTTTTTTAACGTTAAAAAATCAAGTCATGTAATTAATAAAATGTTGTAATTCAAAGGATACTACTGCACTAATTTCATTTATTAGTGAATATTAAGTACTAGCCGTACCCGTGCGCTCCGCTCCACCAGTTAGAAATAAATATAAAGTAATTACATAATTAAAATAGGATATTTGATCCAGGGAACATTCGTGTTTGATATAAGGCTAAATCGTTTATTATGTTACTTAATTTAAATTGTATTTGCATAATTAAAATGCGATCATTTTGACCCAGAGACCACTCATTTGGTCATAAAAATTATTTTAGGAAATACAGGAAACGAATGTACAGAGTAGCCTATCAAGTTTTCTGTGCATAAGAAGCTATTTTAATCTTACCTGTCCTCGATTCACTCAGAAGTTACTGTAATAACATTATAGCATTATGTCCATCTAGAGAAACTACACTTTCGAATGGTGAATTAATAATTAATTATACAAATCGGTTAATTTAGCTTAAGATATTACTTCATACAGACACAGAAACATTATCTGTAGGCTATCTTTCATAGCTTTCGATTGTTGCTGTCCAAGGCCCCTTATAGACGAAGTCATTTGTTTTTTAATTCATTACACGGCCTTAGATGGCAGTTATTTTAATTTTAAAACTCATTTATCTCATTAAATATCAGTCCTATGAAAATTTTTCAAGGAATAAAACTTATCGGACATTATTTTTAAAGAAACTTTTGTCATGTAACATTTTTCACAAAAATCAATAATAAGCGAGATATTTCGATTTATTTAATTCAGGCCCCCTTATAACCCCCCCCCCCTTTTAAATAATGTATTTTGAATGCCATATAGCCTGTAATCTAAGTTACAACGAACTTAATTTTTATTTCAGTTTTCATCGAAATCCGTTCAGCCATTATCGCGTGAAAAGGTAACATACAGACAGACAGACAGACATACATACAAACAAAAATTTCAAAAAAGCGATTTTCGGTTTCAGGGAGATTAATTATATATGTTAGGATCAATTATTTTTGGAAAATCGAAAATTACCAGAAAAATTTCGGCTACAGATTTATTATTAGTATAGATTAACACTGTTCATTTGTTTTCTTTTTTTGTTTGTGCTGTATTTATTTTGTTGGCGATAATTTGAACTTCACAGTTTTTGCTGTGTTAATTAATTGTACCTCAGCAAACAAAATTACATATTCATCAATCACTGTCGAAATCAATAAAATAAATATAAGAACGAACACCAGCATCAGTATTAGTTGGTAAATAAATAAATAAATACATACATACATACATACATACATACATACATACATACATACATACATACATACATACATACATACATACATACATAAAATAAATAAATAAATACACTTAGGGCTAGTTGCATAAGTGATTTATTAATATCAGTTAATGAAATTAACATTCAATTAAGCTGAACTTAAGAGTTTTGCTTGTATAAATATTCAAGATCATTTCGTCTGTATCTAAAAACAAATCTGACTGGAGATTTTTCTTGTTTAGAGATGAGCAAACGCTAAATAATTCTTTATAAAATAAGTAGCCTTACTCTCCTGCAAGTAAAATGTTGAGTGAAATTTATTGTAATTATATACAGAAAAAGGTCTGTAATATTTCATAAGACTTTTGTAATATTTATTTTATTTTATTAGGTTATTTTACGACGCTTTATCAACAGCTTTGATTATTTAGCGTCTGAATGAGATGAAGGTGATAATGCCGGTGAAATGAGTCCGGGGTCCAACACCGTAAGTTACCCAGCATTTGCTCATATTGGGTTGAGGGAAAACCCCGGAAAAAACATCAACCAGGTAACTTGCCCCGACCGGGAATCGAACCCGGGCCACCTGGTTTCGCGGCTAGACGTGCTAACCGTTACTCCACAGGCGTGGACCTTTTGTAATATGTAATATATTACAAAAGTCTTCAGAAAAGTCAGTAAATTTAAATCAAATGATTAGCTTATTGTCATAGGAGATTTTATCTCAAGAGTGGGAGCCTCAAAATTTGAGCAAAGTGTTACTCGCTGTTATTATTCAAGAAACGAAAATGGAAAATATTATCTTGCAGAATCTTCAATTACAACCAGTTATTCATTTTACTCCATTGGCAGAATAGTTTAAAATGTGTGCATCCGTATAGAATCCCTAAAGCCATGCTTCCGTCCAGAAACAATTATAATTAATAGGCCTATTCTAACAAGGAAGATGAAGAATAGTACTATACATAGAAAATCTTTGTGACACCTGGAGAGCATCTCTGTTGTATCCAACATAGGCCTACTGTATGCGCCAAGATTTACCTGAAATTCATTTTGTATTTCGTAGGTTACATGTTACATGGATACGAGCGTTCAAAACAACACTGGGCCCTCACATAAGTGAGATGGAACAACAGATTGACAATATGTGAATGTCCGTTCTCATGACCTTGGCCATACGTAGCGAAAACGCTGTGCCTAACTAACACACGGTGGTGTGAAAGATAAGACCAGCTTTAACTCCACCAGAATAATAATAATAATAATAATAATAATAATAATAATAATAATAATAATAATAATAATAAAATAATTCGCATCCCCAGTAAAATACTGTCGTATGTCGACAATAATAATAATAATAATAATAATAATAATAATAATAATAATAATAATAATAATAATAAAATAATTCGCATCCCCAGTATAATACTGTCGTATGTCGACAATAATAATAATAATAATAATAATAATAATAATAATAATAATAATAATAAAATAATTCGCATCCCCAGTAAAATACTGTCGTATGTCGACAATAATAATAATAATAATAATAATAATAATAATAATAATAATAAAATAATTCGCATCCCCAGTAAAATACTGTCGTATGTCGATAATAATAATAATAATAATAATAATAATAATAATAATAATAATAAAATAATTCGCATCCCCAGTATAATACTGTCGTATGTCGACAATAATAATAATAATAATAATAATAATAATAATAATAATAATAATAATTCACACTCCCAGTCAAATAACTTACTGTCGTATGTCGAAAATCATTACTTTCATAATTTTTTCCAACACTGTTTTACTGGTTGGAGGTATGAAATTCTAATAGGTCTAATAAAATTGTAAAATCAAAGGGATAGGGACTGATGGCGGGCTTATGTGAGGACGGCAACGAACTTCCAGTTTTCTTAAAAGACATAAGTGTATGCGGGATGACTTATCGTTGAATGTAGGTGCACATTTACTATAATTATGTTACAATTTTTTCATTCTGATCATTGGCTGAACAGGTTTTAAACGTAAACAGACGACGTCAATATGCTACTGTATCTCCGTACAGTCAGAATGAAAAGAAAAATGACGTACTGTAGCACATACCTCGTCATCATTGATGGAATTACTACCATTGCAGTAAACGACGATATACGTTCTGTACGCTGCTGAACTCGCCAGGTACACAAAAGACGGACGACGCAGCACGTGCCATATACTCCGATACGAAACAACTTCACTTTTCCTTAAGTCATCCCGCATACACTGTCTAGACATAAGTAGGTAAGAATTATCAAAGGTTTTGGTATCTATTTATTAAAATATTTTTCCAACGGTATTTTATTCGGAAATGACATATCTTAACAAATCACAATTTTAGAGTACCGGTACAACACTATTTTATCGCATCCCCAGTAAAATACTGTCGTATGTTGAAAATCACTTATTACTTTCGTAAATGTTATTCAACTCAATAGAAATAATGAAATTCTAATAATAAAATATTAAATTATCAAAGCTTTTGGTACCTATTCATTAAAATATTTCTACAGCAGTATTTTCCTAGGAAATAGCATGAATGCTCACATTTAAATACATTTATTTTAACACTAGCCGTACCCGTGCGCTCCGCTGCACCTGTTAGAAATAAATATAAAGTAATTACATAATTAAAATAGGACGTTTGATCCAGGGAACAACTTTTACAACAGCGCAAGATAATCTGCTTCGCTCATTACCCAATTTTTTTGCATTGCATTTATTGCATATATATTTTATGTATTTCAACACGATTCAATTGAGCATAGTTAAAATTTGAATTATAAAATAATGGATTACTAAGCTAACGTACTATTACTGCATACTAACACTATCGTTGTTCGATAATTCTCTGAGATTAAAATGAGTGTACATAAATATTATTTTAAGAAATGCAGAAAACGAATGTACAAAATAGCCTATCAAATTTTCTGTGCAGAAGAAGCTATTTTAATCTTACCTGTCCTCGATTTACTCAGACGTTACTGTAATAACATTATAGTATTATGTCCATCTAGAGAAACTACACTTTCCAATGGTGAAATAATAATAATAATTAATTATACAAATCGGCTAATTTAGCTTCTGATATTACTTCATACAAATGCAGAAACATTCTCTGTAGGCTATGTTTAATAGCTTTCGATTTTTGATGTCCAAGGCCCCTGTTTCGATTGTTGTTGTTCAAGGCCCCTTATAGACGAAGTCATTTGTTCTTAATTCATTGCACCATCTTAGATGGCTTTATTTTAATTTTAAAACTCATTTATCTCATTAAATATCAGTCCTATCAAAATTTTGTAAAGAATAAAACTTATCGGAAATCATTTTTAAAGAAACGTTTGTTATGTAACATTTTTCACAAAAATCAATAATAAGTGAGATATTTCGATTTATTTAATTCAGGCCCCATTATAACTCCCCTTTTAAATAAAGTATTTTGAATGCCATATAGCCTAAAATCTAAGTTACAACGAACTTAATTTATATTCCAATTTTCATGTAAATCGGTTCAGCCATTATCGCGTGAAAAGCTAACAAACATACAGACAGACATACAAACAAAAATTTCAAAAATGCGATTTTCGGTTTCAGGGTGGTTGATTATATATGTTAGGACCAATTATTTAAAAAAAATCGAAAATTACCAGAAAAATTTCGGCTACAGATTTATTATTAGTATAGATTATTTCCGTTCTCGTTCTCATCATTTACGTTCGCGGTTTATTGTGAACCAGCCTTAACTATAGATTTTTTGCCGTCGTAGCGTTGCCCTCTGTGCACCATACTATGTCTACTATTCCCCTTTAATAAGAGGAGCCATGGGCTGCATCTGCCTCCTCACACGTAGGCTGCTTGGGTGAACCCATTGTGCTATCCAGGATGGAATAATTATATGCCAACCCTAAAGCCCTTCGTCTCTGTAGATCCTCCTAATGGCCGCCCCCGAACTTCCCTGCAACCTGTAGGAGCCTTTTACCATTCCACGAAAGCATCACTGCAGTCCTTCAACCGCGGTCCCATGAGCCCAGGGGAGAATCCACAGTACATAGCACTACCAATAGCAACTAATGACCACATACCACGCGGTCATCCACCGCTGTGGAGTAACGGTTAGTATGTCTGACCGTGAAACGAGCGGGCCGGGTTCAAATTCTGATTGAGACAAGTTACCTGGTTGAGATTTCTTCCGGGGGTTTCCCTCAACCCATTAAGAGCAAAAGCTGGGTAACTTTAGGCGCTGGCATTATCACCTTCATGTAAAATTCAGACGCTAGATAACCTTAGCAGTTGGTAAAGCGTCGTAAAATAACCAATAAAAACATCACGGGGTCCAAGTTCGGTGACGGCCCAAAGTCGACTATGCATTAGTAGCAAGCTCGAAATCGGGGAAAAAAACGGAGATGATGAAAATGAAAGAGGGGAGGTGTATAGAGCAGCCGTGGCGAAGATGTGACTCACGAGCACATTGTGGCTCGCAGTGATAGCTATGCATTTGTCTTACTTCCTACCTCCCCCTACCCCCACCCTCTCACTCACTGGAGTCAAACTCCGTTCCATTTGTATTTGTCTCTGATCTGCGAGTGGCGTGTCGTCGCAATGTCTCTCGAAACCATGCACCTCTACAAAAACGAAAGTTTCAAGTAGGATGGGAGGAACCATTTTTTTGCTTCCAATATGATGAGAATATTAAATGTATGATTTGTTCACAAGTATTACGAGGAAAACGGTTGTATAACATAAAACGGCATAATACTACATGTTACTCATGAAACATTAAAAGGTTAAGAGTGTACGTCGATCCTTTTTTCAGCAGATGTACGAATAATGCGGTTAGATCTTCAATTTAAACTCACAGATATACAATGTGAAGTTAAATGAAAGCTAGATGTAAGGACTTGACAAATGTTGAACTTTTCAAATCTTTGCCAAAAAATAAATATCCGAAGCTTCGTTCTTTCGCTTGCTCTATTGAAACCATGTTCGCTACAACTTACTTTTGAAGACATTATTACAAAAACAACCCTTGTCAAAATTGCTATTCTTCAGGAGAACAATACAAATAAATGGAACAACACGTCAGCTGTTTCCGTACAACTGATGTTTTTCCTAGTAGTTATTGCACCTGACATGTGTCATTTTTGGCGTCTATAAATAGTAGCAAATGTATCCTTGACTCAATTTTATTAAAAAATGACTAGGGCTGTTTTTGTAATAATGTCTTCGTTTGTGAAAATACTGAACTTTAGTTTGTAACCTTATACTGTATAAAATTATATTTAAGTGCTTGGCGTAAGGAACATGAAAATTCGTTAATACGCTAAGTCAGACAGTTGTTTCACTTCCCCTTCGGGTGTCCGCCTCCCTCCATAGGTGTTATGCACGTTGCAGGTTACACAGTGGCTCGGCGCACGATCACATTTTCGCCACGGCTGGTATAGAGGATTTCACGCAAAAAAAGCATTGAGCATATGGGGCTGTTACATAAAATGACAGTTGTCCTAGAAATACCAACCACATAGCTTCCACAATGTAAGTTACTTAGCAAGGCCCATAAAACCAATGCTTTTTCCTTAACGTCGAATGCTCTATAGGTGAAGTGGGAAGTGTTGGTGGAATGATAGAAGGAAACGGGAGTACCCGGAGAAAAACCCTCTGCAACGACTGCTTTATCCACCACAAACTCCATCACGACCTGGCCCTGGGATCGAACTCGTGTCGCCTGGCTGGAAGACCAGCGTGTCAGCACTTCAGCCATAGACGCTCCTCGGTGCATCATAGGTGGTCCACCGGCGTGGCTCAGTGGGTTAAGGCGCTTGCCTGCCGGTCTGAAGTTGCGTTCGGGCGCGGGTTCGATCCCCGCTTGGGCTGATTACCTGGTTGGGTTTTTTCCGAGGTTTTCCCCAACCGTAATGTAAATGCAAGGTAATCTACGGCGAACCCTCCGCCTCATCTCGCCAAATATCATCTCGCTATCACCAATCTCATCGACGCTAAATAACCTCGTAGTTGATACAGCGTCGTTAAATAACCAACTAAAAAAGCATAGGTGGTAATATAGAGGGACATCATTTTATTTTTCCTAACATTTTTAATATTAACCTGTCTATACCTGTCTATACCTTTAGAGAACCGGAAACACAGTTTGCTATCCCCTTCCACGACTGTAGTTCGATGATACTGGCGTGAAACAAAAACAAATCACTCTACTAGGTATAGGAAGGAAGAAAAGTAGTTCATCCATTTACGTAAACTAGGAAATATCGCGATTTTGAGTTTGATAATTTTCATTAGATTTTTCTTTAATTTACTGTATTAAGAATAAGTGTTTTTACTCACGAACTGAGTTATCCATGCGAACGTATTCATTATGCAGTGTATATTATACTGTCTACAGCACATTAGCGTACAATATAGAGAAAGAAGTTAAATTGAAAAATAATCATAATATGAAAATTTAAACACAATTTTGAAAATGGTGGCCGTTCATTTCGATACAGGCTTCAGTTCTTTTGTGCATATTATCACATTATAGACTATTGCATCTAATTCCAATTGCCAGTTTCGTCCTTCGTACTAGTAACTCATGTTGAAATAATTCTGTACCTACTCTACGTACTGTAAATTCAATCTTCACTTCTGCCCGACCCGAAAATATAAAATTACTCAGACATGCTATCTACTGTCCGTCCAAGTGGTTATGCCGCAGGATTGTAGAAAGGGAGGAAATCACGTGACAGTTAATTAGTTAACGAGGCCCTTTTATTTAAGTTAAATTAAACAGTTGTATAATATTATGTAGACGTCCAATTCCTAACAGAAATTAATGTTTTCAGAAAAGAGCTAAGACAGCCCAGCTTTTACAGAGTGGCGAGCAGAAGCAGGTGGGGGAAATCGGGATGCGACGTAGGCAAACGGACAGTACCTGTGCGAAAATATGATTCAATATTGAAAGCTCTTTCGTCACTGGAAAACGCGAACATATTTCTGGAACGTACTATACTCAATAACTCAGTACTGCTTACTATCTGCGGTCTTGGTTCTGTGTGGAGTTGGAACTTCATTAGTAGAAGGGGTGGGAGTGAAGTACATTCAAAAACTCAGGTACAATAAAAATTGAAGTAAAAATAAAATGATGTCCCTGTACTTAGCACCGCAGAGCATACGCTAAAGACACACACACACACACACACACACACACACACACACACACACACACACACACACACACACACACACACAGAGCACGTTTTCAATGACATGTTTTTATCCGGCAGAATATTATTTCCGGTGCTAATGACGTATAAAAATAATTTTTTAAGAGTATTACTTCCCGCTTTAATGCAGCCGGCCGCACAAGTGCAAGCTGATCGCAGAGCACGCCTACGTCTGGAAACACATTCAAGGTCCACTAAGTGTCATTGTTTCTATGTTCCGCATGGGAGTAGGCCAACAGCGATAACAAAGTCGCATTACTACCGTCTGCAATCAAACTTCGCCAACTTTCAGCTCACAAATGAGAAATAACTGGTTAACTTTCCTGAATCGAACTCATACACCTACAGACCAGCAGACTACTGGCTTTACGTCCATATTCCTCAGCAGAGGTAAACGATCATCATACCAGTATGGACGTACCATGTGATTAGCACGGTGATCCTCCAGTCGTTATAGCTGGTTTTCGAAACCGGGTTTCTATTCCTATCGTAGCTTCCCAAATTCATCATGATACTGAGCGGGCACTGGTTCCATACACTGGCCGAAATTTCAATAATACACATGGGGTTGAGTGGAACTAGAATGTGAATCAGCCAGGGCTAGACTCTTAACCGCACTCACGGCGGCTGATTTATACGTAACAACGCTACCATATGCGAAGGATTCGTTTCACGCTTTTAAGGCCATGAGGCCTTCTCTTACACACTACCAGAAGTGAAATGTACATTGAAACAATAGGAGTAGCAAAAGTAGTAAAATTAATGGTAATAGTTAAGGGGTCAGGTACAGCTTACAGCAGTAAAATTTTGGGAATATTCAATATTTTTTTCTTCGATTACCGTACATTGTACAATAATGAAAATTAGTATGTGTAAAACACTGTCCTGGTAAATGAAAAAAAATATTTTTACGATTAAAAAAATTATTTACATTTTTGCTATCAAAATTCAGTTCACTGTGCAGCGATGAAGCGTTTTCCACATAACTCAAACACTATCCAACATTCTGTGATGAAATGTTTTGTGTGTATTTATATATGTCATATATACAATATGATGCAAGATCATTTCTCTACCTTTGATAGATTGTCTGATAAAAAATAAATTAATTTAAAAAATGGTCAAATATCAGTATTTTCTTGTACACAAAATTTAAAAAAAATATTTATTAAGGAATGTAGTTGAAAGAGCATGATATTGTAAACATGAGTTTCAGCAATAAAATAAAAGAGAGAACATAAAAAAAGTTAACAAGTGTTTGAGTTATGACGGAAACGCTTCATCACTCCACAGGGAACTGCCATCATTTTGAATTTTGAAAAACAAAAACATTTTTTTTTTTAAATCGTGAAACTATTTCTTTTTCCTATAGCAGAAGGACAGTGATTTATACATACCAATTTTAATTATCGTACAAGCGGAAAAAAAATGTTGAATATTTCCAAAAATGTTGCTGCCGTAAGCTGTACCTATCCCCTTAAATATCAAATCGTTATAATGCACATTAAGGAGCTTACATATAATGAAATATTGACTAAACATAATACATAATTAAGTAATTACAATTTACTATATATCCTAATTCTACTTTATAATAGGCCTAAATAACAATTTATGTGTATGTATGTATGTATTTATTTACACTGCAATGAGTATATACCCGGTGGCAGTGGTAACTAATTACACTCAATAATGACAATAATAAACTTATTAATTAAAAATACAATTAATAATAATACTAATAATTAATACTAACAATAATTAATAATAATAATAACAACAACAACAACAGGGAATATACTAAATTAAATCAAACGATCACTTAAAATAACATTTGAATAATTCTAATTTGTATCTTAAAACTAAGATCGAACTAAAACCCACGAGTATGATATGTTCATATCTGCACAAGTACCTTTCAACATTACACTCATTTCGCTGTCAACTCACTCACTGCACTGGAACTACGACACATTTCACTGATTCTATCCTGATTTCACTAACACTTCAAAAACATTTCACTGTTCAAATACTTTGCACTGCCACTATAAACTATAAAGCTTCACTGACAGGAACACGTTTCACTTACACAGCACACTTCACTGACACGACATACTTCTTCACTGATACAACACACTTCACTGACACAACATAATTCTTCACTGATACAACACTTCAATAACAACATATCATTTACACCCTTTAAATACTGTGTATAATTACCGTCTATTAGTAAGGTCCTTAAACACACAGAATAACCTATAAAAATCAGCTAATCCTTACGAATCAATTACATTTGAAAGTAATTCTCAATTCTCATTTTAAATTGATTAGGTGTTCGGCAATCCATGACATGACGAGGTAAGGAGTTCCGTAGGCGACAAACTGACACGGTGAAAGATAGTGATGGACAGTGAAATAAAGTAAGGTGATATAGATCGATTGAAAATGTGTGTAAAAACAGAAACTCGGATCTAGTTTGCAGACAGCTGCCTTGCGATGAAAGAAGTCACGTAGCCGCTGTCGAAGAGAGGGAAGGTAAAGGTTTTTTTTTGTCTATTTAGCTCTGAGATTACAACGCTTGTATGGTACGTAGCCTCACATCAGGGAGATTTGTTTATATTCGGTTGACTGACAGGGTCATCTAAGAAATTGCTTCTTTGAAATTGCTGTTCGATTTGTAGCATAGAGACATTTTGCCACTTAATTTTATAATCAGTCTCGAAACCATGCTTTTGCTGAGAATTCGTTAAAAAGCACAATAATACGTGTAATGTAGGCCTATATCATCTTTATGTCGCTCATTTTTCATGCTCTGCATCTGTAATGATTTAATATGCTTACAGTATGCACTTGATTCCTAATCCTAATACTGTATATCAGCCATGGCGAAAACGTGATCGTACGCCGAGCCACTGTGTAACCTGCAACGTGCATAGCACCTATGGAGGGAGGCGGACACCCGAAAGGGAAGTAAAGCAACTGTCTGACTTATTAATGGATTTTCATTTTCCTTGCGTCAAGCAATTGAACATAATCTTATACAGTATAAGGTTACAAACTAATGTTTAGTACGTGTAACGAAGAAAGAAATTAATAAAAAAACATAGGACACATTATCACAACCTATTAAATATCTTCAAAATGTCTCTGCGACAGAGTTTCAAAATCAGGAATTATGTCACTTACTGCCAGTCATAGGTGATCACGAAGGTATTTGTCTGTCAGTCGTGATCTAAATTTGGTTTTTACTATTTTCGTTGTTGAAAATAATTTTTCACAAACGTATGTTGTAGCGAACATGGCTTTAACAGAGCAAGCGAAATAACGAAGCTTCGGATATTTATTTTTTTTAGCTAAATTTGAAAAGTTCAACATTTGTCAAGTCCTTACGTCTAGCTTTCATTTAACATCACATTGTAAATCTGTGAGTTTAAATTTTATTGAAGATCTAACCGCATTATTCATACATCTGCTGAAAAAGGATCTACATACAGAGATAATAATAATAATAATAATAATAATAATAATACCAATAATAATAATCATCATCATAATCATAATACTTAACCTTTTAATGTTTCATGAGTGACATGTAGTATAATGTCGTTTTATGTTATACAACCGTTTTCCTCGTAATACTTGTGAACAAATCATACATTTAATATTCTCATCATATTGGAAGCAAAAAATGCGCCCTCCCATCCTACTTGAAACTTTCGTTTTTGTAGAGGTACATGGTTTCGAGAGAGACATTGCGACGACGCCACTCGCAGGTCAGAGACAAATACAAATGGAACGGAATTTAACTCCAGTGAGTGAGAGGGTGGGGGTTGGAGGAGGTAGGAAGCAAGAGAAATGCACAGCTATCTTGCGAGCCATAATGTGCTCGTGAGTCACAGTTTCGCCACGGCTGCTGTATATCATTTTTGTATACCGTGGAAACTCTTAAGTTCGACAGAAAACAAGTTCGACATCCTATAGTTCGACTGTTTACGTAGGAGAATTAAACACGCCCCTATACGGGCACTAAGAAATGGGTTTGCCATTTTAATGGGAATTGGTTCTGTGTTTTGTAGTGATATTTGTGTTAAAGGAAAACAGAATATTTTATTTATTAGGACATCCATATTTAATCACTGATTTTAAATTAATGAGCTCTTCTTTTTCTATTTGAGAATTGTTCCGTTTGTGAGACAGAACTGTCGAAACCCACTGTGGTACTAGAAGCGCATACACAAGTCTCGGGGCGGGCAGGAAATGCAAGCACAGTACTGTATTCGTTGATGGATAACCAATAAGAATTTGTATTCACTTCACCTGCCGCACCCACTACCCTTATTGGACAAAACTTTCAATTCTGTTCAAACTTAGGAGAGTCCTCTGTACTCTACACGATATGCATGTCTTCTTTTAAAAGGCTAATTTAATTTAATTCAATTTCTGCTAACAATACGAACGTTTAATATTCTTGCACGTACGTACAATAATTTTCGTAATTTATTATTGATTGTATTTATTTACATTCCATGGTATTCGTACATCACTTCACAGCTAGAATATGGAACATGTCAAAAGAATCTTAATAGTACTATACGAAGTCTTGTTACATTTAGCCACAGTCTAGTTGAAATACATGTATATACAGAAGAGTTTTACAATATACTAATAGACTACAACACAAGGGGTTACTATCGATACTTCATACAAGACAGAAATATTCATGCAGTGTTGTTGAATGTTATAAATTCACCTACAGAATAGAAGGCCTGACAAATTAGGCACTACTTTAATTATTTGACCTTAAATAATTTTATGTTTTAGTTTGATTTTTTTGTATTCATAGGGAGGCAATTACAAATTTTTACTGCCATATAACACACTCATTTTTGATACCACGATAGGCCTTCCGATGGAGTATGAAAATCATTTCTTTGACGAGTATTTATGCTATGAACTGTTGAATTAGTTACAAAGTTTTCACGATTACATACGAGAAAATTTATTATTGAAACCATATATTGACGAGTCATTGGCATTATTTGTAGTTTTTTTTAAATGGTCCTACTCGATTCTCTACTACTATTATTCTAATTACTCTTTTTATAGTAGGAATATACTGCTGCTATCTGTGGAATTTCCCCAGAATATTACTCCAAAACTCATTGCTGAGTAGAAGTTCTATGCAAAATAGTCCTATATTGTCTTTAAGGTATTGGTATTTGCAATCTCTTGCATAGATCTAATAAGAAAACATGCTTAATTTAGTTTGGGGGGTAATTTATTTAATATGATTTTTCAAATTTAAAATAATTATTATCAATTTGTAAGCCAAGAAATTTCAATGTTCTTATTTCTATTAGGGACCTGCTGCTGTTGTTAATTATTGCGCTTGAAATTTGCGGGGTTGTATTTGGGCAGGATTTAAATTGGATTATGTTAGTTTTGAATAATTTCAAGGAAAAATTGTTTCGGGGCCGGGTATCGATCCTGGGACCTCTGGTTGAACGTACCAGCGCTCTACCGACAGAGCTAACCAGGAACTATACCCGACACCGTCTTAATTTTTCCCCTTATATCCACACAACTCGAGTGGGCTGACAAGACGCCGGAGACCCACATCGAGTGCACACAAACTCTGTGTGACTTGGAATTGTGGTTTTCTGGTAACATACAGTAACGTATATATTATGCAAATCTAGTTTTCAGGTAAAGCTCTCTGTAAAGCAGACTTGAATAATTTCAAGGGAAAAATTGTTCCGGGGCCGGGTATCGATCCCGAGACCTCTGGTTGAATGCACCAGCGCTCAGTCGAAATTAACACAAACACAAATATGTATGTGTAGATAATCAAATAAATCAATGAAAATAAATAAAATATACGTGTTTAGTCACAGGATTTCAAGTACGTGTGGTGATTGCAAGGACCCACGCCATAATAAAAAAAAGGCGATAATGTAATTTCTTACGAAATCAACTGTATTATTATAGTGTCATCCCACTCCATGGGTCATGACGTCATGTATACTCCGTGCGTCCAATGATAATCATAAAAGTTTAATGGCAATAATTCTTGGTTTAGTTTCTTCGAGCCTCCATGTTTCTTATATTTGCTTGTGTGAATTCCATTCCGAGATACGTGGAAAGATCTGCGACTTGTGACGTCCAGGTCTGCCGTAGGAAGTGAAAGAGGTTACGCAACGTAATTAGATTTCGCTGTCGGTACGAACTGAACCATGTGAAGTATGTCAATCTGCCCGCGAAACAAGAGTCAAGTTTCGCTTTACGAAGTCCCAACTACGCCACTCCCTCTGCAGTGGTCAACAGACGACTTTCTCACAGCCGGTCGAAATCTGTTGTTTTCAATTCCTGACTTAATCCTTATTGGTTCAAGTTATAAACGTTTTCCCATTTGCTATTCATTTCGATCCAGCCACATTCCCTGTTGAAAACCTCTGTCATGGATAGCTTCCTGAATTCCATCCATTCCACTCATCCTTGGACGCCCTCTTCCTCTTTCTGGTCAGATCTAGTTCATTACTTGCTGAGAGTTTTTTTTCTTGTTAGGAGAGAGAGGGAGGGAACATCCCACGCACTACGACCTGAGGTCTATTGTACAGTACGATTATTTAGTCCTGACAGTCGCCGGCAATGTGCGCCTGAGTCAAGCGAGTCCATGAAGTTACGCTAAGGGATGTTCAGGTTAGTCTGTCGCCTCCAGTCAGAGCGGTCGGATGTCACGCATGCGGTATAGCGTTGTGTTTCCAGTACAGTTTAGCTGTACTGCATTTCTTTACCGACCGCTCACCCTTATCTCTAGCTTAGCTCTCCCCACTACTCCTATTACTTCCCCTCTTTCGCGTCGCTGAGCTGTCAGGACTAAATAATCCGTCTATACACCCTCCCTATATGGGATGTGTTGCGTGCCCACCGATCCTCTACGCGCACCGACCTAACCTCTTGATTCTCTTAACGACCAGTTCCTATAGCCAACAGAGTCCATGTACTACTCATGCTTCGGCAACCCCACTCCCCAAGGCTCCCTTAACGGTCCGAGGCGGAAGTCCTCCTCCGAGAAGGTCTGCCCCGGGTTCCGTTGCAGAAGCTATCCATCATCATATGAATATAATCCATGGAGGCCGGTCGAGAGAGCCAGTAGCTTCGGAGGGCTTCCTGTAGATCGATCTGAAAACCAGAAGTAACGGGATGATGAATGAAAGGAAGTGGTGAATGTGAGTGGAGTACCAATCGCCTGATAAAGTTACCTGATATTCATCCATGGGAGTGAGGGAAAAACCCCGAAAAAACCTCACTCAAATAACTAGACACGAACCTGTAGAGTGACACCACATGTCCATTTCCAGTGCAAGTACTGTCCATCTGAGTGGTTATGTTGCATCCCGATTTCCATAAAAAATCGTTAGAAATTTATATGAATAAGAACAACATGTTTATTCTACCAGAAATGAAATTTATTATATATATATATATATATATATATATATATTTATATTACATATGCGCCCTTGGTTTCAGCCGATGTTGAACGCAGTTTTTCCGCATACAAGGTTATACTATCCGACACTCAGCGGTCATTTTCATTTGAAACTTTGAAAATGAATGTTGTTGTTTATTGCAGCAGGAACCGAAACTAAGCGAACATCATGCAAGAATAGCAAGGTACGAAATTGATGAGATAAATAAATTAATGTAAGAGTTAAATATAGGAAAAGAAAATTGTACGCCATATACGTTTTCGGCTTTCTGAAACTGTAATGCAAAAAAAAAAAAAATATTTTTTTTTCAGACTTATGTTTTACCACATTTGTTAACGGTTAGCGCGTCTGGCCGCGAAACCAGGTTGCCCGGGTTCGATTCCCGATTGGGGCAAGTTACCTGATTGAGGTTTTTTCCGGGGTTTTCCCTCAACCCAATATGAGTAAATGCTGGGTAACTTTCGATGCTGCACCCCGGACTCATTTCACCGACATTATCACCTTCATCTCATTTAGATGCTAAATAACCGAAAGATGTTGATAAAGCGTCGTAAAATAACCTACTAGCACATTTGTAACAATTTAAGTATGATTTCTCAACCTCGCCAGCATTTTAAACCTTTCCGATATTAGCCCTTATTATATAGGGACATCATTTTATTTTACTAACATTTTTAATATTAACTTGCCTATACCTCTGGATCAACGCCGTTTGCTACCCCCTTCCGCGACCGGAGATCGATGATACTGGCGTAATATACAAACAAATCACTTTACAAGGTATAGGAGGGAAGAAAAGTAGTTCATCCATTTACGTAAACTAGGAAATATCACGCTTTTGAGTTTGATAATTTTCATTAGTTTTTGTTTAATCAAAATACAGTACTTTATTAACAAGGAGTGTTTTTACTCGCGAACTGAGCTATTCATTCGGACGTACCTATTCATTATGCAGTGTACCTATATTATACTGTCTACAGCACATTAGCGTACAATATAGAGAATGAAGTTAAATTGAAAAATAATCATAATATGGATATTTAAACACATTTTTTAAAATGGTGGCCTTTCTTTTCGATACAGGTTTCAGTTCTTATGTGCATATTATCACACTATAGACTATTGTACCTAATTCCAATTACCAGTTTCGTTCTTCGTACTAGTAACTCATGTTGAAATAATTCTGTACCTACTCTATAAAAGAGTACCTTACGTACTGTAAATTCAATCTTCACTTCTGCCCGATCCGAAAAGATGAAATTACTCAGACATACTATCTACTGTCCGTCCAAGTGGTTTTGTCGTAGGGTCGTAGAAAGGGAGGAAATCACATGGCAGTTAATTACTTAACGAGCCCCTTTTATTTAAGTTATTTTAAACAGTTGTACAGGGACATCATTTTATTTTTACTTCAATTTTTATTGTACCTGAGTTTTTGAATGTACTTCACTCCCACCCCTTCTACTAATGAAGAACTACACAGATCCAAGACCGCATATAAAGTCATAGTAGCCTTACCGTCACAGTACGTTCCAAAAATATTGTGACAGCGACGTGAGAATCGAACTCACGACCAGCGTCCCGCAAGAAAGCAGATCGCACAGGCTCCACGGAACATTGAGTGACGTCGCGCGGTGGAGAGAAGAGAGAGGGTGTATTACGACAACGCGACGAGTCTGCGCGCGCAGCTGCGACTTGACGCAGTGAATGTGGAACGACCTTCTCGACTATTCCAGACGTCTGTCGATGTAGAGATATTGAGATAATTCTCTACACACCTGTAGAAGGTTCTCGCAACTATGATTTTGCTATAAAAGAGCAGGCGCCAGCGAACTAGACAGAGTTTTCAGTTATTCAGTCAGTGAGAAAGCCAGAGCAAGCAAGCCAGCCGGAGTTCGACTCGAGTGTGCGTCCGCATCTGCGTCAGCATCCGAAGGCCTGAGTTCGAGTGCAGTGGACCGCAGTTGGAGGGACCTGAGTTCGAGTGCAGTGGACCGCAGTTGGAGGGACCCGAGTTCGAGTACAGTGAACTGTCTCTGAAGGTCTGCGGTTCGAGATACCGTGAACTCGAGTGACTGAGATAGAAGAACTGTGAACTGAGAACTGGTAGTTCTGATTTGTAAATAGTGCTTTGTAAATATTAGTTAAGATTAACAGTTCATTGTTGTACGTAATAGTCCAAGTAAATTGTCATTGTCGTCGGTGGAGTGCTATAACGAAGAACGATATCAGTGAAGATCCAATTGTTGACAAGAGCGTTTAAGGTGAATTGTAGAAAGGAATTATTGTTGTGACGAATAAATTACATTGTTGTTATTAATAAAATTCACACTGGTGTCAGAAGTGGGATATTATCGACAATGGAGAACCTACAGCAGATCCTGCAAGCCATCGCAGAAATGAAAGCAGAAATGAACATGCACATTAGTGAAGTAAAAGATAACATGAACAAGCACATCAGTGAGGTCAAGAACGACATAAGTGAAGTGAAAGGCGACATAAGCGGAGTGAAAGGCGACATAAGCGGAGTGAAAGATGACGTCACTACACAAATCGCAAGTGTTTCGGCCCACGTAGATGGAATTGTCGCCATTGTGAAAGACGAACTTAAGGCCGATCTGGATAAATTAAACCAGAATTTTACAACTATAAACGAGACAGTAGCCGAGTTGAGACAGGATGTAGACCATTTCGACGGAAAAATCCGCGATCTCGAGCGTCGTCAAGAGCAGACGAGTGAGGTGATGGACCGACATGCTGAAGAAAACAAGCACATTCTCGCGTTGGTGGATCGCCAGGCTAGAGAACATAAACAGATAGTTGCCGAGGAAGTTCGACGTGCCATGTAAGAAGCGGCCACAGAGTTGAGGACTCCATATTGTGGCCCTGCGGAATCATCGCCTTCAGCCAGACATCACAACGTCAAGACGCCGAAGTTCGGCGGTACGACGTCTTGGGCGATATTCCGTCGCCAGTTCGAGGCCACCGCAGCACATAATGGGTGGACCCCAGCGGAGAAGACTACTCAGCTGCTGACCGCGCTTCAAGGACAGGCGTCGGAGATTCTTCACAGCGTTCCAGAAGATGGGACAGCCGCTGAGATAATGGCGGCCTTGGAGGGACGTTATGGTGACCATCAACTTGCGGCAGCGTTCAGGACCCAACTGAAAACGAGGGTCCAACAGTCAGGCGAGTCCCTGCAAGAATTCGCGATGGCGGTGGAACAACTGGCCCATAAGGCGCTCAGGGGCCTACCTAATGACTTCATCGCTGGAGAGGCGGCCTACACCTTCGGCAGCGGAGTTCGAGACCCGGAAATAAAGCAACAGCTACTCTTGGCAGAGCATCGCACCATCAATGCAGCTCTGGCGGCGGCCCTCAGGATGGAGGCAGCTAAGTTGACGGCGAACGTCTCGGCATCGCACCGGATTAGGAGCGTCGCGGCGGCCGACGTCGAGGAACGTCAACCGAAATCACCCGAGCGACGAAGACGAGGAGTGCCCACCTGCTGGTCCTGCGGCGAGCCTGGACACCTGAGGAGGGACTGTGACCGATCTGGTCACAAACAGGAAAACTAAAAGGGGCCGATGCGATGAGGGGCACGTCGGCGCCGTCATCACCATCCCCTCGGCTGATCTTGAAGACGGTTAACAGAAGATGCGACGATGGGCTGATTGCTGACGGATGGATAAGAGGCCGCCCATGCAGAGTACTGGTAGACACCGGGGCGTCGCTCACTATCGCCAGACCGGAAGTCGTGCGTGGCCTACCTGGGAGGACGCCGCTGCGCCGGTATGAGCTACGTACTGCCTCAGGCGAGAACCTGCCCATCCAAAAAGAGGTTTTCCTGGATCTGACATTGGGAAAGAGGAGACTGGAGATGTGGGTGTTCGTCGCCAACATCACTGAAGACGTCATCCTGGGACTCGACGCCATGCGGATTTTCGATGCAACGGTGGACGTCCGGCGCCGTATCCTGCGTTTTGGTCAGGATGAAGTGTTCCTGAGAGACGTCGAAGACCAACCCATGGCCAGCAGACTCACCTTGGAGAATCAAGTGACAATCCCAGCAGGCTGCGAGATGGTGGTGACGGCAAGACTGGACGGACAACCTAAGAGAAACCTGCTCCTCGATTCGCAAACAACTCCGATAGATGGGGTTTATGTGGCCAGATCCCTACTCCCGAATCAGAAGGTGGTACCGGTGAGGGTCCTGAATGTCACCAATCGGGACAAGGAGGTGCCTAGTGGAACTGTACTAGGTAACGTCGAGCCGGTGGTGTCTGTGACGTCGCTGGCAGAAAACGAGGAGTGTCACCGACCACGTCCAGATCTAGACCCATCACTGAAAGAGCTGGCTCGAGAATTGCCGGCGAATTTAAGCAAAAGAGAAAGAAGACAAGTCCACGATCTACTGACAGAGTTTCAGGACGTGTTCAGTCTGTCTGAAAACGACTACGGGAGAACGGAGAAAGTTCAGCACCGCATTGACACCGGAAATGCTCGCCCAATCAGACAACCTCCTCGACGCGTCCCTCTAGCTAAACAGAGGGAGATTGACAGCCAACTGGAGGGCATGAAAGCAAGAGGGGTCATCGAGGAATCCGACAGCCCCTGGTCATCACCTGTAGTGCTGGTGAAGAAGAAGAATGGGGACCTGCGTTTCTGCGTGGACTACAGAAGACTGAATGACGTCACCAGGAAAGACTGCTTTCCCCTCCCACGAATTGACGACACCTTGGACACCCTGGCCGGAGCAGAGTGGTTCTCGACGTTGGATCTCAAGTCAGGATACTGGCAGGTGGCGCTACATCCTGAGGACAAGGAGAAAACGGCATTCTCTACAGGCCAGGGACTATGGCAGTTCACCGTTATGCCGTTCGGCCTCTGCAACGCCCCGGCTACATTCCAGAGACTAATGGAGTCCGTAATGAGGGGCCTGACATACGACACCTGTTTGCTGTACCTTGATGACGTCATCGTGGTGGGCAAGACTTTCGGCGAACAGCTGTTGAACCTGAGGAAAGTGTTCGAAAGACTGCGACAAGCCAGACTGAAGTTGAACCCGAAGAAATGTCATCTATTCCAGAAGAAGGTCAACTACTTGGGACACGTAGTAGGGACCAACGGAGTGGCCACGGACCCGGAGAAGCTACAAGCCGTCAGAGGATGGCCGAGACCGAGGGACAAGCAGGAGCTGCGCCGCTTTCTCGGCCTCTGCACTTATTACAGAAGGTTCGTAGCTGGGTACGCCAACATCGCTAAGCCTCTAACCCAGCTGACCGAGGAGAAACGACAATTCCAGTGGACAGACGAGGCGGAGTCATCCTTCCAGTCGCTGAAAGAGGCGCTCTGCACTGCTCCTGTACTGGGATATCCCATCCCTGGAAGGAAGTTCACGCTCGACACGGACGCTAGCAACGTAGGCATCGGCGGAGTACTCTCTCAGGAACAGGACGGGCAAGAGAGGGTGATTGCCTACTTCAGCCGAACATTGTCCAAGGCTGAGAGAAACTACTGCGTGACCCGTAGAGAACTTCTTGCCATTGTGGAAGCCCTGAAGCATTTCCACAAATATTTGTATGGCCAGGAGTTTCATCTGAGGACAGACCATTCTGCACTCACCTGGCTATTGGGCTTCAAGAATCTGGAGGGGCAGACCGCCCGTTGGGTTCAACGTCTGCAGGAGTACAACTTCACCTCTGAACACCGACAAGGGAAGAAACATTCCAACGCTGATGCCCTATCACGACGTCCGTGCCCGGATGGCTGCAAACACTGCCTGAAAGTAGAAGAGCGGGATGGCGCCCACGCAATCCGAGCAATTGCCGCCCAGCCGAGCCCAGGATGGGATAACGCCGCCATAAGGAGGGAGCAGCTGGAGGACCCAAACATTGGACAGCTACTACGTGATGTGGAGTCCGGCCAGAGACCAGTATGGGCCGATATCGCCAACCGTAGCACCACTTACAAGAGCTACTGGGCCCAGTGGGAATCCTTCACTGTCAAGGACGGTATCCTGAAGAGGATTTGGGAGTCGGCCGATGGAAGGACCCGCATAGAACAACTTGTCCTGCCCAGGAGCAAGGTGAAGGAAGTGCTGGAGGAGACTCATGCTGGAGTGACTGGAGGCCACCTGGGAGCCAAAAGGACGCTGGACAAGTTAAGGCAGAGGTTCTATTGGTTGCATCAGAGAACCGACACGGAACAATGGTGCCGAAGATGCGACACCTGTGCAGCCAGTCGCGGACCAAGGACCCGCAGCAGGGGAGCCATGCAGCAGTACAACGTGGGAGCTCCTTTTGAGAGGATCGCCATCGACGTTGCTGGACCGTTCCCGGTCACGGATCGCGGGAACCGCTACCTGCTAGTCGCCATGGATTACTTCACAAAATGGCCAGAGGTGTACGCGATTCCCAACCAAGAGGCTTCGACGGTGGCCGACGCGCTCCTTGACAACTTCATCTGCCGATTCGGGGTGCCCCGGGAATTGCATAGCGATCAGGGGCGCAACTTCGAATCCAACCTGATGGGAGAATTGTTCGAGCGTCTGGGGGTGCATAAAACCAGGACCACTCCCCTCCACCCACAGTCCGATGGTATGGTGGAACGCTACATCAAAACCTTGGAAGAGCATCTGCGGAAGGTGGTGTCCAACCATCAACGAGACTGGGATGCCAGAGTCCCACTGTTCCTCTTGGCCTACAGAGCTTCGGTCCACGATACAACAGGGATGACACCGGCAAACATGGTCTTCGGGAGAGAGCTGCGCCTGCCCTGTGATCTGCTGTTTGGCACGCCACCCAGCGCCGACCAGCCAGCGACTGACTATGTGACGGAACTCACCGAGAAGTTGAATGGAATTCACCAACTGGCCAGAGAGCACCTCAAGATGGCCAGCGACAGGATGAAGGTGCGCTACGACAGATTGGCCAACTCTGCAGGATTCCAGGAGGGCGACCTGGTGTGGCTGTATCGACCTACCAGGACCAAAGGGAAATCACCAAAGCTGCAGCGTGCCTGGGATGGACCATACCGCGTGGTGACCCGGATCAACGACGTGGTGTACCGGATCCAGCGACAACCTCGAGGGAAGATGATGGTGGTGCATCTGGACCGATTAGCCGCCTACCAAGGGACTGCCCGGGACGAGCAGCCCTAAGGAGGGGGCAATGTGACAGCGACGTGAGAATCGAACTCACGACCAGCGTCCCGCAAGAAAGCAGATCGCACAGGCTCCACGGAACATTGAGTGACGTCGCGCGGTGGAGAGAAGAGAGAGGGTGTATTACGACAACGCGACGAGTCTGCGCGCGCAGCTGCGACTTGACGCAGTGAATGTGGAACGACCTTCTCGACTATTCCAGACGTCTGTCGATGTAGAGATATTGAGATAATTCTCTACACACCTGTAGAAGGTTCTCGCAACTATGATTTTGCTATAAAAGAGCAGGCGCCAGCGAACTAGACAGAGTTTTCAGTTATTCAGTCAGTGAGAAAGCCAGAGCAAGCAAGCCAGCCGGAGTTCGACTCGAGTGTGCGTCCGCATCTGCGTCAGCATCCGAAGGCCTGAGTTCGAGTGCAGTGGACCGCAGTTGGAGGGACCTGAGTTCGAGTGCAGTGGACCGCAGTTGGAGGGACCCGAGTTCGAGTACAGTGAACTGTCTCTGAAGGTCTGCGGTTCGAGATACCGTGAACTCGAGTGACTGAGATAGAAGAACTGTGAACTGAGAACTGGTAGTTCTGATTTGTAAATAGTGCTTTGCAAATATTAGTTAAGATTAACAGTTCATTGTTGTACGTAATAGTCCAAGTAAATTGTCATTGTCGTCGGTGGAGTGCTATAACGAAGAACGATATCAGTGAAGATCCAATTGTTGACAAGAGCGTTTAAGGTGAATTGTAGAAAGGAATTATTGTTGTGACGAATAAATTACATTGTTGTTACTAATAAAATTCACAATATGTTCGCGTTTTCCAATGACGAAAGAGCTTTCAATATTGCATCATTTTCGCACAGGTACTGTCGCCAATTTGCCTACGTCGCATTCCGGTTTTCCCCACCAGCTTTATTCGCCTCTCTGTAAAGGCTAGTGGCTGGGCTGTCTTAGCTCTTTTCTGAGAACATTAATTTCTGTTAGGAATTGGACATCTACGTAATATTAAACCCATACAACTGTTTAAAATAACTTAAATAAAAGGGCCTCGTTAAGTAATTAACTGTCACGTGATTTCCCTCCTTTCTACGATCCTGCGATATAACCACTTGGATGGACAGTAGATAGCATGTCTGAGCAATTTTATCTTTTCGGATCGAGCAGATGTGAAGATTAAATTTACAGTTCGTAAGGTACTTTTTCACAGAGTAGGTACAGAATTATTTCAACATGAGTTACTAGTACGAAGGACGAAACTGGTAATTGGAATTACACACATTAGAACTGAAGGCTGTATCGAAATGAACCGTCACCATTTTGAAGAATGTGTTTAAATATCCATATTATGATTATTTTTCAATTTAACTTCATTCTCTATAGTGTACGCTAATGTGCATAGACAGTATAATATACACTGCATTATGAATACGCCCGTATGGACAGCTCAGTTCGTAAGTAAAAACACTCATTGTTAATACTGTACTGTATTCTGATTAAACAACAACCTAATGAAAATTATCAAACTCAAAAGCGTGAAATTTCTTAGTTTACGTAAATGGATGAACTACTTTTCTTCCCTCCTATACCTAGTAAAGTAATTTGTATATTACGCCATCGAACTCCAGTCGTGGAAGGGGGCAGCAACCGTTGATCCAAAGGTATAGCCAGGTTAATATCAGAAATGTTAGTAAAAATAAAATGATGTCACTGTATAATATTACATAGACGTCCAATTCCTAAGAGAAATTAATGTTCTCAGAAAAGAGCTAAGACAGCCCAGCCACTAGCTGACGAATAAAAGCCGGTGGGGGAAACTCGAATACGACGTAGGTAAATGGATGACAGTACCTGTGAGAAAATGATTCAATATTAAAAGCTCTTTCGTTACTGGAAAGCGCGAACATATTTTTGAAACGTACTGTTTACTGTCCTCTGTGTGGAGGACGGTTGAACTTCATTAGTAGTAGGGGTGGGAGTGAAGTACATTAAAAAACTCAGGTACAATAAAAATTGAAGTAAAAATAAAATGATGTCTCTGTACAATAATTGTATTGTCTTGATTTTATAATACGCAATAATCGTATACAAAACATGGAACGTGCTTGCTTAGGTATGTCAAATTTGCTTCCGCTGCCTGTACTTGAAACACGTCTACTATATTCTGTCCGGGGCCTCGTCCCTTTTATTTAAGTTAAATTAAACAGCTGTATAATATTACGTAAACGTCCAATTCCTAAGAGAAATTAATGTTTTCAGAAAAGAGCTAAGACAGCCCAGCTTTTACAGAGGGGCGAGCAGAAGCAGGTGGGGGAAATCGGGATGCGACGTAGGCAAACGGACAGTACCTGTGCGAAAATATGATTCAGTATTGAAAGCTCTTTCGCGAACATATTTCTGGAAGTCGTATGTTCACCTTCAATCTAATACAAATATACGGAATCACGGCCCTACTCATAACGTGGGGCCTATATCCTTGATTGGAAAAATAATATTTTGCATTTCTGCACAGTTAAGCATTCTGCTAGCCTTGAGAATAAAAACGCGGCGGTATTGTTTACATACCCGATGCAGTCATATTATGAGTCATTCGTAATCTAGTATTCACGAGTCGCCTTTATTTACATTAATAATGCAGTAGCTTACTCTTTGTTTTCTGTTACAAAGATTTTATTCTATTTGAAATATAATTGAAGGGCTCCCTGCAAAACGGAGTGGCTCCACTTTTTGGTCAAATTAATGTTTTGCTTGTATCATACGTTAAAAAATATGCCCGATCTTTTAGTACAAGAAGATGTAATTCCAACCATTTTGTAGTAACTTACAGTGGAATTGGAGGTGAGATACCAATCGTTTCTTTGCAAAAAGTAGGTAGCTCTTGGATCTTTATACAGGGTAAGCCGTAAGTAATGTCATTAATTTCAGGGGGTTATTCTATGAGATATTTCAAACAAAAAAGGTCAATAAAATTTTGCTCGTTTTTACTTCCTTTTCGAGAATAAAATTCTCTTATATGAGCCGTTCAGAGCAAAAGTGGTGTAAGTCAAAATTGGGTAACGAGGTTTAAAGTAAAAATTCTGTAAAATACAGCGCAAAGTAGCAATTAATATGTCCTTCTTGCTATCCACTGACTACTAATATATACTAATAATAAATCTGTAGCCGAAATTTTTCTGGTAATTTTCGATTTTTCAAAAATAATTGGTCCTAACATATATAATTAACCACCCTGAAACCGAAAATCGCTTTTTTGAAATTTTTGTTTGTATGTCTGTCTGTCTGTATGTTTGTTACCTTTTCACGCGATAATTGACGAACGGATATCGATGAAAATTAGAATATAAATTATGTTCGTTGTAACTTAGATTTTAGACTATATGGCATTCAAAATACATTATTTAAAAGGGGGGTTATAAGGGGGCCTGAATTAAATAAATCGAAATATCTCGCTTATTATTGATTTTTGTGAACAATGTTACATAACAAAAGTTTCTTTAAAAATAATGTGCGATAAGATTTATTCCTTGAAAAATTTTGATAGGACCGATATTTAATGAGATAAATGAGTTTTAAAATTAAAATAACTGCCGTATAATGAAATAAAAAACAAATGACTTCGTCTATAAGGGGCCTTGGACAGCAACAATCGAAAGCTATGAAAGATAGCCTACAGAGAATGTTTCTGTGTTTGTATGAAGTAATATCGGAAGCTAAATTAACCGATTTGTATAATTAATTATTAATTCACCATTGGAAAGTGTAGTTTCTATAGATGGACATAATGCTATAATGTTATTACAGTCACTTCTGATATAATAATAATATAATATAATATAATATAATATATGTAATGTAATATTATATAATTTAAGCTATTTGAAGGGTTCAGAACCATAGTGGGCCAAACGTCATTTACTGAATACGTAGAAAACAAGGGTTAAAATTAAGTTACCATAATTGAATGGAAACATATAACACGTGAAATAAAATATACACACTAAATCTAAATGATGTCAATGTTCATTAAACTATGGTTGCATGTAATAAAAATTAGAAACATGTTAAAGGAATTGTCATTGCACCAATGAGTGGTCTCTGGACCAATATGATCGCATTTTAATTATATTTGAATGCAATTTAAATTAAGTAACATATTAAACGATTTATCCTTCTATCAAACACGAATGTTTCCTGGATCAAACGTCCTATTTTAATTATGTAATTACTTTATATTTATTTCTAACGGGTGCAGCGGAGCGCACGGGTACGGCTAGTAGTTTAAATAAATTGAATATTAATTGCTTCTTTGCGCTGTATTTTATAGAATGTTTACTTTAACCCTCATTACCCATTTTTGACTTACACCACTTCTGCTCTGAACGGCTCATATGAAGTATTTCATAGCGTGTTCTGGGAAAGCCTTTGATTTAATTTCCAATCTGTTCAGCCAATTTAAGAGAGCAGTGTATTGCGATAATAAATGGTGGAAAGAATTTTAGTTTCTTCTTTTAAATGTGCAGAAATTTCAGCCGAACAAAAGTAACTTTTCGTTCTGCAAAGGAATTTTACAAGGTTACATTTATTCGCATCAAATTTATTCACATTTAAAGGACAAAACTAAAATTCTTTCAATGATGTGTTATCATAATATACTGACTGAGAATATTGGAAACTAAGTCAATGGATTTTCGAAAACACGCTGTGAAACAATTTTTATCTCTAAAAGGAAGCAAAAACGAGCAAAATTGTATTAAACCTTCTTGTTTGAAATATCTCAGTCTCAAAGAGTAACCCCCTGAAATTAATGACGTTACTTACGGTTCACTCTGTATGCATATAATAGGCCTATCTTGTGCTGCAGTTTATGATATTCGCACAATGTGTTGAGTACAAAATGGGGCTAATTATATACAATTTTATTGCAAAAAGGAAGTAGCTCCATTATTTGTTTATATTTTATTTCCCTAAATTGATGATTGTAATAAATGAATGAGTGATAAAATGAAACTCAGGTACCCATGACATCTCTGAAAAAGGAAAAAACTCAGTTAAAATTTGAATCTTTTAAATGTTTTTATTTTCCACAACTTTATAAAAGTAGAGCTACCTTCTTTTTGCAGGACGTCCTTCAATTTGTAATCGTTCCTTCCCTTTTTCCTTGCACTTTCTTTCCTTCACTTTTTTCCTTTGCTCTTCTTATTTTACTTTCCTTTTCCTTTCTTTCCTTTGCTTTCCATTTCATTTCTTTTCTTCCATCTTCCCTTCCCTTTACTTTCCTCCCCTTTTTCTTTTATTTTCTTCTCTTTTTTCCTTTCTTTTCCTTTCCTTTTCTTTCCTTCCCTTTTAAGTTTTTCTTTTGCTTTTCATTTCATTTCTTTTCTTTTCTTCTGTTTTCCCTTTCCTTTACTTTTCTCCAATTTTTTCTTTTAATTTCTTCTCTTTTTTCCTTTCCTTTCATTTTCCCTTTCTTTTTCTTCCTTTTTCTTTCTTTCCCGTTTTTCCTTTCCTTTACTTTCTTTCCTTTTCGTTTGTCCTTTTCTTTCCTACCATTTTCCCCTTCCCTTTTCATTCCTTCCGTTTTTTACTTTCTTCTTTCCTTTTTTCTTTCATTTCCCTTCCCTTTCTTTTCTTTGCTTTGCTCTCCTTCCCTTAGCTCTTCTTTCCTGACCTTCGACTTCTTTTTTATTTACTTTACTTGCTTTTCTTTCTTTCCTTTTTTCTCTCTTTCCTTTGCTTTTCTTTTTTATTTTCTTAGCTTTCCTTTTTTATTTCTTTAGCTTTCTTTTCCTTCCTGTTTGTTTGCTTTCCTTTTCTTTGCTTTCCCTTTCATTTCTTTCCTTTTCTTCTCTTTCTTTTGCTTTCGTTTTACTTTATATTTTTTTCTTTCCTTTTCTTACTTCTCTATGTCTTTCCTGTGCTCTCGGCTGTGGGTTCGAATTCCACTTGAATTGATTACCTGCTTACGTGTTTTCTTAGGTTTTACTCAATAAAATTGTAAGGTAGATGTCAGGTAATCTTATGGCAAATTTTCAGTCTCATCTCGTCAAGACACTATACTGCTATATAACCCACAATAAATATTAATATAATGTCGGTAAATGACCTATTTAAAATGGAAAATTAGTTTCTCGCCGTGTCCTGAAGTTCATTGTTTACAAAAATTCCTTTTCAGTTAGATTGAACCAGTAACCTTTTGATTATTTTCTGTGCGGTGTACATTAGGGATAAAACGTAGGTTGGAGTAGTGCCAAAGGGAATACGACTTTCACCTATATTTCTTTTTTGTATTATGGGCACATACTCGTATTTTCATTCTTTTACATGCTCGTATTTGTTACTATCATGACACACCACGGAGTTAGTAAATTACTTAGTCTACTCTTATGCCACGCCTTCTCAGTCAGAGTAAACACAAACTGTGAGAGTACAATGTTGTCAGCGTTAAGCACCTGTAATTGTATCTAAACAAACATACACAAGAAGCAATCTTGAGCATAGCGTCTGCTGTGATCTTGCAGCACGGAACCTACAGTAGGTCTACATACACAGAGACTATTTTTCATCACTTTTAAAACGATTTGCAACTGTTGAAATTATACTAGCAGCATAAAAATGAGTTCAGTAGTATTTATTCTTCTCCGCTTTATAATTCTCCACTTTTTTCTTCTCTCTGAGCTATATTTCTCTTCTTTCTCCTCTCCTGTTATTTTTTCATCCTCTCTTCTGCTATAGATTTTTTTTCTCGTTTTCCTCCAGGTCTTCCCACTGTTGTTGTTGATATATTGTCGCTGGAATTGGTAATAGCGAGATGGTATTTATTAAGATGAAGCCGAGGATTCGCCATAGATTACCTGACATTCGCCGTACAGTTGTGGAAAACCTCGGAAAAACCCAACCAGATGGCAATCGGGAATCAATTTCCTAATGTCATTACTCTAATTTCAGTACAGACGTAACACGCAATTATAGACATTTCCTCATTCTTTGTTACTGTTCATTTTTATTTCCCTTCTTTAAAAGTGCGTTACTTTTTCAAGACGTGTCTGTTATTTGTCTCGTACAATGTGAATCTTAGACTATACGTTACGGTGCAGTGCTTTCTTGTTATTTTCTGCAGCAATAATCTTGATGAATAAATTTTTTACTCCTAAGCGGACATCAAACTCGTGACCTTGGTTGTATCTTAACTGCTGTATCCGCCACTGTCTGCTCTGTTGTGTTTAAAAAATGGAAGAAGTAAATCGGTGAGAAGTAAAACTAGTTTTCAGATCATATACATATTCATATTCATGATTGCCTTCTATGCAAACGCGCCAGGTCTATCTAAAGTGCAAGTAAAAGTAAAATTATGTACAATAGATATATATGGTAAGAATGACAAAACAGGCCTAATGTAATGTAAACTGCATTTTCAATATGAACGGGAAATTTGCATAATAAGTATAGTAAATCTGTACGTAACAGAATGTCAATGAAATTTCTAAGTTTTCAGGTAATAGTAATATACGTTACAAGAGCGGTATGTTGACGTTTTCATGGTCGAGGAAAAGATTGAAAAAGCGAAACGTAGTTGAGCTTTTTTAATTCCGAGAACATGAAAACAAACATACCACTCGTGTATCGTACATTATTTTGTGCGAAGATCGTTTATTACATACCTGAAAGACGAATTTCTAATTAGTTGCAATGAAATCTCCATGTTGGTTTCTGTTTAATGACGACAACTTCGGAACACCAAAATATCTTTCTTCAACATTGTTGCTATAAAATGTTTTCTGTGTTTACTATACTCCAGCAGGCAGTGATATAGTCTGTCTTTTTTTTCCCCCAGTCTATAAATGCGAACTTAAAACAAACGGTAAGGTTATGTAATGATTTATTTTTCATTATAATATTTTAACAATATTATTTATATAACATATTGCAGTAATAACATCGGCATCTGGGATCTTGTTGATTTTTTTCACGGCTTCCTTAATGTTACTTGTATCAGGAATGCAATAAGTTTCGTGGAGTAGTAGACTTTATTTAATTTTTGCAAATATTTAAAAACAATAATTAACAGTGCAATTTAGGTGAAATTGCAGTGGTAAGTTTCCAATGTATAATTATTACTATATTGAACGTCTCTAAAAATAATATGTTAAAAGCCTAAAGCAGTAAAATCAATATGCCACTTAAGCGGTAAGAAGAGGGAAATTGTTATGTGTGTTCGGTTGGGAATACTGATTGTGGAATTTTAGACTTTCCGCGGATTGGTTTTGTGTGGAAACCAAGCAAATACGCACGATCTCGCACAAACTGCATTTTCAATATGAACGGGAAATTTGCATAATAAGTAGGCCTATAGTAGATCTCTATATAACAGAGTGGCAATGAAATTGCGAAGTTTTCAAGTAAAAATATTTATTTACCAAACCTACATAGATCATTCGGAGATGGTGAGAGACATAATAGGATAATGATGAAGTGGTGAAGTGGCGATAGCACAGGAGATCGACGTTTAGTCATCATTACCATATTTTTGTTCTTCTTATTGGTTCTTTTGAATTCAAGGACTGTGCTAGAGCTGGGATTTAGTTTTGGTGGGAACGGTGGAATGGGAAAGCTGAATGTTCAGTCGGTTTGATTGGGATTGGGAAAGGAGCAGGGGCGTCATTTCAGTTTTGCTCGGGGGGGGGGGGGGACAAATAAATTATTTTCCATACTGTATACTGGGGTAAATTTGACCTCTGGGTGAAAAAGAATTGAGCCATATCAGATGCACTGAATCTATTTTTAAAATGCATTATTTTTTTCCATTTCTTAAGAATGTTTTTTAGTCGCCCTCGGTAACGTAGTTGGTATAGTGCTGGCCTTCTATGCTCGAAGTGTTTAAATGCGACAGACTTATGTCAGTAGATTTACTGGCATGTAAGAGAACTCCTGTTTAACCTCTGCAGTTGCGAGCGTCGTTAAATAAACTATAATTTTAAAGAATGTTTTTTTATTATTTAAGGCACAAATAGGGCTGATAACATTGTCCATTTTTCTGTTTGTTTTATAGTCGAATTTACCCCACTTTAAAATACATTATTTTTTCTCGTTGCCAAACTTCCAGAACGGCCCCTAGATTCAGTCAGCCTCCTATAAAATTGAGTACCGGGTCTTTCCCGGGGGTAAAAGGCGGTCACAGCGTGGTGCCGACCACACCACCTCATTCTAGTGCCGAGGTCATGGAAAGCATGGGGCTCTACCTCCATGTCCCCCCAAGTGCCTTCATGGCATGTTACGGGGATACCGTTACCTTTTACCTTTTTAAAATACATTTTCAGTTCCCACATATAGGCCTAGTTTTAACTTCTTATCCTAATTATACGATGTGTAAGTTACATGCACTTGCTTTTACTATGACGTTGATGCAAACAAATGAACACACAGTTTTATGTTAAATAAATTTTAATTTCAATGTACTTTTATTTACAGTAGATAATCACTGAAGCTGAGCCAATAATAGCTATGCAAATTATTACAGAAAATGATCCAATTTTACATGAAATTAAAAAAAATGGTCCTATATTTTTTTTGGAAATTAATAGTATTAGTATTAGTATTTGTTTATTTAACCTGGTAGAAATAAGGCCGTCAGGCCTTCTCTGCCCCTCTACCAGGATATTCCAACTATAATATGAAGAATAAAATTACAATTAGTATTAAATTTACAATTACAATTACAAATAAAATTACAATTAGTATTAAATTTACATTTACAATTACAATTACAAATAAAATTACAATTAATACGTCTGCCACATGGAAATTACTGGAAAAGCAACGACCAACACAATGTAATAATATAGTCTGTGTTTATTCAAGAAGTAGACATATTTACAAAAGGCTTACAGTACTCCATCAATTCCAGAAAAAACTATTAACATCATATTTCCCACGTGAATATAAAGATATACGATATGGCCAATGTTAAGCTTTTGGAAAATAAAGAAAAAGAACACAGATACAGAAAAAAATGAAATTACTCACATTAGAAACTATTACATTATATCCAAAATCAGAGTGGTTACTCATTTAAAGAGATGGATCTCTTACAATAAAATAAGGTTTTTGAAGAAAGCGTTTAATGTTTACGTTCTGCAGGTAACGACTGACTAAACAGAATGAAAACAGAGTCGCGGACAGGAGGTGGAGGAAGTAGGGGTGGTAATGTTTGGGCTCTAGGGAGTACATGTTTGGCCTCCCTGGTTTATAGGATGTGTCATTATTCTATTGCGATAAAATTCGCTTACCTCAAGTCTGTCCTGGGCTACTTCGAGCGGCAAGCCACGTGTTTCTATATTATGATTGTGTTTGACCTTTTGTTTACTCATAATTTTTACAACCTACATTTTTTTTCAAGTCACTTAGATTAGATAGGTATGTTGCCACTAACTGACTTAGGCTATTTATCTCTTTCCAGCTTACTTTCATGATAACTCATGTCGTCAACTTATGGGTCTTCAGCTGTCATTTTAGATGCAACATGTTCATTTACAAATACAGCGAATCCGGGTTCAATTTGCTGTATGGTATTGGAAGTTACCTTTCTTTCCATAAAGTCCACACCTGTGGAGTAACGGCTAGTGCGTCTGGCCGCGAAACCAGGTGGCCCGGGTTCGATTCCCGGTCTGGGCAAGTTACCTGGTTGAGGTTTTTTTCCGGAGTTTTCCCTCAACCCAATATGAGTAAATGCTGGGTAACTTTCGGTGCTCGACCCCGGACTCATTTCACCGGCATTATCACCTTCATCTCATTCAGACGCTAAATAACCAAAGATGTTGATAAAGCGTCGTAAAATAACCTACTAAAATAAAAAAAAATCTTTCCATAAATACTCTGTGTGTTTCTCATATGTCTTAAACTGACCGTTTTTTAACATTCTGTATTGTAAAGTTGCGATCTTGTAGAATACTGGTTCGGTAGTTTTGGTAGAGTACGAAAATCGGGTATTCTACTGTAAAATAATCGTAGAATTGGTAATATTGGTAAGAAAAGAAACTTGAATGCATGTATAGGAATCGAAGTATTTTTTTTAATTAAGGGTTACAGAAGGGTCATTCCATACAACGTTTTAAGAATATGCCAGCGATGTCATGAATTTTTTTGGGCTTTTAATATAATAATGTTACTATGAAAACAAATTAAACTGCCAACTATGACCACCATATCATTAATATTTTAGTCATACGGATGACTGAAAAATGGGTGACAGTTACATGTTATCCATAATTTAAAATATTCTAGACATTCTATATGAAGTGTCATCGAAACTAAACAGACGCCATCGTAAACCTGAATAACCATATTTTAATACCCTAAAGACTAATCCGAATAATATTAAGGCATGCTCATAAAAACACCTCATTGAAAAAAAGAAAAAGGTTTATATTCGAATGCAACAAATTAAATTCATGCGAATTTCATTCGTACTAAAGAAAACCTTATTCCTAATCCAGCTCCCAAGTTTTATGACTTTATAAAAAAACCTGTGAATAATTAAATTAATAAAATTATTAATTCTTGTTCCGACGGTTTGAAAATCGCTTGCTATGTGTGGCGGTCGCAGCGTTCGCGAGACATCATAACGATGAGTAATCTCAAACGTCCGTCTCCCTGACTTTGATCGCGCAACATTCTGTACGCCGGGAGAGCCTACCTGCTGAGCTCCTTTGTTCCGGTGAGTTATTTTTATTAAAACTGACATGATATTTAAGTCAATTTTCTGAAATTTTCATAGTGGAATCAATATACCCTAAAGAATTAAACACGTGTTTTTTGGTCGGTAAAAATGAATTGCATTTTGTGTTCTATATTTTTTAAAATTATTTTACGGTGGGTAACTATTTAAAAAATTATACATTTTTATCATTTTAAGGGCGTTTATAAACAAGGCTCCCCTTTTTCGAATTGCATTAAAATCACTTTTCCATCTTCCTTTACATAGTAAGAAAACTTCAATGAATGAAATCGTGTTCTTTGTTAAAACAATATTTTAAATTCTGATTGCTGCCAAAATAGGAAAGATATAAATGTAGTATTGCGTGAAATTCACATTTAGAACGTGCAAAATAACCTACTACAATATTTTTAACTTTTGAGACACCATGGTTCAAAAACATACTTTTTTGCATGGAATGACCCAGAATCATATAACAACAACGATATGGCATTGTAGAAAAGACAAATAGCGGTCTTTATGCTGATTATGAGTGCTATATTTGGTGTGAATGGTAATATGGGCGTATGTAAAAGATATCAAATAGGTATTTAGCTAGACGTTCCAGACATGTGGAAAGGATCTGTGTTACTTCTCTTAAGGGGGGAGTACATAATTGGCTTGCAAAAATTTAGTGAAATTCATTAATTTTATATCTCGGCTACTATGAATGCTAAATGAACAAAACTTACCATGCTTAATATACATACATTACACTTTATAAAACACTGTTCAGAATATTAAAACAGCTAATAATTACTTGTAAAAATAGTATCAAATTTGCAGAATTTTTTTACAACTGTAAAGCATTTATGTAATAAAATATGTGAGTATTTCAATAAATATTTGCATGATTCTTTTACTGGAATGTTTTAAAGACCTACATCAACGGCATAGTCTAAGATCCTTTACCTATATTCCTTCGTGAATTTTTTTCTTAATCGTTACCTTCTTACTTACTGGCTTTTAAGGAACGCGGAGGTTCATTGCCGCCCTCACACAAGCCCGCCATCGGTCCCTATCCTGAGCAAAATTAATCCATTCTCTATCATCATATCCTACCTTCCTCAAATCCATTTTAATATTATCTTCCATCTACGTCTCGGCCTCCCTAAAGGTCTTTTTCCCTCCGGTCTCCCAACTAACACTCTATATGCATTTCTGGATGCGCCCATACGTGCTACATGCCCTGCCCATCTCAAACGTCTGGATTTAATGTTCCTAATTATGTCAGGTGAAGAATACAATGCGTGCAGTTCTGTGTTGTGTAACTTTCTCCATTCTCCTGTAACTTCATCCCTCTTAGCCCCAAATATTTTCCTAAGCACCTTATTTTCAAACACCCTTAATCTATGTTCCTCTCTCAAAGTGAAAGTCCAATTTTCACAACCATAAAGAACAACCGGTAATATAACTGTTTTATAAATTCTAACTTTCAGATTTTTTATCAGCAGACTGGATGATAAAAGCTTTTCAACCGAATAAAAACTGGGATTTCCCATATTTATTCTGTGTTTAATTTCCTCCCGAGTGTCATTTATATTTGTTACTGTTGCTCCAAGATATTTGAACTTCTCCACCTCTTCAAAAGATAAATTTCCAATTTTTATATTTCCATTTCGTGCAATATTCTCGTCACGAGACATAATCATATACTTTGCCTTTTCGGGATTTACTTCCAAACCGATCTCTTTACTTGCTTCCAGTAAAATTCCCGTGTTTTCCCTAATCGTTTGTGGATTTTCTCCTAACATAATATTCACGTCATCTGCATAGACAAGCAGCTGATGTAACCCGTTGAATTCCAAACCCTCCCTGTTATCTTGGACTTTCCTAATGGCATACTCTAGAGCAAAGTTAAAAAGTAAAGGTGATAGTGCATCTCCTTGAATCGTTACCTTCAATATAAAATGTTCTAATTTTTTTTATTAAGAAAAAATATCTCCAAGCCCTAATAAATACTCTCTGTACTATTTTATTTATCACTTTAATGTGCCGGTTTCTATTTCGCGGAAACTTTTCAAATAAAAGACGACTTTTATACGCAGTAATACCTGTTGAATAGATTCGTAGATACTAAATGTGGGGGGAATCCATGTAAAGTTAATGATAAATCGTTAAACACAGACAGGCAGATGCCATATTCGAAACTATGTTTTCAGTATCTGGGAGGCTTGAAAACTGTGTCTACGATAAAGTCTATAAATCAATATTTATACTGTCGCAATATTTTAGAAAATTTAAAATTCATACCACACGGTGCACCGTTAGTCGAACAATGAAACCGTTGAGTTTCAATACTAGGGTCCTCCGTTTAAATCCCGAAGTGGAATTCTTGAACAGAAACAGAGTTGGAGAATATTTTCTCTGATACTGTTTTTCTTTTATCTTAGAAATGTACTGCTCTAAAACTCTTCAAAGCGAAAGAAAATGTATTTCGGAATCTTCCATATAGTACGTTGAGGTAAAAAGCCTATAATCAATACAGGTGTTTCGATTACATGGTTCAAAATGTGAAACGAGCCGAACGAACCTCCTTTTTTTTTCCTTTCTTGTTTTCCATTACATCACCAGCTTATCTTTTTAACGGTTCCGATAACAGAAAGCTCATTAGCGCCGCCTTCTCAACAGTTAAGCAACCACCAACGCTGCAATTTCACCGCCATGGCTGCAAGATGGCAGAAATGATAATAACCACTGCTAAAAAGAGTTCCTGACAGGCTGAACATAGACAGACAGAGTTACGAATGAAACCTATAGCGTATTTTCCCAGAAGATTTGGTTTGCCGTCTTCCATCGTGATCTAATAAGTAGTGATGAGATAAACTGCTCTTTTGTGATCAGTGATCACTGTTCGATCTGTGATTGCTCATTTATCATTACGGTAAACTTAGACATGAAACAGTGATCGAACTGCGAACTTGATAGAGGTGAACATCGAATAGGCAATTCTTCCCAGTCCATCAGAGAATTTCACTGGATTGTTTACAATTCATTGCACAGGGTAGGAAAGCAAGATGATGTTGAGGTTATGTGTACTCGTACTTCACAGAAGTCACGTGTAAGCACAATATTGCTCTGTAAATAAATGCGTTTCATCATTTGAAAAACAGTTTAAAGCTTTGAAATAAATTAAATTGTCATCAGTATTTACTTATACCCATTTTAAAACAGTTTAACGGTTGAAATAAATTAAATTGTCAATAGTCTTTACTTAAATCATTTTAACAACACTTTAAAGATTGAAATAAATTAAATTGTCATTAGTATTTACTTAAACCCATTTTAAAAGAGTTTAACGGTTGAAATAAATTAAATTGTCATTAGTCTTTACTTAAATAATTTTAACAACAGTTTAAAGATTTGAAATAAATTAAGTTGTCATTAGTCTTTATTTAAACCATTTTAACAACACTTGCAAGATTTGAAATAAATTAGATTGTCATTAGTCTTTACTTAAATCATTTTAACAACAGCTTAAAGATTTGAAATAAATTAAATTGTCATTAGTCTTTATTTAAACCATTTTAACAACAGTTTAAAGATTGAAATAAATTAAATTGTCGTTAGTATTTACTTAATGTCCCGCGCCGTGGCGTCGTGGTCTAAGGCATCCTGCCTACGACTCGCGTTACGGAATGCGCGCTGGTTCGAGTCCTCATGGGGGAAGAAATTTTCTCATGAAATTTCGGCCAGTGTATGGGACCGGTGCCCACCCAGCATCGTGATGCACTTGGGGAGCCACGATAGGTAGCGAAATCCGGTTGCGAATGCCAGCTATAACGACTGGGGGATACCACACGATACCTCCATTCTGGTTGGATGATCGTCCACCTCTGCTTCGGCATGTGGGCGTGAGGCCAGCAGCCGGCTGGTCGGTCTAGGCCCTTCACGGGCTGTAGCGACACAGATTATTATTATTTACTTAAATTTAAACACATTTTAAAAACGGTTTAAAGGTTGAAATAAATTAAATTGTCATTAGTCTTTACTTAAATCATTTTAACAACAGTTTAAAGATTTGAAATAAATTAAATTGTCATTAGTCTTTACTGAAACCATTTTAACAGCAGTTTAAAAATTTTAAATAAATTAAATTGTCATTAGCCTTCACTTAAACGTGTTATATAATTAACTATTTATTTATTTGATTCTCTTCAAAATCAACGACTCAGTCTATTCTCACAGATATCCCGGCAATCTAATCAGTGTCTACAAGTTAATGCGAATTTTGTTAGGTTCCAGCTAATCAGCTTCTGCAATTTGCTAAACTGGTGGGAAATTATTCAAGGAAAAAAGGGACAAATGGATAGACAACTACAATCTACTAAGTTCCTGAAGAACTGTAGCTTTCTACATACTTATTTTGCCTATTATATGTTATTTTTCCAAGGTTTTGCAGTGCTATTTGTGTCTCTTAAACTTAGTTTTTATAAAAGTACAAGTGGACTAAACCTTTTACGAACTCAGATTCATTTTGAAAACGGGCCAAGAAAAATAATTTTTCTGGGCATCCTGTATAGCCAACAATGACTCTGTAGGTTTTTTTATATCACGTCCAATATCATTTATTGATAAAAGATTATTCTTTTAATTTTTCGGCATTATGAAGAATTTAAAACAGTTTCATGCTTCTCCTGAAAAATTTAAGAACGTGGAGATGACCCCTTTTCAAAACGACTGATTCAGTTATGCAATGCATAAGATAATGAAGTTAAATATCTTACTTTTGGGATTAAAGAGAATGCCTTTCGTATGCAGTTCATAAAGTGCTGTTGTGCAGTCAACTATCCGAAGATAGATTTGAATCTCATAATTGACACCAATAAGACATCACTCATGAGGCAATTAAGTCAGGAGATAATGGGTAAGGTTGTCAGTTCCTTTCCCCATCTATTGCATACATCGCTGACTAGTAACTTATTACACTAGGGCCTAATAGGACTTCAGATATATACAAAGAATTGTTCTTCTTCTGACAGATTGTCAAGCGAGATGTATTGCCTGATAATAGATGTACATATCAGCCAGAACCTCAATATGAGGTGAAAAGTCATTATTTTACTTCGGTTCATGAATGACCTGTAAAACCATTCGCAAACTGACGTAGAGACTAAGTTACTGCGAAACACATAAAAGGTATAATTAGAAAGTTTTTTATTATCTCCTTAACACTCAGTTCTTTCAAATATTATCCTATTTCTGAGTTTTTGCTGCTATGGAATTGCTGTAGTGTGAAATACATTTTTCTATCCATAAGTAGAGTTACCCAGTTTTTGCAAACCACTGATTCGCGAAATACTGTTTTTCAGCTGATGAAAGCAACAATTTTATGTTTCAAGCTCTTCGAGGACAAAATATTTAAGTTAAAACTCGCAAAATAATACGAAATTTTTTATATAAGCTAATTTTTTATGGCACGAATTTGTTATGAAGTTAGTGTTTTCCGAAAGAAAAATTTGAATTTATTTATGAAATTTTAATTTAAAAGTCGCATAAATAATAATAATTATTATGTGAATTAATACAATAAACTTTGGTGAAGTTCCCTGCACACTGTACTGTTGGCAGGCATAGCACTATTTGTATTTAACTGAGTTTCTTACTTTGTTTTATTTAAGTAGTGGAATTTTCTTTAAAATTGTGATTAAATGGTAATCTTTTTTGCATTGATATTTATATACAGTATTTTAAATTTAATATTCAAACATTATTTCGATACAGAACTTTATATCTAGACTAATATTCGAATCCTATTTCAATAGACTACAGAATTTTGTATCTAACAACCCATTCAAATCCTATTTCAGTACCGAATTTTTAATCTAATATTCAAACCGTATTTCGAGTGGCTTCATATTTTTTAAGTGTAAAGTAGAAATAGTATGAATGTTCTGTGTTGCATATTACTTTATATTATTCACACGTAAAATGGGACTCTTTTACACAAATTTCTCTATACAACGATAAGTGTCGATAGAAAATTGTAGGTATTGTTAAAATATACTAAGATCCTTCATATTCCCTTAAATTAAACGCAGAACAAATATAGGAAATGCCTGTTATTATTCGGTTGAGAAGCTTTTGTCATCTAGTCTGCTGTCAAACAATCTGAAAGTTAGAATTTATAAAACAGTTATATTACCGGTTGTTCTATATGATTGTGAAACTTTGACTCTCACTTTGAGAGAGGAACAGAGGTTAAGGGTGTTTGAGAATAAGGTTCTTACGAAAATATTTGGGCTAAGAGGGATGAAGTTACAGGAGAATAGAGAAAGTTACATAACGCAGAACTGCACGTATTTTTTTCTTCATCTGACATAATTAGGAACATTAAATCCAGACGTTTGAGATGGGCAGGGCATGTAGCACGTATGGGCGAATTCAGAAATGCATATAGAGTGTTAGTTGGGAGGCCGGAGGGAAAAAGACCTTTGGGGAGGCCGAGACATAGATGGGAGGATAATATAAAAATGGATTTGAGGGAGGTGGGATATGATGATAGATGGATTAATCTTGCACAGGGTAGGGACCAATGGCGGGCTTAAGTGAGGGCGGCAATGAACCTCCGGGTTCCTTAAAAGCCAGTAAGTAAGTATTTAGAGTGACTTCATATTTTTTAAATGTAAAGTAGAAATAGTATGAATGCTTTGTGTTGCATATTACTTTAAATTATTCACGCGTAGAATGGGACTCTTTTACACAAATTTCTCTACACAAAGATAAGTGTCGATATAAAATCGTAGGTATTGTTAAAAATATACTAAGGTCGTTCATATTCCCTTAACGTTACAGATCTTTGATCTTTATAGGAATATTCAGTAATGTATTTTGCATGACGAGAGTAAAAGAATCTATGTCTTCAATGCGAAATAACACCGAATTTATGTTGTTTTGTGCGAAATATCGCCGAAATTAACCAAATATTTATTTTAATATTTTATTCACCGTAAAATAAGATCGCTACCTATAAGATTGGCGACAAAATGTAAACAAGTACTTAGATTGGTACTAAGTGTATTACAACAAATATGATCTAATATCGATCACAGATACGGATATCATGAGACACTTGCCGCAATTCCATACCGTTTTACAGAAATAACATCTTCAAACCTCTGTGTATCGCATCAGATGAATAGAAATTTAACATCAGTAGTTCTGTACTTTAAGATATTATGCCTCTTCCACTGTTCGTGCTCTAGCAGAACTGTTTATACTTGCATCTATTTATAAATGTGATTTCTGACAATTAATTTCTTATTTCAACAGTTGTCACCACGCAGTTTTGTAGCAAACACACAAACATTAAACTTCGGTCAACCGCCTCACATGAGAGATGTGTAAAAGGGAAGGAGCCAAATAGTTTTAAGGCTGATGCACATTTTGCATAGCCTTACCTTCAGGTCAAGGTTACATTTTGAGACATTTTATTGTTCCATTCAGTTGTTATCTGAGATAAAGAATTGTATGAATTTGTGGAACTTGCTTATGTATCCTTTCTCTATACAAATCTCGTCTTTGGCTTTCGTTATGAATGTAAAAAGGCTAAACAGGCATTTAACCTTAAAATAGGCAAAAAAGGCAAAATAAAAATTAGGCCTATCGTCCCCAAATGTGTGGAAACGTGTTTATCTCTAATAGGTCTTTCATACATACACTCAGTTTAAAAAAATACATTTTGTCTAATATCCGAGCTCTATTTATGACCAGTGCGTCTGCAGAACATTCCTTTTTTGAGGTAAATTAATAAAATATTAATGAAACGTAACAAAACCACGCTTAAATAATCTAAGTCCAATCAGTATTGAACATTAAACTTCCGCTGAGATTGATTTTGAAAATACAATTTACGATTTTGCCTTCTAAAAGTGCCGAAACGTTCTTCTGTACAGTATTGATCTAAAGTATAGTATTTAAGGAAAGAATGTTAGTAAATGTGTGACTGTGACTGAAATATGGATGAGAGGTTATTCGAAAATAACCGTTATCGGTTAACCGGTTGTTTTATAATTGGTTGTTCTGTATGGTTGTAAAACTTGGACTCTCACTTTGAAAAAGGAACACCCTTGTGTTTGAGAATAAAGTGCTTAGGGAAATATCTGGGGCTAAGAGGGATGAAGTTACAGGAGAATGGAGAAAGTTACACAACGCAGAATTGCACTCATTGTATTCTTCGTCTGACATAATTACTTACTTACTGGCTTTTAAGGAACCCGGACGTTCATTGCCGCCCTCACATAAGCCCGCCATTGGTCCCTATCCTGACCAAGATTAATCCAGTCTCTACCATTATATCCCACCTCCCTCAAATCCATTTTAATAGTATCTTCCCATCTACGTCTCGGCCTCCCCAAAGATCTTTTTCTCCCCGGCCCCCCAACTAACACTCTATATGCATTTCTGGATTCGCCCATACGTGCTACGTGCCCCACCCATCTTAAACGTCTGGATTTAATGTTCCTAATTATGTCAGGTGAAGAATACAATGCGTGCAGCTCTGCGTTGTGTAACTTCCTCCATTCTCCTGTAACTTCATCCCTCTTAGCCCCAAATATTTTCCTAAGAACCTTATTCTCAAACACCCTTAACCTGTGTTCCTCTCTCAAAGTGAGAGTCCAAGTTTCAGAACCATACAGAACAACCGGTAATATAACTGTTTTATAAATGATTCTACCTTTCAGATTTTTTGACAGCAGACTAGATGACAAAAGTTTCTCAACCGAATAATAACAGACATTTCCCTTATTTTTTAGGGACATTAAATCCAGACGTTTGAAATGGGAAGGGCATGTAGCACGTATGGGCGAATTCAGAAATGCATGTAGAGTGGTAGATAAGAGACCAGAGAGAAAAAGGCCTTTGGGAAGCCGAGACGTAGATGGGAGGATAATATAAAAATGGATTTGAGGGAGGTGGGATATGATGGTAGAGCCTGGATTAATCTTGCTCAGGATAGGAACCGATGGCGGGCTTATGTGACGACGACAATGAACCTCCAGGTTCCTTAAAAGCAGTAAGTAAGTATTATTGTTATTTACTCATGACCCCAATTCTTAATTTTGCCGGGGGCCCATACTTGATTTGTCCCTAGCCTTCATCATTGAAAGTACGTAGGTAGCGCAAAATTGTTGTCTCTGTCTAACGTTAGGCTTAATGTTTATGTACGCACAGACCTCTTTCATCCTCTTTCACAATAGCCCTGCCAAGACTCTGGAATTCGTTACCTGCTAGCATCAGGGACTGTCGAAATAAAATTGAATTCAAACGCAAACTTACTAGGCACTTGGTCAGTAATTGAGACTCGTTCAGATATGGTTTCTTGTAAATAGTTCTCTTAATCTGTCACAAAATATTTCAATATCCGGTAATTTCATCACTATAGAATTTTGTTATTGTAGGTTTAATTTGTAATTCAGTAAATACAAAAATATTCTTTGTTCTTAACTTCTATGATAAAATGTCTAGCTTTCATTAATCAGATAATCTTGTCGTACTTTAATTTTTATCGTAATTGTAATTGTAAATTTAATATTAATTGTAATTTTATTGTTCATATTATAGTTGTAATCCCCTGGTAGAAGGGCAGAGAAGGCCTGACGGTCTTATCTCTACCAGGTTAAATAAATAAATAAATAAATAAATAAATAAATAAATAAATAAATAAATAAATAAATACTAGACCTTGCAACCAACGTCGTTTGTTTCCGCCAAAGATCTCCGATATTACGATGTGCCTGCGTCGATGTTGCAGCATTCCTCTGTACACTCAACATCGAGCGCAATCTGATCATGCGACTTGCTTTATTGCTCTTCGTGTAGGAAGTCGTGTAGCTAACCTGTCTGCAGATCACATTTTGGCACTATCATACACAGTCATGTTGTTGTTGCACTCCCACAGAGATTTCATGTCATCATAACTATCGATTCATATTGCTTCAGGCATACACGGGTATTGATTACAATTTTAAAACTTGTCCGTGCAGTCGGTATACACAGTGCCACTATTAATAGAAAATACAGTGAGGACCTGCATCTAAACACAGGCACAGCTCAGTCAGCTGAAGACTTCTCAGCAAGGGGATCCTCTTTCGAGTTCTACATGCAGAATATTCTGTGGAATTCAGTGGCGAGCCTAAGGTGTAAATACTGGGTAGATTGAAAAAAAATCTGCTTAACTTACAGTATATCTTTTATACAGCAGATATTTCTTGGCTTTTCTATCAATTTTTTTGACACAGACTCCAAAAGAAGTGACGACCACTCATTTTCACACCCAAACATTATACAGGTATAACAATATAACTTATTTGCTTCAAAGCATCCTGTTGGCCAAGGATATTTCTTATTTAGTCAACTATCCGAAGACAGGTATGAACCTCACAAGTGATACTAATAAGGTGTCAGTTATGAGACAACTAAGACAGGAAACCTGGGGAACTATTAATAATGGAATTCCACGAGGATCAATATTAGTTCCCCTACTTTTTCTAGTGTTTATAATTAATGATGTTGCCTTCCTAATAAAAGATGTAGGTCATTTCATATTACGAGTATTTGCAGATGACAAGTATAGTAATTACAGTCCACCGCTGTGGCTGAGGGGTTAGCGAGTCTAACTCCGAACCCAGCGGTCCCGGGTTCGATTCCCGGTTAGGACGAGTTGCCTGGGTGTGGTTTTTTCGGGGTTTTGTGGCTGAGGGTTAACAAGTCTATACCTGATAAGATTTAGAATAACTCTTCTCGGGTTCTCAGCCAGGTGAGTTGGAGATTAGCTTCCAAGCTTTCGACGGCTAGCTCTGCCATCTTCTTCGTTCCTGAAGAAGATGGCAGGGACGAAGAAGATGGCAGAGCTAGCCGTCGAAAGCTTGGAAGCTAATCTCCAACTCACCTGGCTGAGAACCCGAGAAGAGTTATTCTACATCAAACGCCGGGAAAGCCTCAAGTCATATACTGGTAAGGTTTATCTCGTCTCAGTGGAGGGTGGAGATTATAGGAGGGTTGTAAATTTTCAGGATTCCTTTCAAAATCTTGTTATTGTACAGACTGCCGGAACTCAGTTTCTTGAAAGACAAGCTCAGTGACGGAACTACACAGTATGAAGAGAGATATTTTGTTATTTTACTTTGCGCTACATAATGTATCAACTAGTCCCTTCCGACACTGGATGGATGGACGGCACAGCTCCACTCCCCCATCGCCATAACAACATAGACGAAGTAAGACATATCTCCTTTCTCTCTCTTTGCACAGTGAGACAAGATACATCACACAGCCTTTAACTCTGAACTCAGCGGTCCCGTGTTCGATTCCCGGTTAGTACGAGTTGTCTGGGTGAGGTTTTTTCGGGATTTTCCCCTCACTCTATGGATGAATATCAGGTAACTTTATCAGGCGATTGGAACCCCACTCATCTTCGCCACTTCCTTTCCTTCCCCATCATTCCGTTTCTGGTTTTTCTGATCACTCTACAGGCGGCTTCCCGGAACTAGTGGCTCTCTCGACCGGCCTCCGTGGTATGTAGCTAAACGATGTTGGATGGCTTCTGCAATGGTACCCGAGGCGGACCTATTCGGGAGAGGAGTTTCTCCTCGGACCGACAGGGGGACCTTGGGGGAAGTTGCCGAAACAGGAATAGTATATGGATTTCTGTCGGCTGTAGGGACCGGTCGTCAGGGAGTCATGTGGTTGGGTTGGTGCGCGTAGGGGATCTATGGCACGCAACTCATTCCATATCGAGGGTTAGCGCAATAGATCTCAACAGGTCGCAGTGCTGGGCCATCCGTGCCCCCCTCACTTAAATTTCATCCCATTCCATTCCATAGTAATTACAGCCAATAACTCCAACACAATCCAATCTTCAACAGAGGTAATTCTCCTCAAAATATGTCATTGGTTCTCAGCCAATAAATTAGTAGGCCTATTAAATTGTAACAACTCTAACGTCCACACCTGTGGAGTAACGATCAGCGTGTCTGGCTGCGAAACTAGGTGACCCGGGTTCGAATCCCGGTCGGGGCAAGTTACCTGGTTGAGGTTTTTTCCAGGGTTTTCCCTCAACCCAGTACGAGCATATGCTGGGTAACTTTCGGTGCTGGACCCCGGACTCATTTCACCGGCATTATCACCTTCATATCATTCAGACGCTAAATAACCTAGATGTTGATACAGCGTCGTAAAATAACCAATAAAATAAGAAAAAAACAAATCTAACATAATCCAATTTAAATCCTGTCAAAATTCAATCTCGTAAACTTCAAGCGTTATAATTAATAATAAGTCTTTAATAGAAACAACAACGAAATTTCTTGGCTTATAAATCGATCATGTGTTAAATTTAAAAAAATCATGTTAAAGAAATTACCCCCAAACTAAATTCAGCATGTTTTGCTATTAAATCTATGCAAGAGATAGCAAATACCAATACTTTAATAACAATACACTTTGCACACTTCCACTTGGTAATGAGTTTTGGAATAATATTCTGGGAAAATTCTACAGATAGTAACAGCAGGCCTATATTCCTATTACAAAAAAAGAGTAATTAGAATAATAGTAGGTGTCAAATCTAGGGAATCGTGTAGATAATTAAAAAAAACTACAAATAATGCCCATGGTTTATTTATATATATATTTTTTTTTCATTAATATACTTTCTCATATATAATCGTGAAAACAGTTCATAGCACATATACTCGTCAAAAATGACTTTCATACTCTATCGGTAAGCCTATCATGCTATCAAAAAGGAGTGTGTTATATGGCAGTAAAAATGTTAATAGTCTCCCAATGGATATAAAATAAAACTTAGAACGTAAGATTATTTAGGGACAAATTAAAGAAATACCTAATTTCTTACGCCTTCTATTCTGTAGGTGAATTTATGACAACAACGCTGCATGAATATTTCTGTTTTGTGTTAATTATCGATACTAATCCTTCGTGTTGTATTAGTATATTGTAAAACTCTTCTGCTATATATTTAAACTATATTTTGACTATAATCACAGTCTAGTATATACAGTCACGAAGCTTGAGTTTGTGAGGATACCAGGAACAATAGACTGTGCAGGTATTATATCGCATTGTCTCTAATGGGGCGATAGTAGCGATCCTAGTGGTTAGCAACTATCTATGGATGCATATTTACTACATGTTGAGCTTCGTGACTGTATATACTAGGCTGTGCTATAATTAAGAGTTTGTAGTAATATTAAGATTTTTTTGACATTTTCCATATTCTAGCTGTGAAGCGATGTACGAATACCATAGAATGTAAATACGAGTAAATGCAATACAACAGTAACCAACACTATCACGGTAAAATCAATTTACTTTCCTAAAAACAATGTAATAACATCATACTTACGGCAGTCAAAGTAGAAAAATTTTTATTGCAACGATACTTCGAAAGTCGAATTTATAATCCACCAAAAGAGTTTCAGAATCTGAAAGTAATATCCTAGCAATGGCTGTGATACAGTAGTCATCTGTTCCTGGAAAGAAAAACAAGCAAACGTGTAATCTTTCACTTACGAACTAGATTAAACGTAACATGGGACTACAGTCCATGCAGTGGCCAACGCAACATGGGCTGACGATAGAGTAGCTAGTATATGACGACTAGGAGGACAATTTTAGCGGGGATGACCCTAGTCAGGTGTATTTATAGCTGTGACAGTCGGGAAGAAGAAAAGAAGAAAAAATATAGCGTTATACGTATGCGCCAACAGAGCATCTTCGTGTGACAGAGCCGGATAGTCTTTTTGCATGCACAATTGAGCACTTCTTGTAACACTCGAGTTTTTATTCCGTGTAGCGTCACAAATGGGCTATAATATCATGCTTCGTTATACCTGAGGTTCCCATCCTAGTTCGGATCGCTACACACCTGTCCAAATTCAACGTCGCAAATTTCTAGCGCAATAATTAACAATAGATCCCTATTAGAAACAACAACAACCAAATTTCTTGGCTTAAAAATCGATAATGTGTTAAATTGGAAAAATCATATTAAAGAAATTACCCCCAAACTAAATTCAGCTTGTTTTGCTATTAGATTTATGCAAAAGATAGTAAATATCAATACCTTAAAAACAATATACTTTGCATACTTCCACTCGGTAATGAGTTTTGGAATAATATTCTGGGGAAATTCCACAGATAGTAACAATATATTTCTATTACAAAAAAGAGTAATTAGAATAATAGTAGGTGCCAAATCTAGGGAATCGTGTAGGACTATTTTCAAAAAACTACAAATAATGCCCATGGCTTGTCAGTATATCTTTTCATTAATAGTCTTCCTCGTATGTAATCGTGAAAACTTTATAACTAATTCAACAGTTCATAGCATAAATACACGTCACAAAAATGACTTTCATACTCCATCGGCAAGTCTATCGTGCTATCAAAAAGGAGTGCGTTATATGGCAGTAAAAATTTTTAATAGCCTCCCTATCGGTATAAAAAATGAAACTCAAAACATAAAATTATTTAGGGCCAAATTAAAGAAGTACCTAATTTCTCACGCCTTCTATTCTGTAGGTAAATTCATGACATTCAATAACACTTCATGAAATTGATACTAAAACTATGTGTTGTACTAGTAGACTATATTGTAAATCTCGTCTGTATATATTTCATCTAGACTGTGACTATAAATTAAGATTTTATAATAGTATTAAGTTTTTTGACTTGTTCCATATTCTAGCTGTAAGCATGTATGAATACCATGGAATGTTAATAAATACAATACAATACAATACACCTGACCGAACGTTACTGAGTTCGCGTTACTCTACTTTTGGCTTAATTACAATTCTTCAATGACGTTATTTTTAGAGAAATAGTGACGTAAGTGCCACATTTACTTTTAATTAAACTTTTCTTCTTTCTGAAGCCCTGCAACATCATCTCGATGTTTTGGTCTTTCTTTGGATCAACACTTGACTCACATAGTGGGCCTCCCTAACCATATGGTCAGCACGATGCAAGGCCACCGCGGAGACTTGATAGTTTGCTAGTCCTTACCAAGTTTATTAAAAAAACAAGATGAAAAATCACATCCAATAAAGTATTAGAAAATGATGGATCTGAGGAAGATGTTAAAATACATACCGTACCACAAGTACACCACAGTTTTTATAACAACCTACCATTTGTGCAGAGAAGAGCAGCTGAAGTAGGCAACGAAGCAGTAACTGTGAGAGGAGATAGTAATAATAAAAGTGAGTGAATTACAACTAATTCATTTTCTCCTGTTTTGTTCACCTTACGGGACAATGTCAGGTAGCAGGAAAAACAGGAGTTGAGAAAAGTTTTGATTTTGTTCCTTTTGTATGAAACAAAATGTTTGCAAAAGTGTAATTACTAGTATTAATTTCTTTGTATCCATTTTCCATTCAAAACATCTTAGGCCTATTTTATTGTGTAAATAACTTTCGCCTTGAAACTTTAATGCCTAAAAGTGTTTTCTTTTTTTAATGAAATAAAATTTCAACTGCCTCCGTGGTCTGTTGGTCAGCATGCTGGCTTCCAGATCAGGAGGTCCCGGGTTCGATTCCCGGGCCCGGCTCTCGGTGAATTTTTCTTGAAGAAGAAAAATTCCCTGGGTGTCTAGAGTCTGGAAATTTGTATGATTGTTAGTGTGCTAATCATAACAAATATAAAAAAAAAATACATCAGGACTGTCGCTGTTCAGTAACCTGAACACACGTTTCAGCGTCACATTGTTGACACAACCATAAATCATCTAATCATCTATAGAGTTACCAACAACTAGGAGAACAAAAGTTGTAATCCACACGTGAACAATTAATTTAGAATATGTAATAACAGATGACACCATAAATAAATATTAAAATATTAATTGATTATATAGCAACTGAAAACACATTTCCTTCTTTCTCTCATCCTGTCTAAGGTTTTTCCGTGGGGTTTCTAAGGCGCTAAGTAAGACAAATGTCGGGATGAGCCCTAAAAGAAATAGGCCACGGACTCACTTCCCCGTGACCCCGGTATTTCCTCTAATTTTAATAATTATTTTACATCTCTCGCCTACCTCGTCCTAATTGAGTCACCATAGAGCCAATTGGTCCACACCTGTGGAGTAACGGTCAGCGCGTCTGACCACGAAACCAGGTGGCCCGGATTCGAATCCCGGTCGGGGAAAGTTACCTGGTTGAGGTTTTTCCGGGGTTTTCCCTCAATCCAATACGAGCAAATGCTGGGTAACTTTCGGTGCTGGACCCTGGAGTCATTTCACTGGCACTATCACCTTCATTTCATTCAAGCCTCTAATAACCTAGATGTTGATACAGCGTCGTAAAATAACCCAATAAAAAAAAGCATTCACATTACCATTTCTTCATCGACACTGTCATCCCGGTAAAGCATGTATGATGACGCTTGGTCGGAAACAACATTATTATATTGAAAGCCAGCAGAAACTTTATTTTAGCCGGTGCGACGGCAGATATTTAATATCAATCAATGCGGCAGCTGATGATTACATCAAATTAATCCACTGCAGTCGATTCAAACCCGACACCGCTCGCTATAATGTCGGCGCGTTTAGACTTCTTAATCCTACTGCGGTACTATTTCATTGATAAAATATTTCATTTTTGAACATACAATATAGTTAGCAGATCTCTGAACTCGTATTGGTTTGATATAACCCCACCGTACATGAAACCTGCAGCTCAGGGCGACTTACATGTCAAGTATAATCGCCATATTGATTTTCAAAGCATATTTTATCAACAGTAATCTCACTAGACGTTTTAATTTATCTAGAGAAAATCAAAACTCGAATGGGATTTAATTGACTATTACACGATTAGAAGAAAGTATATAAAGATTAGAAGTAACGAAGTACTCCAATACAATAAAATATTAATTGACTTACGAAAATACAACTGTCTTCAAATGTATTATTGTACCATCTCAACATTACAAATATTACGCTAGATGCATGCTAGATGGCAGTAGTGAGTTATGATTACTATCAATGCCTTCTCGTCGAGAAGTTCTCGATCTATACACGATGGCAATGTTACTAGTCAAGAAGGCTTTGATGATTCAGTTTCATTTTTATTAAAACAGTTGCATTCCACTTCAATTATCTGAATCCCAGTAATCAACGTCACTTGACAGATGATTTTCAATAAATCTTAATATTAAACAATATCTGATACGTGACTATCCATAATATCATATAGCAGAAGTTATAACATAACCTAACTAATATACACAAGTGTTAGAAAAGTTTTAATTAACGACGATGACATAAAAAATAAACATGAATTAATTTTAAAAGGAATAATTATTGAATGTACAATTTTCAAATTTGAATGTGGTTGGTGGTTCAATTGATGTTATATTGGACGTGTGCATAATAGAAGTGGAACTTGTTGATTTAGGCCTACATGGTGTATTCAACTTATTCAGGATTTCCGAATGGTGCTCTTCATTTATTTGTAAATAGGATTTCAGAAGATGCATAGGTATGATCAGTGATTTTTATTAATTCTTGTTCTTGAATGCCAATGCGAGTCATATTTGAAACTGCTGTGCATCGACGTCCAGACCAGCGCAGTTTCAAATGTTGGCAAACAAAGAAACAAATGCTAGGGACGCGATAAAATTAAACAAATGCTAGGGACACGATAAAATTAAACAAATGCTAGGGACGCCATAAAATTATGCGATAAGCAGCCATGATTGGTTGAAATACGTCCTTTCGTACCGTTTTATTGGTCAAAAGTAGTATGACGTAGTAAGAGTGTAATAGTCCCTTTAAAGCAGCCGTGGCGAAGAAGAGTTCGTGCGCCGAGCCACTGTGTAACCTGCAACGTGCATAGCACCTGTGGAGGGAGGCGGACACCCGAAGGGGAAATGAAGCAACTGTCTGACTCAGTAACGGATTTTCATTTTCCTTACGTCCAGCATTTAAATATAATTTTATTCAGTACAAGGCTACAAACTAATGTTTCGTACGTACAACGAAAAGAGAAATGTAACATAGGCCACATTATCACGACCTGAAATTAACTGTCTTCAGAATGTCTCTGTGACAGAGTTTCAAAATCAGGAATTATGTCATTTACTGCCAGACGTAGTTGATCACGAAGGTATTTGTCTGTCAGTCGTGATCTACATTTGTTTTTTACTGTTTTCATTATTGAAAATAATTTTTCACAAACGTAAGTTGTAGCGAACATGGCTTCAACAGAGCAAGCGAAAGAACGAAGCTTCGGATATTTATTTTTTGACAAAGATTTGAAAAGTTCAACATCTGTCAAGTCCTTACATCTAGCTTTCATTGCAACATCACATTGTAAATCTGTGAGTTCAAATTGAAGATCTAACCGAATCATTCGTATATCTGCTGAAAAAGGGTCGACGTACAGAGATGATGATGATGATGATGATGATGATAATAATAATAATAATAATAATAATAATAATAATAATAATAATAATAATAACAATTACCTTTCAATGTTCCATAATATGGGTGACATGTAGTATAATGCTGTTTCATGTTATACAACCGTTTTCCTTGTGATACAAACCATACATTTAATATTCTCACCATATTGGCAGCAAAAAAATGCGTCCTCCCATCCTACTTGAAACTTTCGTTTTTGTAGATGTACAGCATGTATTGGGGAGAGACATTGCGACGATACGCCACTCGCAGATCAGAGGCAAATACAAATGGAACGGAGTTTGACTCCAGTAAGTGAGAGGGTGGGGGTTGTGGGAGGTAGAAATGCACAGGTTATACTGCGAGCCACAATGTGCTCGTGAGTCGCATTTTCGCCGCGGCTGCTTTAAAGCATGTTTATTTCATATTTGACAATGAGATACTGACTGAAGAAAAGTTGTCTAGAAAAGGGACGAGTTAACCGTTAATTTTATTTTAATTATAGACCAACGTTTTAATTTCCAAAATAATTTTGTCTCTTCAGTAAAATAGTCGTACAAACTTGAGTATGACGACATAGAGTTCGGCCGTACCTCGTACAATTAGTCAAAATAATCATATGCGTACGACTATAGTCGTACGTATGGCAACCCTGCTCCACTTGCACTACGAAATGGCAAAGCTCCTTTCAATATGCGAGCTTACACCTCCGAATGAACAGCAAACAAACGAGTGTTCTCGACTCCAGCTGCACTGCAAAATGACAATGTTCCTTTCAATGTGCTGACTTACATCTTCCTCCACTTCTTCGTCCTGTCGTGTGATCAGTTTGATCACATTTCCCTCCCCTCGCATATGTAGTAACTAGGAGGTTACGTCCATTTTCGGCTTTCCCCTCTTCAAAATTTTCTAGAGCTCGTTCAGTGGAGCAGCGTTACCCAGAGTGAGACAAATGGCCAACAGGCTTGGAGCTCACATATTCAGTTTCTTTCAGCCCCGAACCCTTTGCGAGGACGTGTTTTGCGTATCTTTTAAATTTCTCCTCCCACTTTTCCTCTTTCAATTCAATTCCTTCTTTTTCTCAAATGTAATAAATTGTTACTTGGATCACTAAGGTTTTGAGGTATCCATATTTGGTCTAGAGCTTATTTGTATAAAACGATAGCTCCATTCTGATAATGATGTAAAGGACGATGTATCCTAAGGGCGGGTATGTGAGGCCATATATCAACTTGGATCATTAACTTCAAGTGACGTCGCCCTGAAATGGTATCAGTTATCTAGTGAAAGACCTACACATAAACTGTCTTCTTGTACTCACGGTGGAAAAAAAAAAAAAGATATGCCAGAAAAGAGACAAGCAATATTTCATTTGTTATCGGCGTTTATTCCCACACGCTGTCCTACTACTACAGCTACTGATAATTATGATTAATAATCAGTAGCATAAAAACATCAAAACCATATTGGAAGTTTACACATATCGTTGGTACCGGGGTTAGGTACAGCTTACAGCAGTAAAATTTTGGAAATATTCAACTTATTTTTTGTACAATAATGGAAATTAGTATATATAAAACACTGTCCTTCTGCTATATGAAAAAAATATTTTTACGATAAAAAATATTTACATTTTTTTTTTTCAAAATTCAGTTTACTGTGCAGTGATGAAGCTTTTCCCACATAACTAAAAAATTATCCAACATTCTGTGAAGAAATTTTGTGCGTGTATTTATGCATGTCATATCTACAACATGATGCAAGATCACTAGTCTGCCTTTGATAGATTGTCTGATAAAAAATACATTCATTTTAAAAAATGGTTAATATCAGTATTTTCTTCTAACACAAAATAAAAAAAATATTTATTAAGGAATGTAGTTGAAAGAGCATGATATTGTAAACATGAGTTTCAGCAATAAAATAAAAGAGAAAGAACATGAAAAAGTTAACAAGTTTATAAGTTATGAGGGAAATGCTTTATCACTGCGCAGTAAACTGCCATCATTTTGAATTTTGAAAAAAAAAAAAAATATATATATATATATATATAAACAATTTTTTTTAATCTTAAAAATATTTTTCATATAGAAGAAGGACAGTATTTTACACATACCAGAGCTTTAAATATAGTGTCGCAACAGCTGTTAAGAGCATAAATGCGCATTAAATTATAAGTAACACATATTTTACATATTTCAAAGTATATTGTAAAGCAATATTAAAATTCACTGGTTTTCCACCACATTAAAACTATCCTCTCCCCTTAAGTAGGATTCGAACCCACTACTGTGGCTTTCACATAGCGCCAGAGATGTACCTCACTCTACACCACGGTTTGCTTCCTCTATTTTTACGTTATAATTACGTTACACTTACTTAAGAAGTGAATTCAGTCATTTGTTATTGTCTTTGGCACATAATGACGCTGCCTCTAATTTTCTTAATTTGTCGTCACAATTTTCAGATTCCTGTCTGAATATTTTAAGACCATTGACTCTCAAAATTAGTGACGACTCAAAGAGCTTTGATCTGTGCTCGTCAAGTCGCTTTCGAGCACCGCTACACTGCAGCCCAATTACGTGTTATTACTGCCCTCTGCTGCCACAGTTCTCTCTTCTATTAGAATGCCATTTCGTGTAATTAAAGACATTACGTAAACAAACTACACAATTCCATTAACGAGCCAACTCATTCATCACGCAACAATTTTACGGGCTTATTTTCAGTAGAAACCAAATTAAAATTCTTTCTTCTTTTGAAATTTCAGCCTTTTAGGATTATTAGGTTGTATTGTATTATATTTATTAACATTCCATGGTATTCATACATTGCTTCACAGCTAGAATATGGAACAAGTCAAAAAACTTAAAGTCTTAATTATAAAATCTTAATTTATAGTCACAATCTAGATAAAATATATACAGAAGAGATTTACAATATAGTCTACTAGTACAACACAAAGTTTTAGTATCAATTTCATGAAGCGTTATTGAATGTCATGAATTCACCTACAGAATAGAAGACATGAGAAATTAGGTACTTCTTTAATTTTTCCCTAAATGATCTTATGTTTTGAGTTTCATTTTTTATATCGATAGGGAGGTTATTAAAATTTTTACTGCCATATAACTCACTCCTTTTTGATAGCATGATAGACTTGCCGATGGAGTATGAAAGTCATTTTTTTGACGTGTATTTATGCTATGAACTGTTGAATTAGTTATAAAGTTTTCACGATTACATACGAGGAAGATTATTAATGAAAAGATATACTGACAAGCCATGGGCATTCTTTGTAGTTTTTTGAAAATATCCTACAAGATTCCCTAGATTTGGCACCTACTATTATTCTAATTACTCTTTTTTGTAATAGGAATATACTGTTACTATCTGTGGAATTTCCCCAGAATATAATTCCAAAACTCATTACCGAGTGAAAATGTACAAAGTATATTGTTTTTAAGGTATTGATATTTACTATCTTTTGCATAGATCTAATAGAAAAACATGCTGAATTTAGTTTGGGGGTAATTTCATTAATATGATTTTTCCAATTTAACACATTATCGATTTTTAAGCCAAGAAATTTGGTTGTTGTTGTTTCTAATAGGGATATATTGTTAATTATTAGGTTGTATAATAGGAATTAAATTGAAGTAGGGCTAAGTGAAGTAGTAGTTTTAAAATCTGTTGCAGATTTTTCACTGAAAATCCAGCATTTTCTAATCTTTCCTATTTTCCGCCTTCCTCTTAGTCTCCACACACGATCCGTATATCTTAATGTTACCTACAATCAGATATCTTCTGCTCCAAACATTTCTCCCGTTCATCATTCCTTCCATTGCGTCCTTCACTAGAGTCGACCGCAATTCGGAAGGCGGTAGTCTCCTAGCGTTTGCGTCGAGAGAGACAGATGGAGAAAGCAAGGCAGCGTACAGCATTGCCACATCGTACTTCACGAGCACGTACAATACAAATAGCGCAGGAGAGAATTTAAATTATCAAAAGACAATAATGATCTTAGCCGTTAATTACTGTAAGCATGAAACCAAACAAAAATTCTTTCCTCCACTTACAATATTCTTTGCTCTGTTCTCAATCGCACACCACATGCTTCTCCAGTCGTTTCTTGCACGTTGTCAACATTGTAGCCAGCATCAAGATGGCTGGCAGCGTTCTGCTCGTCAACTTTTTTAAAACAATTATACACCTTAAACACTATTTTCCGCGCCTGCCTGTGCAATACTTGTCTTTTTACAGCCTCTTCTTCCATCCATTTATCTTACATACACACAGTAAAAGTTAGTTTTACTTATTCAGTGTATTGAAACACTCACACGTGAACAAACGAACTCGAGAAGTACTTGTTCCAGATTGATTCCGATTGGTTCTACTGTACAAACTTGTGACGTCACATACCAGAAATGCTACAGCGCATATAGCAGCCGACCGCCTTCCGAACTGCATTCTAGTCTAGGCAGTTTCATCTTACAAACAGATAAAAAAGTTATTTTTTTTTTCTTTCGCCATGTTAATAATGTCAAAAGAAGTGCTTATATAGATTTTGGCCACTAGACCGCATTATTATTATTATTATTATTATTATTATTATTATTATTATTATTATTATCATCATCATTATCATTATCATTTGCCTCACATCCGCTTTGTATGTGGTATTCAACGCCAAATAAGCAGCGCCATGTTATGAACTGTGTTTCTCATTCGATTCAGTGCTTATTTCTGATCCGTACTTATTGAATAGATTGTATAGATTTAATGTTCTGTAAGTATATATTCCTGACGTAAACAAAGAGAAGGGATAATAATATATTTTCACAACTTCAGGATTGAAGACAAAATTACTTTTATATGCGTTTATTCACTTGGTGAACTGACAGGATATTACTTACTTACTTACAAATGGCTTTTAAGGAACCCGGAGGTTCATTGCCGCCCTCACATAAGCCCTATCCTGTGCAAGATTAATCCACTCTCTATCATAATATCCCACCTCCAAATCCAATTTAATATTATCCTCCCATCTATGTCTCGACTTCCCCATAGGTCTATTTCCCTCCAGTTTCCCAACTAGCACTCTATATGCATTTCTGGATTCGCCCATACGTGCTACATGCCCTGCCCATCTCAAACGTCTGGATTTATTGTTCCTAATTATGTCAGGTGAAGATTACAATGCGTGCAGTTCTGCGTTGTGTAACTTTCTCCATTCCCCTGTAACTTCATCCCTTTTAGCCCCAAATATTTTTCCTAAGAACCTTATTCTCAAACACCCTTAATCTTTGTTCCTCTCTCAAAGTGAGAGTTCAAGTTTCACAACCATAGAGAACAACCGGTAATATAACTGTTTTATAAATTATAACTTTCAGATTTTTTGACAGCAGACCAGATGACAAAAACTTCTCAACAAGAACAGGCATTTCCCATATTTATTCTGCGTTTAATTTCTTCCCGAGTATCGTTTATATTTGTTACTGTTGCTCCAAGATATTTGAATTTTTCCACCTCTTCAAAGGATAAATCTCCAATTTTTATATTTCCATTTCGTACAATATTCTGCTCACGAGACATAATCATATACTTTGTCTTTTCGGGATTTACTTCCAAGCCTATCGCTTTACTTGTTTCAAGTAAAATTTCCGTGTTTTCCCTAATCATTTGTGGATTTTCTCCTAATATATTCACGTCATCCGCATAGACAAGAAGCTGATGTAACCCGTTCAATTCCAAACCCTGTCTGTTATCCTAAACTTTCCTAATGGCATATTCTAGAGCAAAGTTAAAAAGTAAAGGTGATAGTACTTCTCCTTGCTTTAGCCCGCAGTGAATTGGAAACGCATCAGATAGAAACTGGCCTATACGGACTCTGCTGTACATTTCACTGTAACACATTTTAATTAATCGAACTAGTTTCTTGGGAACACCAAATTCAATAAGAATATCATATAATACTTCCCTCTTAACCCAGTCATATGCCTTTTTGAAATCTATGAATAACTGATGTACTGTACCCTTATACTTCCATTTTTTTCTCCTATATCTGTCGAATAGGCCTAAAAAAATCTGATCAATAGTCGATCTATTACGCCTAAAACCACACTGATGATCCCCAATAATTTCATCTACGTACGGAGTTAATCTTCTCAAAAGAATGTTGGACAAAATTTACTGACAGGATATAGTAATGTAAAAGAGAAAGCGTCCGCATTTACGCCATTGCGTCATAAAGAAACTGAAGGAGAGGTGAAAAGAAGAGAGATTTCTCATGCTTTCTGGACTTTTAAAAATAACAGGAAGTGGTGTAATCGTCTTCATTCCTCGGTCCGCCTTTCATGCACGGTAAAGAGCTTGTGCTCATTTTAATAAGAGGTTGAGCGACACAGGAGTTGTTCTTAAAGTTATGGCGAGATGAGAAATCACGCCTCTGCTTGGGTTTGAACACAGACTCTTCCTGTCCGTAATCTTGCACAACTAAATTGTATGCAATTCTAGTACGTATAGACACAGAGTTCGTTACAAATGTTATTCAATTTCGAGAGAATGTTTCCTACAACGTTGCCTCATTTTCCGTGACAAGACAATTGGGATGAGCACATAAATTAAATATTGTATAGGGACATCATTTTATTTTTACTTCAATTTTTATTGTACCTGAGTTCTTTAATGTACTTCACACCCACCCCTTCTACTAATGAAGTTCAACCGTCCTCCACACAGATCCAAGACCGCATATACAGTCATAGCAGCCTTACGGTCATAGTAAACAGTACGATCCAAAAATATGTTCGCGTTTTCCAGTGACGAAAGAGCTTTCAATATTGCATCATTTTCCATTTGCCTACGTCGCATCCCGGTTTCCCCCACCTGCTTCTATTCGCCTCTCTGTAAATACTTGTGGCTGGGCTGTCTTAGCTCTTTTCTGGGAACAATAATTTCTGTTAGGAATTGGACATCTACTTTGATCCAAAGGTATAGCCAGGTTAATATTAGAAATGTTAAATAAATAAATATTATGTTTTATTTAACGACGCTCGCAACTGCAGAGGTTATATCAGCGTCGCCGGATGTACCGGAATTTTTTCCTCCAGGAGTTCTTTTACATGCCAGTAAATCTACTGACATGAGCCTGTCGCATTTAAGCACACTTAAATGTCATCGACTTGGCCCGGGATCGAACGCGCAACTTTGGGCATAGAAGGCCAGCGCTATACCAACTCGCCAACCAGGTCGACTAGAAATGTTAGTAAAAATAAAATGATGTCCCTGTACATTATTCATACGGGCTTCTGAGTTATATAGATGTTTTATTCTGATTTCAAGTTGCAATGCAATCTTGGATATTGCAGCATATTGAGCTCTTCGAAACAAAGGCATATCGATTGGGTTGGAAGAGACTGTAAAGATTTTATGATTCAGTTGGTGAACTGTAATTGTGAACACCTGCCAACAACATAAATTCAAGAATTCAATGTATTTCCTGTCGTTTTACTGAGCCACAGTTCTTTTTTTATATTTGAATATTGCGACCAAGCTAACGTCGTAAACTGCAGGGCAAGAGTCTCCTATATTGGCAAAGTAACATGCCTGCATTGTGGAAGAGTGAAGTTAGTTTCCCACATAGAAAGTGTTTGTATTATCTTTGCCATAGTTGCAATGATTAGGGAGTTCAATGGCGACAAATCGATTCCAGCTCATTAAACTTTTTAGTAGTTGTAAATAGCAGTAATTTAGATCAGTGGTTCCCAACCTTTTTTGACTGACAACACACGTTACTGAACGCCCACGATATCGCGACACACTTATTTGTTTTTAATAATAATAATAATAATAATAATAATAATAATAATAATAATAATAAGTGCTTTCTTCTAGAGAAAAAATTGTGGAATTGTGTGTCGAGTATTTTATGGGAACGGAGAGATGATTACTGTTCACTGCATGGAAATTTTGTCGTTTTTAACCTCCTTTTTGTCCAACTAAGATTTCCAAGGTCTAAGCCGTTCCAGCGCGTTCCGCCAGAAAAAAAAGCACTGATGACAACTTCTATGTAGTGTCGGACATCCAGTGTTGTAGACACGTCGATGTTAACACACAATCTATAGGGAAAAAAACAAAGGTAGAATTCCTTTGTGTCAAAGATCCCAACCTATCCATACTGGATGCCCGATAATATATTTTATTACCGTTTTTGAAAACTCTGCTATTTAAATTAATGTGAAGTCTGTGCTTTGTGGGTTGCACAGAGTTTCTCTATATGGGGCTTATGATTGACAGGCCAACACGTAAATCATCTTCAAGATGCAGTAGTCTGTTCTTTTTTTTTTCACGGTAGAAAAATGCTGATTCACACAAATATGAATTTTAAAACGGCAGTTCTAAATACATTTTTAGTTCATTCGGCACCATCGACTGATTTGAAAAAAACATTTCTGCATATAAGACACTCGGGATTTTGTTTATATTTATCTCCAAGTCACATAAAACCATATTGAAAGTATTCATCCCTACATTTGCGAAACGCAGTACGTTTTTGTGAACTCTGAAGGGAATTTTTGCTCACATTATTTGAATTAGTACTGCTGTCTTTTAACCCAGAACTTGATTCAGATTGTCTTTTCTGAAGTAAAAATTTGTCCATGACTATTACACTTTTACTACGTCACACTACTTTTGACCAAAAAAACGGTGCGAAAGGACGTCTTTCAACCAATTATGGCTGCTTATCGCACAATTTTATCGCGTCCCTAGCATTTGTTTAATTTTATCACGTCCCTAGCATTTGTTTATTTTTATCACTACCCTAGCAGTTGCTTCTTTGTTTAACCACATTTCAAACTGCACTGGTCTGGACGTCAGAAAATTACAAACCACTTCAGTCGATGCACAGCACTTTCAAATATGACTCGGATTGGCATTCAAGAACAAGAATTAATAAAGATCACTGGTCATAGCTATGCATCTTCCCTGAAACCCTATTTACAAATAAATGAAGAGCACCATTCGGAAATCCTGAATAAGTTGAGGGATACACCATGTACAACAACGAGTTCACTTCTTTTACGCACACGTCCAATATAACATCAACTGAACCACCAACCACTAAAACATTCAAATTTTAAAATTGTACTTTCAATAATTTTCTTTTAAAATTATTCATTTTTAATTTTTTATTTCATCATCGTTAATTAAAACGTTTCTTGTTTATTTCATCATCCTTAATTAAAACTTTTCTAACACTCGTTTATATTATTTAGGTTATGTTTGTTATAGCTTCTGCTATATGATATTATGAATAGTCACGTATCAGAGATTGTTTAATACTAAGATTTATTGAAAATCATCTGTCAAGTGACGTTGATTACTGGGATCGGGATAATTGAAGTGGAATGCAACTGTTTTAATAAAAATGAAACTGAATCAACAAAGCCTTCTTGACCAGTAACCTTCCACACAGTTCAATGAAGATTCCATAGTTGGCACAACTGATATCAAGACAAGAGCTAATAATAACACATTACTGCCATCTACTAGCGTAATATTTATAATGTTGAGATGGTACAAATTTGAAGACAGTTTTGTATTTTCGTAAGCCAATATTTTATTGTATTGGAGTACTTCGTTACTTCTAATCTTTATATACTTTCTTCTAATCGTGTAATAGTCAGTTAAATCCCACTCGAGTTTTGATTTTCTCTAGATAAATCAAAACCTCTAGTGAGATTACTGTTGATAAAATCTAAATAAAACACTTTTGATGAAATAGACGCACTATCACCTGCTCACATGTAGGCCTATACAGGGTGTTTAAAAAATACGGGGCATAATTTCAAGTATGTATTTCCCACATGTAGACAATCAAAATAGTTCATTACAACATGTGCCCGGAAATGCTTCATTTCCGAGTTATGGCCTTCACAACATTGAAATTCACCGGAACGTTTTTCTTTCCATAGGTCGTTGCCGTCAAAGGAGACATTAAGAGGGCACTCTGGCAGTTCATTCCGAGGCGAAGGTTATATTCAGTGTTGTGTAGGCGTTAGACTGTGCGACATGTATTCAAATCAAGAGCTGGCAGAGATACACTTCATGTACGGTAAGGCGGACGGCAATGCTGCGCTGGCTCGTCGTTTGTACCAGGAGAGGTACCCACAGCGACAATGTCCAGATCGGAAGACATTTGTACGTCTCCATTACCGTCTGTGCGAGTATGGAAAATTTAACTCTCCTGGTTTGGGAAGGGGACGACCATGATCTACAACTCCAGAAGTACAGGAGGAGATTCTGGAGGCTGTGAACATGACTCCTTCTATCAGCACACGAAGGGTAGCGTTGCAAGTCAATGTTCCTCATACGACTGTCTGGAGACTGTTGAAAGAGTATCAATTGTATTCTTATCATTTGCAACGTGTACAGGCCCCGTCACCAGCAGATTACCCTGCACGAGTTAGGTTCTGTCAGTGGTTCTTGCAGCAGTGTGGTGTAAATCCGAACTTTCCTTCCTTAGTATTATTTACAGATGAAGCACAGTTCACACGAGATAGCGTAACAAATTTCCACAATCAGCATGTATGGGCGGGCGTATGAAAACCCACGTGCAACTGTTCTTACGGGGCAGGCGTACACAAACTTCCTGGAAAACACCATACCTCATGTTTTAGAAGACACTCCACTGATCAATCGTCAACACATTCACTTCTTGCATGATGGCGCTCCTGCACACTTCAGTCGTACGGCTCGCCGGTACTTGGATCGAAGGTTTCCTGATCGATGGATAGGTAGAGGTGGCGCAATTGCTTGGCCTCCACGCTCACCTGATCTTAACCCTCTCGATTTCTACTTGTGGGGTCATTTAAAATCATTGGTTTATTCGTCTCCGGTGCCTGATTTGGAATCCCTTCGGAATCGAATTGTGGCATGTTCTGAGGACATACGCAATACTCCTGGAGTTTGGGAACGTGTTCGCAGGTCAATGAGATCGATGTGAGGTCTGTATTCAAGCAGGAGGTGGACATTTTGAACATCTTCTGTAATGACAACGACCTGCGGAAAGAAAAACGTTCCGGTGAATTTCAATGTTGTGAAGGCCATAACTCGGAAATGAAGCATTTCCGGACACATGTTGTAATGAACTATTTTGATTGTCTACATGTGGGAAATACATACCTGAAATTATGCCCCGTATTTTTGAAACGTTCTGTATACTGAGACTGACTAATATGTGCTGACGATTCCAAACTCTGTTTATTACTAAGTGGGAAGAGTAAACGAATTACTAAGCATTGTTGCAGGTGTTCACTTTCATTCGAATTATCCCCAGGCAGAAAAATTAAACAGAGCATTGTTGCAGGTATTCACGTTTAATTGGTAAAGTCTGTCTCAAAATAAAATGTACCATATCAAAGACTTCGTTGTAAATAAAAAAATGCGTTGTAACTGGATGGCATAAAATTTATTTTTCAGTTCCAAAATTCCGCGACACACTCCATGGGGTTGCGCGACACAGGGGTTGGGAACCACTGATTTAAATTACTATGTAATAGCTTCTTCTTTTTCTTTTTCAATTCTTGAGTAAGGCTGAAGTCTTCCGATTTCACTCATTCCATTTCCTCCAGGATCTTCTCTGATAACGATGTCTTTTGGGACGAAAGGCTCTTCTTAAGATTTTTTTCCTCCGGTATCCTTTCCATATGTTACGACCATTTTCTGTTGTTTTCATTAGCTTTATTGTTTATGGTATCTATTTGTAATAGGCCTACCCGTAGTATGTTTTCGTTTGTAATGTGGTGGAGTCTAATAGACAGATCTAATACATTTCATTTCTGCAGTTTACGCTTTTTTTTATCAGGGGTTTTAAATGTCCATATATCACTTCCTTATCACTTAATAATGTTGATAATATATAATTATAATTGAATACAATAGGCTTACAGTAGTATAGTTATAACTAGGGGGCAGATGTTGATGAAAAGTCATCTTCTTATTTTTCACATTAGGACGATGCATATTAATATAGAAATCCTTTCTATGTTAATATCAACGTCAAAAAGTAATTTCTTATATTGCATTTTTTTACGTTTTTGAACTAATAGGTCATTTTTATATTTTTTCGACATGTTTTGGTCATTTTTAATATTTCGAAGAGCTTTTAGATCATTCGGAATGCATTTTACTTTCTTCTTTACCGATACGTCTGTTAAATCATTTTCTAAGCAAATAGGTCAGTATTAATTACCTAATGAATAAGTGAATAACAGTGAAGTTTGAATTTTATAGTTTGGAACAGACTGTAAAGTCCATTCCTCATTCCACTGAAGGCTTCACTTCACACAACGGAAGTAACATAAAATTCTTGAGCGCAGCATAGTTTAAGTGAGGACTTTGACGTTACAATTCTTTTGTCGGTACCTACGAGGATATCTTTAGAATTTATGTTTGGAAGGGGGGAAACTTTCACCATGTCCTGGACAGGACGTTGTGTCCTCAACATGGTTCGGAAGGGTTGTCTACTGTAGTAGACAGTATTTTTAACACAAAAAAGATTGCAAGAATGTACGCTGCGCCCACAGTTTGTTTTGTCATTCACACTCCCTCATCTGGAAGATCTGGTAACAAAAGTGAAGCGCGGAAGGAAGAGGAGACGGAGAATGAAGGCACTGACATGGACCACCCCTGATTGAAACACATTGTAAACCCTCATTAAAATCTATTATTTTCCCTTAAAACCTTAATTTTTTTGCATGTTCTTTTCCTTTATCTCAGCCAAATTCCAGGATATTTCCTCCTGTCTCTCGAGATTTGTAGGGCAGTCATTGAAGCAAGGTGACTAATTTTTAAGAAGTGGTGCGAGTACGGTGAATAATATTTAAATGTCATTTTCTTTTAATTGTATATCATTTTTCCATTAGTTTAAGAGCATTTTAATGATCATTTTAAGTAGATTTTTAGGTCATCAACATCCGCCCCCTAGTTATTACATTAATATCTAGACCAGCCGTGGCGAAAATGTAACTCACGAGCACATTGTGGCTCGCAATGATAGATGTGCATGTCTCTTGCTCCCCCAACCCCACCCTCTCACTCACTGGTGTCAAACTCTGTTCCATTTGTATTTGTCTCTGACCTGCGAGTGGCGTATCGTCGCAACGTCTCTCTCGAAACCATGTACCTCTACAAAAACGAAAGTTTCAAGTAGGCTGGAAGGACGCATTTTTTGCTGCCAATATGGTGAGAATATTAAATGTATCATTTCTTCACAAGTATTACGAGGAAAACGGCTGTATAACATAAAACAGCATTATACTACATGTTACTCATGAAACATTAAAAGGTTAAGTATTATTATTATTATTATTATTATTATTATTATTATTATTATTAGTATTAGTATTATTTCGATCCTTTTTCAGCAGATGTATGAATAATGCGGTTAGGTCTTCAATTTAAACTCGCAGATTTGCAATGTGATGTTACAATGAAAGCTAGATGTAAGGACTTAACAAATACTGAACTTTTCAAATCTTTGCCAAAAAATAAATATCCGAAGCTTCGTTCTTTCGCTTGATCTGTTGAAGCCATGTTCACTACAACTTACGTTTGCGAAAAATTATTTCCAACAATTAAAATAGTAAAAATCTAATTTAGATCACGACTGACAGACAAATACCTTCGTGATCAACTACGACTGGCAGCAAGTGACATAATTCCTGATTTTGAAGCTCTGTCGCAGAGACATTCTGAAGACAGTTAACTTTAGATTGTGATAATGTGTCCTATGTTTTCTTGTTCATTTCTTTCTTCGTTACACGTACTAAACATTAGTTTGTAGCCTAGTACTGTATAACATTATATTCAAGTGCTTGAAGTAAGGAAAATTAAAATCCGTTAATAATTCAGACACTTGCTTCACTTCCCCTTCGGGTGTCCGCCTCCCTCCATAGGTGCTATGCACGTTGCAGGTTACACAGTGGCTCGGCGCACGATTACATTTTCGCCACGGCTGATCTAGACCGTAAAACAACAAGAAAGTGAATAATGAAAGTAAAAGAAAAGTAAAATCTAGACTTCTGTGCTAAAAGTGGAATCTAGATGTGGTGAATTTCAAGTATGAAACGTTATCGATTGATTCTTAGTGAAGAATTTATTATGAAGGCACATCAAGAATTGAGAAGAAAAAAGTAACTTTTGTTTGGATTAACATTCTGATTTTGAAAGCAGTACAGAATTTGTCAGTGTGATACAAGAATATTTTCCGATTCATCGGGAAAGAGAAGGCCGGCCAGCCCAGCGGCCCACGTAATGCTAACGTCAACTGCTCACATGCTTTATTACACACCAAACGTCGCCAAAGCTTCCATTTAAAATGTAACGTCATGTAATGACGAGAAAAGGAAGGGAAAGAAAGAATAAAATTGTCAACATGCCCAATGTACTCGAGCAATGGCACAAAAGTAAGATAACGTGCGTAATACTTTAAGCATGTTCGGACTATTTTTTAAGAGTACAAGCCATATTTTTTAAAGCGTTTAGCTAAGTACAGATAATGTTATAGCAATATTGGCATTTACAATTTTCCATTGATGTGGTAAACAAGATTTACTTTTTAACTTTGCCCTAGAATATGCCATTAGGAAAGTCCAGGATAACAGATAGGGTTTTGAATTGAACGGATTACATCAGCTGCTTGTCTATGCGGATGACGTGAATATTTAGGAGATAATCCACAAACGATTAGGAAAAACACGGGAATCTTACTTGAAGCAAATAAACATACAGGTTTGGAAATAAATCCCGAAAAGACAATGATTATGTCTCGTGACCTGAACATTGTACGAAATGGGAATATAAAAATCGGAAATTTATACTTTCAAGAGGGGGAAAAATTTAAATATCTTGGAGAAACAGTAAAGTATATAAATTACACTCAAGAGGAAATTGAATGCAGCATAAATATGGGAAATACCTGTTATTATTCGGTTGAGAAACTTTTTTCATCTAGTCTGCTGTCGAAAAATCTGAAAGTTAGAATTTATAAAACAATTATATTACCGGTTGTTCTGAATGGTTGTGAAACTTGGACTCTCACTTTGAGAAAGGATTATAGGTTAAGGGTGTTTGAGAATAAGGTACTTAAGAAAATAGTTATGGCTAAGCGTGATGAAGTTACAGGAGAATGGAGAAAGTTACACAACACAGAACTGCACGCATTGTATTCTTCATCTGACATAATTAGGAACATTAAATCCAGGCGTTTGAGATGGGCATGTAGCACATATGGGCGAAGCCATAAGTGCATATAGAGTGTTAGGCTGGAAGGAAAGAGACCTTTGGGGAGGCCGAGACGTAGATGTGAGAATAATATTGAAATGTATTTGAGGGAGGTGGGATATGTTGGTAGGGACTGGATAACTGTTACTCAGGATAGGGACCGATGCGACGGCGGGTTCCTTAAAAGCTATTAGTAAGTAAATAAGTGAGTAAGTAAGTAAGTGGTAAACAAAATAAAGTAAATATAAATTCTGAACAAAATTTTCAATAAAAAATTTGTAGAATGATATACTGTAACTCATATTACAGATAGGCCTACTGTTTCATAAGTAATGTCGGTTTTGGAGAAATCTTTTAGTTGGAGTGTATTGTGACAAGAAAGTAATATAATATCCTAATTAAAGGCCATTAAAATCTATAGTTTTGAGCCACCTTTCAGCGAGATTTTTTGTCCCGCAACGGTACCAGTGTCTGGATTTTTATGCTAAAATTTCTGTAACACCCATTTCGACGACTGTCAAATTTTGGAAATTTCTTCCGTGCAGGAACTGGGCATTGGATCGGAACAGATGGTAACCTGAAGGCACAAGATCGGAGCTATATGCTGGTAAGCAGTTCGATGCCTCCCAATTCCTAGAATTTTTTAATGTTTCTTCGAGCGGTGTGAGATCTCGCATTTCCTTGTTGCAAGAAAATTCGATTTCGATTAACTAATACCGGATACCTTTCTCTCAAAACTTCATGGACTCGTTCTAGCTATTGAGAATAAAGATCCTCATCGACTGCAAGTCCGTTTGGAACAAACTTCCAGTGAATCACACTTTAAAAATTCCACCAGACAGAACATTGATTTTATTTAACGACGACTTTGACATGCTCACGGAGAACGAGGCACTGTTTTGAGGTGTCAGGATTACGGTAATACACCCATTTTTCATCACATGTGACTATTATTATGATAAATGTATCATCCATAGCAGTGGTTCCCAATTGGGGTTCGTCTGAAGAGCTGAGGGGGGTCGCGAAATGATTTACAAACTAAAACAAAAAACGTCTTATTAACATAAATTTATGTTGCACTTAAAAACATAAACATAAACAGCGTTGAACGTAAAAATAAAATAAATTTAAGTAATTATATAGTAATTTTTTAGAAAGTCTTTTGATGACAATCATAGACCAGAAAGTTATCTTGCATAACTCTCTAAATGTGTCTTAACAATGTCTTTTTAATATATTATATGTTCGTTTTTCTAAAAAAAATGTGTTTTATTCCTTATGTACGCGTTAAGTTTCTTTTATTTCTCGGTTCTCTTGATATGGCACCACGACCTTCATTTTGAGAAACGCTGTCTATAGGCAAGCCTGTCTAAAATAGTAGATATATTACGATACAAGGCTGGGAAGTTCTTTCTGCAAAATCGAGGAAAAGTTTGAAAAACGAGCAGAGCGGGTTTTTGAATTTCCGCGATTTTGTAATGCACTTCACAAACGCGTATTGTACAACATTTTTTTTTTTTTTTTCCGTTGTTGGTAGGTCTAACTCTGTAGCATCTAATAGATGCTTTATGGTTGTGCTAACAGATAGAGTTACTTGTCAACAATGTGACGCTGAAACGTGTGTTCAGGTTACTGCCCAGCGACAGTCCTGATTTATTTTATATTTCTGATGATTGGTTAATTAATGTTAACCTGGCACACATTCCAGACTCTAGACACCCAGGAATTCTTCTTCTTCAAGAAAAATTCACCGAGATCCGAGCTCGGGAATCGAACCCGGGACCTCCTGATCTGGAAGCCAGCATGCTGACCAACAAACCAATACAATATATTTTGCATTGAAAGTTTAGAGCAATATTCGCAAAACTGCACTGTAATGGTAACTAAGTAACAATAAGTGTACTGTAATGGGTCTATTTCAGTATAGTTTTATGTTACGAAGAATGGCTTTGCGAGCAACAAATTTCTGTGTGGGAATTCTAACTTTCAAGGCCTAACAACACTAGCTGTAAATAAAAGAAAAACAAACACGATCATGCAAAAACATATACACGCACGTAAAAGGCTTTGTTTGCCCTGGAAACGAGCATAAAAATGCTACATTTTCGTGAGTGTATGTGATTTCAGAGAGAGAAAGAGAGACAGATGTACTGTCATCGCGTTCATCATCAATCATTTCAACGCAGCAGCTGTGGTACCTGTTGCTCCGTGTGTATATGCAATATGGTATACAGCTTATTCATGAGACATGAGACTACTATAAGTTAATATTCTCGTGACGGAAAATGTGATGGATAGTGTTTGACTACCTCGACATGGGTTTCGAAAAGTAGCGTATTGTTTGAGAATAACTTTCGCATGTTCAGCATTTATATTCAAACAATTTGATGTGAGATGTATCTATGTATTACAAATCTGTAATGGCATCTAGTGGTAGAGTGTCGGCCTGGTGGCGCAGTTGGTATAGCGGTGGCCTTCTATGTCCGAGGTTGCGGGTTCAATCCCGGGCCAGGTCGATGGCATTTAAGTGTGCTTAAATGCGACAGGCTCACATCAGTAAATTTACTAGCATGTAAAAGAACTCCTGCGAGACAAAATTCCGGCACACCGGCGACGCTGATATAACCTCGGCAGTTGCGAGCGTCGTTAAATAAAACATAACATTTAGCATTTTAACATTTAATTTTTTATGTGCATCTTTTTTTTTATACTCGTGTTTAGAATGTGTGGGTCCACACCTGTGGAGTAACGGTCAGCGCGTTTGGCCGCAAAACCAGGTGGCCCGGTTTCGATTCCGGTCGGGGCAAGTTACCTGGTTGAGGTTTTTTCCGGGGTTTTCCCTCAATCCAATATGAGCAAATGCTGGGTAACTTTCGGTGCTGGACCCCGGACTCATTTCACCGGCATTATCACCTTCATCTCATTCAGACGCTAAATAACCTGAGCTGTTGATAAAGCGTCGTAAAATAACCTACTAAAATAAATAAAAAATAGAATGTGTGGGTATACCAGTAGGGCGTTTTTACTCTAGTTTATATTGTGTGTTGTAGATGGGTTGCGTTCATGTAACTGATTATAGATTTTGATTAATGTTTATCGTATTGGTAATTGAAGCGGTGATGACTCATGGCATGTAAATTTCCAATCTGGCATTTGACATGACTAAGGGAAACCATGAAAAACCCCATTTAGATTGATCGGCCACAGAGTTTGAACTAGTGACCTTTCGAATGCGAGTCTCAAACTCTACCGTCTGAGTCAACTCTCTCGGTTGTGCATCATTGTTTATGTAAATAAAAAAATGAAAATGAATGTGGTACATAAATATTATTTTAAGAAACACAGGAAATGACTGTGGGTAAATTATGAGCGCAGGAACGCCATTTCGTGACACTTTGTAAAATAACTCGGCTCCAGTGAGCTCAATGGTAAAAATACTAATTTTTAATCCATATATTCTGTATTTTTGATCCAGTAAAAATACTTATCTTTACGACAAAACTCTTAAAATACTATATTCTTTGGACAAAAAGAAACTGAAATGTAGCCTATAACATTAGAGTACCGGTATTTAATGTGGACCAAATAAAGTTTAAATACTCAAGTAATACAATATTTCGACAGAATATCAAGTTTTCTGTGCATAAGGATCTATTTTAATCTTACCTCATCCTCATATAACATTATGTCCATCTACAGAAACTACACTTTCAAATAGTGAAGGAATTATCCAAATCGGTTACGTAGCTTCTGAGATTACTTCATACAAACTCACAAACATTCTCTGTATATTAATATTGATAAACATTTATATATTTATATATTCCCATTATAGAATACAAATATATCCGTATAAAAATAGTGTTAAATAAATAATATTCTCCGTTTGTTGTGTGCAAGGCCGCCATAAAGAGACGGAATCATTTGTTTCATTTCATTATAGCCTATTAGTCTAAGGCGGCGCTGATAAAACGTATTGCTATTTTAAAACTCGTGTATCTCGTTAAATATCAGTCCTATAAAATTTTTGCATAGAATAAAACTTAAAGAAAATCGTTTTTAAAGAAACTTTTGTAATGTAACACTTTTCATGAAAATCAATAATAAGAGAGATATTTCGATTTATTTAATTTAGGCCTCCTTATAACCCCTTTTAAATAAAGTATTATGAATGCCATATAGCCTAAAATCTGAGTTAGAACGAACTTAATTTATATTCCCATTTTCATAGAAATCAGTTTAGCCATTATCCCGTGAAAAGGTAACAAACATCCAGAGAGACATACATACAAACAAAAATGTAAACAATGTGATTTTTGGTCTCAGGATGATTAATTATACATGTTAACACCAATTATTTCTGTAAAAGCTAAAATCACCAGAAAAATTTTGATTACAGATTTATCATTAGTATAAATTTACAAAATAAGCCTTATCGAGAACTTATGTATTGGCTTGTATTTATCTTGTTAGGCCTAATCAAAATTTAAAAAATGCCTGCCCAACCTGTACATTCTGTTCTAGGATGCATACACCAAAGGTTATCATCATTGTGTTGTAAAGTCATTGCAACATTGAAGATAGGTTGTCGCAAAAATAAGTTTCTCATTAAAGTCTCATACGAAAAAAGAACAACTACGTACCCCAGGGATGAGGCGATATTAGCTCCCAATCATGGTAGAAGAGCTCGACCTTGATCACGAACGCATAGCGCATCCGCTATATAGCGTAGTAACGTAGATGTCAGGGATGTACAGTACATGCAGTGAATAAAGGCAGCAATTATTACAATAACTTGCGTTACTAAATTTCTGGCTATGTAATAGGGCTAATTATTTAATTATTTAATATACATGTACATATATAAACAAATTGCAAAGGGATGGGTTTTTTAGGAACAAAAAGAGAAATAGGAAAAGTTAATTGTATGTGAACCATTTTCTTGTTAACAGCAATTATTTCTATGTAAATACTTCACTTCATTGGTTAGGAGAAACTAATAGGGTCTACCTGCTCGACGTGTGTGATCTCTAAGTACTTTTGAGTATTTGTTGAAAAAATAATAATGACAGTATTGATTGAAATAGAGTATATTGAGTGTGTGATTGTAAAATGTAGTTCTTACTCTCCAGTCGTGATTATGTAATGAATTTTCTTAGAGCGATTTGTGAGATGCACGTAATACGAAAAAACAAATTGATTAAATTAAGATACTGAGAGCCATCGTAATTTTTGGGGTCAATCATTCAAGGGGATATGTATGATTTTTAAAACTTCCACAATTTTCGGCCAAAATTTGTGAAATTTAAACTATATAAACATATCTATAATAATATCATCTGTACAAAATTAGGTGCAATTAGGTCTAATAGTTTTGAAATTATATTTTTAAGTATATTTTCATATTGACGTTACTAAAAAAGCTCCTTGCATCAAAGTTTTCAAAATGTTTAGTTCATATTTACTCAAAATCCTGAAAATAGCTATTGGAATAAAAGTGAATTAGCTTTTTGAGCTTAATAATAGTATAAGTTAAACTGCAATCAAAGATAAAATATTATTTCTAAATTAAAGAAACACGTAGTCTAATAAAAGTAAATATCCAGAAACAAGCAACAAATAAAACATCAACAGTACATTTAAAATAAAGAAATAAAAGAAATCTAGATACAGTCTACTGGCCCAAATGTAAATTAATTTACATTCGATGTCAATTCCGAAATGAATTTATTTCTCTCTTCTCCTGAATAATGCTTATATTTTTTTCATGTTGCGTCTCATAATGCCGTTTTATGTTGCTTTTTTGCAAATAATACATTTTTTACACAACAAACACTGGACTTCATCACCATGTTCGAAGCATAAATATTGTATCTTCCACTCTTTCTTGAAAGCTTTAAGCGCTTCCGTTCCGTCATGATGCGCTGTGTTCTAAGATCTGTACATCCTTTAGCAATGTTTACAGGTAAAAGAGATCCGCGCGCGGAAAAGAACTCTCGCTCTAAAGGCTAATTCACACGGGGATAGTTTACAGGAGTCAAGTGCTTGGAGCAAGTCGACTTTCCTTCAACTTTCCCCGTGTGATATGGTCGAGACAGTCAAGTTGTGACTAGGCGGTCAAGCAGAATTTGAGCTGACAACCCGTCAACTTTTGTGTCCACTTTCCCGTCACGTGACCAACTTGACTCCATCACTTCCCGCGTGTGAATGCGAACTTGTAGCAACTTGGCAAGTAGAAAGTTTGTAGTTTTAGGCCTATTGTCGAATTAAATTAATTATTATTAATAATGAGCGCCCCTAAGTGGAATTCCGACGATATCATAAAGTTTTTGGAAGTGTATGAGAAGTATCAACTTGTATGGAATATACGTGACAAAGAATACCTCAATAAAAACAAGCGGGAATTATTATTCCAGAAACTAGTCAGTGAACTCATGGAACAAGGTTTCGAAAACATAGACATAGAAGTGGTTCGAAAAAAGTTAAAAACCCTTAAAACAGGACTCATTCTCAGATGTTTCCTGTATTCTGCAGGATCTTCTTCAGCTAATTCTTTCAACAAGATGCACCGTGCATAATTCGTCTACGAATCCATTTCTTAACCCATGTTCTCTTTTCCTTTTTTTCAATAATATTTTGTAATTCATACAATAACAAGGCGCCAATTAGCTGCACACATGCTTGAATATGTGCTGGTGGCATCTTCAGTTTCACCAAACTAAAAATGCCAGTTCACTATTGATTTTTATTAACTATAACAGAATATAAGAATTCAAACACCACTGCGAATACAACTTTCAGCGCGCGCTTTTTTTTCTTCAAGCATGGTTTCAAGTTTAATGTCTCCGTGTGATCACAAATATAGCATCAAGTTTAGAGGCTTCAAGCACTTGACTCCTGTAAACTATCCCCGTGTGACTCGGGTTTAAAGTACTAGTCGCCATCGCAAGACTGGCGTACCCTCTGCACACGTCTCGCGAACCTCTGTTTGGGAACTTCTGATATGTGCTATAAAAGTAATACAATCAAGAACTAACCATGCGGAGGGTCATAAACGCACACACGTCGTCTGAAAAGACATAAAAATTGCTCATAGAATTACCTACACCCATTAAGATAACTGTCCAATAATTCTGTGCATTATCGGCGCAATAGTTATAAAGACATATATATTTATATAAAAGTAGTCGATATAAACAAGACCCGCAGTCAAGAGTAATAATGCCCCAAGTAAAAGTAGAGAAATCCAGTAGTATTGGAAGAAAGGTTTTTTTTCTTCGTCGTTGCTATGGGTACATAAAACGAACGTGTATAGTACACGATACGTAAGCTTAAACTGCAACGCACTATATATAGAATACAATACGGACGTTATTTCTCCCTATTTCCGGTATGCATTGACTCCCACTCACTCCCCAAGAGTTCGTGGCTGATGTAACCAGATTCTCTGTAACTTCACTCTCCGTCCCAAGGCTGTTGTCCCCTTCATGCCACGACGGGTTAGAAACCTGCAGACATCCACGGATACACGCCGACGATTTGGGAGAAAGGGACAGTCGCATGGTTGAGTAGAGCGCTGTGGATCAGTTGCTACGGTAACCGGTCAGAGTGGCGATCAGATATGTTTTATTCAACCCACTTTTGAAGACAGGGCGACTAGACTAGTAATATACGTTACAAGAGCGGTATGTTGACGTTTTCATGTTCGAGGAAAAGACTGAAAAAGCAAAACGTAGTTGAGCTTTTTTAATTTCCGAGAACATTAAAACAAACATACCGCTCGTGTATCGTACATTATTTTGTGCGAAGATCGTTTATTACATACCTGAAAGACGAATTTCTAATTAGTTGCAATGAAATCTCCATCTTGGTTTCTGTTTAATGACGGCAACTTTAGAAAACAAAAATATCTATACTCCAGCAGGCCGTGATATACGTCTGTCTTCCCCCCCCCCCCCAGTCTATAAATGCGAATTTTAAACAAACGGTAAGGTTATGTAATGATTTATTTTTCATTTTAATATTTTAACAATATTATTTATATAACATATTGCAGTAATAACATCGGCATCTGGAGTCTTGTTGATTTTTTCACGGCTTCCTTAATGTTACTTGTATCTGGAATACAATAGCTTTCGTGGAGTAGTAGACTTTACTTAATTTTTGCAAGTATTTAAAAACAATAATTAACAGTGCAATTTAGGTGAAATTGCAGTGGTAAGTTTCCAATTTATAATTATTACTATGTTAAACGTCTCTAAAAATAATATGTTAAAAGCCTAAAGCAGTAAAATGATTGTCGCGCTTAAGCGGGAAGAAGAGGGAAATTGTTATGTGTGTTACGTTGGGAATACTGAATGTGGTATTTCACACTTACCGCGTATTGGTTCTGTGCGGAAAACAAGCAAATACGCACGATCTCGCACAAAGTATTTTATAGCATCTGCATTATATTTGCAAAGGTTAAGCGGACATCGCGTCGGTTGAAATTTGTAACTAAATTACTCTTTCAATTTTCTTGAAATTTATACAATACTATTGTTATGTTTTTTGTAATGGTGTGCAATTTCTTTTTAATTTCGTCCAATAGTTTTGGAGCTATCATATACCGAATAATATCTCCCCTTCGAAACAGTTTCATTTTTTTTAAGTCCATACTTTTTGTTAAATTTCAAAGTCTAGCTGAATTTTTATGTCACAGTTACTTTCATGGGTGCGTCTGAAAGAACGAAGAACAATACATTCACTGTCTCTTCTGTTTAGAATCATCCATACTTCTACTCCGAATTATCTGTTATCGCGCTTTCAATTTCTTACAACTCTTCGAAACCGACATCAAGCACTTCTTTCTATCCCTCATCATAGAACGTCTCTATACTCATCTTCCTATACTGTATAAATACTTCGCCTCTGGAATTCGTTACCTAATGACGTCAGGGACTGCCGGACTTTATCACAATTCAAAATTAAATTGGAAAATTTTGTCTTAGTTAATATTTTTTAGGTATTGCTAGAAGTATTGATTTGTGTTTTTTTCTTTTTCTTTTTTAATCTAGATTAAAATTGCAAGTTTCTTGTTTATGTTAGTTAATTAGTTAGAATACAATTAATTATGATACTTAATCACTCATTTAAAGTTTGTGTGACTGCAACCTGTGTATATTTTTGTGTGGCTTTACTTTGTTTATAGTGTTTCTCTCTCTCTCTTTATTTCTTGTGTAGCATTACTTTGTATATAGTGTATTTTTTATGTTTATTTCTATTATTGTATTTGTATTCCTGGTGTTGTGGAAGAGAAGGCCTGATGGCCTTAACTACACCAGAATAAATAAATAAATGAATGAATAAATAAATAAATAAATAATTTTATTGTTGTTGAAGTTTTTTAAATATCATAAAATGAAAGATTTTATACAGAAATTATTTTTGAAATTCATAAAGAAAGCTAATAGTCGTAATATTTATGTGATTAGTTGCAGAAAAGTCTTACGATTCATGAGAGATGTTCAGATAGGTCTATACCTAATTAATTACATTTTCAATACAGTTTTCAATCTGTATGACTTATTGGTAAATACTTGAAGATTGAAAAAATCATTGTAAAGTAGTGGCAAAAAAAAAAAAAAAGAACAGGACCGACCCTTGTAGCTGATTTCAGAGCCTTGTTCACTCAGTGCACGATAGACTGGTAACTAAGACTTTCGTGGTTCGAATCCTGCCTGGGAAGGAAACTTCTTTGTTCCTTATTCAAATTTATTCCCAATACTTTTCGCCATTGCTGGTAAAATTCATGTTCTGGGAATAATAGTTAATTAAGTAGTAAAATATCGCTGCAGTCGAAAAGTATTGGGAATAGATTTGAATAAGGAACAAAAAAAAGTTTCCTTCCCAGGCAGGATTCGAACCACGAAAGTCTTAGTTACCAGTCTATCGTGCTCTGGAGTGAACAAGGCTCTGAAATCAGCTAAAAGGATCGGTCCGGTTTTTTTGCCACTACTGTACGTACTTTACATTATAATATTTTTCTTCATTAAAGTTGACATTTGTGTTAACGTTTTCACCTATTATTAACATCATCATACATTTTATAACAAGTCCTCGACCTCACTTCATTTCAACCCCTTTGATCTGATTACCTGGTTGGTTTTTTCCGAGGTTTTCCCCAACCATAAGGCAAATGCCAGATAATCTTTTGGCGAATCCTCGGGCCTCACCTCATTTCACTACATATCGCCAAAATATTGTTAAAAATAATTGCAGAAAATTGTAAAATATTGTAAAAATTGTAAGTTTAATAATTGTAATCTTGTAAAATTTTGACTTGTTCCATATCTTAAAGCTTCATTGCTAATGTAAGATCTATGGAAAATAATAAATGAAATGAAATGGAAAAAAAAAAAAACACTGATTAAAACTCACAAACATTTAAGTACACTGAATTAAAACTTTAAAATTATGCATTAAAACTGTTGTACCTCAACATAATTCAACATCAATAAATATATAGTGTATATGACACTGATCTAGTTTACGTTCAATTACAATCATATGTGTAGATGAACGTGATTTAATTTAATTTAGTTTATAAACCAAAATTACCTAACATATTACGTAATTAGGTTCAAAATTATTATTTGAAAGCACAAAAAAGTCTGAAGGTGGAGCTAGTAAAGCTGACTAATAAGAAAACGAAGTAGGCCTAAACAACATTCTTAAAGTACATATCTGTTCCTTCCTTTACACCCATTTCGGATAAAGTACTTGTGGAAGACACGCACTACTTCAAAGAAAAAGATTTACAGGCAATATCTATCATTAACATCATAACCAATAATGAAAGACGAAATCAACGAGTTGTGGTTATATTATAAGTGTGAATATCATATCTTTGGAACGCATCAACTGTCCGATGGACCTGCCAAGTTATTCTATTTGCATTTTCTTCTGTTAGATGCCAACCCCGAGCCAATTGCCCGGACCCGGTCCAACAGGTGTCTTCAAATGTACAGAATTCTAGTCTTCCTCAGGACGTTGTATAAATATCATACTGCTTGCCTGAGGTTTGGAACACGATACGTAATTACAGCAAGATCCTATAGAAAGCTCTCCGCTGTATCTCAAGCAGAACTCTGATTCTATTACCGGCAGAGAAATTGAATATAATGTTCCTGCCTACACCTGTGAAGTAACGGTTAGAGCGTCTGGCCGCGAAACCAGGTGTCCTGGGTTCGATTCCCGGTCGGGGCAAGTTACCTGGTTGAGGTTTTTTCCGGGGTTTTCCCTCAACCCAATATGAGCAAATGCTGGGTAACTTTCGGTGTTGGACCCCGGACTCATTTCACCTTCATCTCATTCAGACGCTAAATAATCTAAGCTGTTGATAAAGCGTCGTAAAATAACCTTACCGAGCAGAGTATAATGTTCCTCTACATACAGTATATCATTTTGTTACTCATAGAAGACCAAATTCATTGTAAAACAGAATTTTTAAATAAGTTATTGCAAATATTTAATGGCATTTTTGTAGTTTGAATATAGATCTTCGCCAACAAAATCACCGTACATAGCTTTATGTATGGCGTCGTAGTGGTGCATTATATCATGTTTTGTTCTTCCTTTTATAATTTTCTGACATACTGGCTAAGGCACTGTGAATGTTCTCCAGTTGCTATAAAAATAACAGCTTTCCCATAACATATGAAAAGAACATGATTGGTGATGACGTTTTTTTTGTTTCCCTACGTCTATTATGCACTGCAGATAGTCACAACTCAAGAGACAAGACAGTATTGAAGAGTTCTGAACAGTTAACTAGGGCACCCTACAGTGTCTGTATAAAGACACTGTAGAGCACCTCACTCCTGCTCCTCCACCGCAACGATACCACCCCTACTCTGCGCTCGCGAGTTATTTCTTCGAGTCTCCTCCTCCAGCTGAGTGCTCGCCTTCAGTGAGCACCGTTTGGACAGGGTTGTCTAGAGCAGCCGTAGCGAAAATGTGATAGTGCGCTGAGCTACTGTGTAACCTGCAACGTGCATAGCACCTATGGAGAGAGGCGGACACCCGAAGGGGAAGTGAAGAAACTATCTGACATATTAACTGATTTTCATTTTCTTTACATCAAGCACTTAGATATAATTTTATACAGTATAAGGTTACAAACTAATGTTTAGTACGTGCAACGAAGAAAGAAATGAAAAGAAAACATAGGATACATTATCACAACCTAAAAGTAATTGTCTTCAGAATGTCTCTGCGACAGAGTTTCAAAATCAGGAGTTATGTCACTTACTGCCAGTCGTAGTTGATCACGAAGGTATTTGTCAGTCGTGATCTAAATTTGGTTTTTACTATTTTCATTGTTGAAAATAATTTTTCACGAACGTAAGTTGTAGCGAACTTGACTTCAGCAGAGCAAGCGAAAGAACGAAGCTTCGGATATTTATTTTTTGGCAAAGATTTGAAAAGTTCAACATTTGTCAAGTCCTTACATCTAGCTTTCATTTAACATCACATTGTAAATCTGTGCATTTAAATTGAAGCTCTAACCGCATTATTCGTACATCTGCTGAAAAAGGATCGACGTACAGAGATGATGATGATGATAATAATAATAATAACAACACAACCTTTTAATGTTTCATGAGTAACATGTAGCATAATGCCGTTTTATGTTATACAACCGTTTTCCTCGTAATAGTTGTGAACAAACCATACATTTAATATTCATCAAACTGGCACCAAAAAAATGCGTCCACCTATCCTACTTGAAACTTTCATTTTTGTAGAGGTACATGGTTTCGAGAGAGACATTGCGACGATACGCCACTCGTAGGTCAGAGACAAACAAATGGAACATAGTTTGACTCCAGTGAGTGAGAGGATGGGGGTTGGGGAAGAGAAGAAGCAAGAGAAATGCACAGCTATCATTGCGAGCCACAATGTGCTCGCGAGTCACATTTTCGCCACGGTTGGTCTAGAGGATGGGAAGGAAATGACGAGAAACGTTGGAAAAAAGTGACAGAACTTCAACTGATATAATCATTATAAAACCTGCTTAATATAAACATTTACGTCCACACCTGTGGAGTAACGGTTAGCGCATCTGGCAGCGAAACCAGGTGGCCCGGGTTCGATTCCTGGTCTGGGCAAGTTACCTGGTTGAGGTTTTTTCCGGAGTTTTCCCTCAACCCAATACGAGCAAATGCTGGCTAACTTTCGGTGTTGGATGCCGGACTCATTTCACCGGCATTATCACCTTCTTCTCATTCAGACGCTAAATAACCTAAGATGTTGATAAAGCATCGTAAAATAACCTACTAAAAAAATAAACTTTTATGCGTTAAAATTTTACCTCAGTTATTCCATAATAAAGAAATTATGACGGGGTAGCTGAAGAAGTCTATACTAAAGCCAATTTATCCATTAAAAAATCGTACAGCATCTGACAAGGGTCGAACTGCTATCTGTTTCTTGAAAAGCCGAAAGCTGAGAGTGATACAAATAGCTAGAAAACATTTTAATAGGTGAAGGTGAATTTAAGAGGTAGGCAAAGAAATATTTTTGTTTTCTTGGAATTATATTAAAGCTAGTGAGTTCAAATTCAGATCAGAAATAGAGGCAGATTTTATGTGAGCTTCTCTTCTATCACAATCTGCTAATTAACACCGTCCTGCGTAATACCTTCCCACACTTCTTAATCAGTCAAGCGTCACTATCCCGTCGTTATGTAATATCTAAAACAGAGTTTGCAGAATAACCTAAGAATTTGAGAAGATTGTTTAGTAAGCATATAACATATATTATATAATAGTTTATTATTATTATTATTATTATTACTATTATTATTTCACATTTAAATAATAGTAATAATAATAATAATAATAATAATAAATAAATAATAAATAATAATAGTTTGTAAGTCAGATTTATATAATAGTTTGTAATGTTATTAACCGCGTATTAAACGACGCTTTATCAACTGCTAGACTATTAGAGTCATTGGAATTGCTGATGGGAAGATGATTTGAGTATTCACTATGTACACACACACACACACAAACACAGTATATATGAAATTCGCCTTACTGTTGGGGAAAACCTCGAGAAAACCCACCACGTAATCATCCAGATTGAAGTCTTTACCCGAACACAGCCTAGAATCACGAATATAACTCACTATTGTGAAATGGGGAAATGGGAGTAGAAACATTGAAAAAGTAAACGAAGATGCTGAGAAAAACTGAATATGTGAGTTCCAAGCCTGTTGACCACTTGTCTCACTCAGAATTTCGCCGTTCCACTAAAGGAACTAAAGAGAATTTTTAAGGGAAAAGTCGGAACTGGAAGTAACCTAATAGCTACAACATAAAGAGGGGGAAAAGCATTACAGTAACAGGTCAGAATCGCTGAAAATGTTAAAAGCCTGAACATCGAGTGGAACTACAGCAGTCCTTGCAAGAGAAGGGGTCCGAGCCCTTGCACTGTACGAGTGACACTTGAGTACCGAAGTACCGAAAACAATATGAGATAACCAATGCTCCTATTACCAAGGCTTTAATTTGTGAAAAATGCCGAAACTTGTGTGGGGAGGAGATGTAAGCCCGTGGCCCATTTTTTTAGGGCTGATCCCGACATTTATCTTAGTGCCTTGGGAAAATCACGGAAAATCATAGACAGGATGGTTAATCCATGCAACTCCGGAATCGAACAAGGTTTCGGGGAATGATACTTTCCCTGTTCAGCATCGAGCTACCGGAAATGCTAGTAACGAATACATATAGCCTACAGCCTTAAAAGCCTGTAAATCAAACTTTAAAATAGCTACATGTGCCATACCTGAAAATGTAATGGACTTGATTTATGAAGTTCAGAATTAGTCCAGTGTGATAACCATGAGTAATGAAAATTTATAGCGCGCTGTTTTGTTTTCTACAGAATAGAAATCAATGCTGCAAGTCAGGTGTTTAAATTTCACCGTAACGAAACGTAACGCAAACTAACGTTGGTCGTAATCCCAGCCTTAGAGAGTCAGCAATAGAAATGAATGAGTTGAAATCTTTTTCTACTCAGAAAAATTATATAGGACATGAGATGAGAGGTCGACTGGTAAGAAATAAGTAGCACTATTTTAGAATCAATAAATAGTAGACTAATACTGTATTTTTCAACGTGAAACATCTATGTTCGGTTCGAGCTATAAGAGGGAAACATGGTAACTCTTTGATATGAAAGGTTTACTTTGACGTCAGTCGTGGGATGCTTACCATGGAGACAGAAATATAATATGGACTTCGTACGTCGTGATTTTCCATATGGTTCGTCTCGCTCCATTCTCTATTTAAGAGTACACTGAAATGAAATTGAAAAAAAAAGTAAATATTTTTCATCTATAGTTTTCATTTTTTGCACACACTTTTTTTTTCTTTGACATATAGGCCTTTAGCAATAATAATAATAATAATAATAATAATAATAATAATAATAATAATAATAATAATAATCCGTGGCGCTACAGCCCACGAAGGGCCAAGACAGACCAGCCGGCTGCTGGCCTTACGGCCACATGCCGGAGTAGAGGTGGACGATCATCCAACCAGAATTTTATTTTTATTTATTTTATTGGGTTATTTTACGACGCTGTATCAACATCTCAGGTGTTTTTATCGTCTGAATGATATGAAGGTGATAATGCCGGTGAAATGAGTCCGGGGTCCAGCACCGATAGTTACCCAGCATTTGCTCATATTGAGTTAAGGGAAAACCCCGGAAAAACCTCAACCAGGTAACTTGCCCCGACCGGGATTCGAACCCGGGCCACCTGGTTTCGCGGCCAGACGCGCTGACCGTTACTCCACAGGTGTGGACTCCAACCAGAATGGAGGTATCGCGTGGTTAGCACGATGAGCCCCCCAGCCGTTACAGCTGGTTTGCGTAACCTGAATTCGCTACATATCGTATCTCTCCAAGTGCATCACGATGCTGGGTGGGCACCGGTCCCATACACTGGCCGAAATTTCATGAGAAAATTTCTTCCCCCATGAGGACTCGAACCAGCGCGCATTCCGTAACACGAGTCCTAGGCATGATGCCTTAGACCACGACGCCACGGCTCGGGACATAGGCCTTTAGTATACACATAAATTTTCAGCTCAATTGTTAAATATTTTTTCTAAGATAGTGCGTAAACTTGTGTTTTACCTATTGTTATCAGTGCGTAAAGGGAGCCATTAAAACACAAGTGCGTAAGTAAAAAGTAAGTAATCACTTTACGCACTGCTAAAGGGAATGCAATATTCAATGTATAAACTCCATTCAGTAAGAAATTAATGCAATACCTTCATCTTTCAGAATGTAAATACGAGTATTACACGTAATACAGATAAGTAACAAATTTAACATTCATATTTACATTTTAGCCCGTATTATTCTGAAGTTTTATAATATGTAGTACTCAATGCTTGCATTATTTCAAGAATCTGAAATAGCTCAACTTGTCAACAGTTTAATAAGCTATGATTCCATGGTTACTTATTTATTTAACTTTTTCTAACTATTTTGTTGATTATGACCGGTTTAGACGGCCATGAAATCGTGAACACGAATAAAACAGGCTCTTCCATGGACACTTATTTCTTAATGATTGCGATTTTAGACGACAATGAAATCGTGATCTTATAACCTCTCCAACTTGAAATATTTATTTAATATACATTTGTGCTATCGTAGGAAAAAAGCATTGTATGCTACACATTCGTAAAGTTAATCTTTTTGGCACGGAAGGCCAAAAAGATAATTTTTACGAACTTATAGCATAAATAACTATTGTACATACATATTTTAACGTGTTTATTAAAAAATAAAAATTTCATTTTTTTTATTCTTCTATAAAAATCATTTTTAAACAGAAATTTTACTATTATGTTCAGCATATTATTATTAATAGCTAGCAGGGTAACTTTAGGTTTGCTCAGTAGTTTTATCTAGAGAAATATTTATATTACTGTAGCTTTAATTCGTAAAAAATTGCCACGACTGTACAATTTTTTTTTATTTTTTAATCATTTTTAAAACCTACTGATATATTCATGCCAACTTTAATGTAATATAGATTGAGAGATGTGGGAAAAATGAAGCTAGCTCAAAATTTTTGGTATGGAATAGATTCCGAACATGGACAAAAATGCAAGAACTAAAAACCGAGAAAAATAGAGCTGAACAACAAAGACTGCAGGGGGTTTAAAATAGCCTAATGCCAAATCAAGTGCGCAAGTCTCATTTTTCTAGATTTTGTTTAAAGTAAAATAAAAAAAAAATGTGTAAAGTGTCATTACTTCACTTCAGTATACGTTAATGTGTCTCAAGTATCCCTCTCCTATTGTTTTTAGCATTATATAGCACAAAAACAACAATAAAAAGCTCGTCTAGTTCACAGGACTAACGGCTTCAGCAGCTGGATAACTGGTTCTAATGAGTGCACTGATTCTATAACATGAACTGATGAGATAATTACTCTGCCAGCCGTTACAATTCACTCTGGCTCCACCCCTATCCGTTCGTTCGTTCGTTTGTTTGAAGTTTTGCACACAAAAGTTATGGAAATTGGAATACCTATATGGGTTTTACATATAAAACGAATATGAAATAAAATAAAATACACCACATTGTTAAAGAAAGTGCATATTGTATTTTATTACTTAAATTGAAGTATAGACGTTTCAGGCAATCATTTGGATTTTCTTATATCCCCTGTCAATTTTTTAGATTTGTTGTATATTTTAGTAAATTATATATGATTTTGACTATTTATGGTAATTTTAGGTAATTCATTTGCCTCATATTCCCAGATGGAAAAGAAAGGATGTGAAGGAGGATTGGAAAAAGTATTCTCCATGAATCTTATCACCAATAGCGAAGCGTGACACAATTTTTGGGTAAGCTGGGGTTCGGAAATAGTGCTGTAGACCGTGCTTTACGTCGCTAAAAGGAAAACGAAACGCTCCTGTTTTTAATTAACTAAATTCTGAATTGATATTGTCCCTTCTTCGAAAATGTTTGGGAAAGCTCAGCTTACCCTGCCTACCCTGATGCTTCGCCACTGCCTATCACCAAGGACAGTATTTCATGTCGGTTCAGTGATGGTATGGTCAGGGATCAGATTGACTGCTCTAAGAGACCTCGTCTTTGTGGAGGGAGAATCTCGTACGACTCATCGCTACATTAAAGAAATCCTTGGGGAACTCGTTCTTCCTTTCCAACCAAATGTTGAAGACGATTTCGTGAAGATGTAGGATAATGCACTTCCTTACATATCGCAATGTGTTCTCCAATAACTCAATGATGTAGGGATCCTATTCATGCAGTAGCCAGCACGGAGTCCGGATCTCATTTCGATTGAGCATATGTGGCATAATTAACACTCACGTCATCACACTCCAGAGACTCTGGAAGAGCTATAGGGAGTTCTGAGAGAAGAATGAGAGCGCGTTTCCCAGACAGAAATTGTGATGCTCATCAGAAGTGTGCCCCGGAGGTTGCAGTCTGTTATTGATGTGGGAATACGCGGTTTAATGTGACTGAAAGTGTGATTGATGGTAAGGAAAGGACAGAGAAATCGCGAGAATAAGTAAGTCTTGAGTGAAACATTTTATTACTGACTCTAAAGGTTTGTGAAAAAGTGAACTGATACAAATGTCCAATTACTGTGAATAATTTATGTTAAAATTACTCTTTTTTATTGAAAAATATATACGATTCGTGGGAACAGTGAATTGAACAAAAATAAAGACAATATAAATGTCTTAATAAAATAAATAGTTGTGTTCTTAAAATCCCAAGTGTTGTGTTTTTTGCTCGTTAGTATAATATTAATTTATTACTTATTAGACCTAATAAAAGATGTGCAAAACAAGCGTGACTTAAGTAGCCTACTGAAAGAAGGAAGAGAACTGGAAACTTAAATACCGGTGCTCATATGAAAGTGATTCAGTACATTTCCAGGGAAATGCGCTTTGTATTACAGACACGTAACTATTGTTTCTGGTTGTACATCGACCCGCCTGCCTGACAGTTTTATACTGTCTTTTGCGTCAATGAAATGTCGAGAATGTTAAACTGCCAGGCCTGAAAACAATTTCTAGGAAGACCCATTAGCTTGGAATGGGAAATTTAATATCTCATCTGTCTGATTTATAGGTGTTATTTATTATCGAAACGCACAGTTGCAATAGGCCTACAGTATGTAATTTCAAGAAGCTCTAGTGTGCTGTAATAATGTTAACAGTAAATATTCGTCAATTGTAAGTTATTTGCTGCTGTATTTGATTTTTAGTGTTGTCTATCTTACCGTCTGATGGCTTGTTAAGCTGCGAAAAAAAAATTGCATTTAACCTTATCGAATAGACATTAAATGTGTGGAAAAAGTTACGAAAGGTCAATGTCTACAGCAGTGATGTCAAAGCAAGCGTATTTTTCTGACCTTGACGTCGTGCGCGGGCATCAAGCGCTACTTATGGAAGGAGGAATAAGCAGCCTGTTGGATTAAGAAAACAGTGGTGCACAAATTTCAAACGGAACGTGAAATTTTATGTCATTATTTTTACATGGCTTCTTTCTGTTTGATATTATCTATATTGCCTGTAAAACAAAAGTATTTACACCAATTTCTTAATATTGCAATTGTGTTTTAAACGTTAATAACATGATAAAGAGTTAAGAAGGAATATTCACATAAATTCCATAGTACCTAAAACTATACTATACTAAGCGAATGAAACACATCATTCATAAAGAAAGTGATATCCAGAAAAGAGAGAGAGAGAGAGAGAGAGAGAGAGAGAGAGAGAGAGAGAGAGATTGAGTATGACATGGTAAGTTGGAATTGATATTGATGGTATTTTTAGCCTTATAAAAGTAATCAATGAACTAATCAAAACAACATTATAGTATAAAGGAAAGTTACCTAGGTACCGCATGTGTTTTAAGTGTAACTCATATTCCATAACGAAGCTCTTATCGCATTATGCTTTTAAGGTGATATTGGTGCGCAACTTCCCAACATTAGAATATTAAATTACTTTCTCGATATCTACTGAAACTATAGAGCTGACATTTTTCTAATATATGGGCACATATATTTTGCTTATGATGTAACAGTATTTGCTTTGTTAATTCATTTCCATACAGACATTAATTTTCCATGGGAATACTTTCAAAATTTGTAATACACTATCTTCAGTAATACGTATTTACGGTATATTGCATTTACGAAAAGTTGAGAAAATATTTCTTTTGAATAAAAAAAATCAAACTTGTGAAAAATGAGCATTAAAATTAAAACTTACATTCTTGTAATGCACATATACTTCTCAGGCAAATCTAAAAATTAACATGGATACAGTTTTAATAAGTTCTCTTCCCTTTATCCATTGAATCAGTGCTGGCCATCCCTGTATATAGCTCGACCAAGCGGCATATACTACCTCTTTCGTCTGTTTCTTTCCTTTCCGCTGTAAAGCCCTCAGGCTTTCCTGAGCTCTAAAGCGCGCGCTTGCTCCTATGGGTATCAATTGACATGACTGGTCTACAGTGTGCAGCATATACAGCTTACCGGTATTTTAAAACGGTCACATTGCGCGTGTTTAGTGGGAGATCCGACCGCTCTCTCACACAGAAAAAACGAATTGGCGGTGATTTAAGCCTATAATCCCATACAATAACAAGAAAACGTTATGTTCATCATACCGTTTATCAATGCATATTTTGAAAATGGTGTCCATCTTTCTGGATACTACAATCACATCGGTGTAGAAAATTCTGAAACACCTTCTGTTACACTCATTTGATTTCATTCACCAGCTCTTCAAGAGTGTGTGTGGATTGTTCACTTACATTTTCTGTTTTAAATTCCCTCCCGATAAAAATCACAAACCTTCAAGAACGGGGAACGAGCTGGTGAACTTCCGCGAATAATTATTACGCAATCATCGAACACTTTTTAAAATTTTTCTAACGATATAGCGGCTGTATGTGCAGTGGAGTTATCCTGTTAGAAGTAAGCATACTGTTTTTCATCTTGAATCAATATTGAAAAAAAAAAATGAAAAGGCGCACTATATCTCCCGAATAAAGTCATGAGTTGACTGTTTCCATATCCTCCTGAGTCCTTAGAATATGAAGAATCCACTGCAAGAATGATGGATGTCACTTTCTTGTCGAAAATGAACCAAGACTGTCAATGCATAGTTTAAGACATATAGAATGTACATACAGAGTTATATGGCATTAACACTGATAGTCATTGTCCAGTAATGATCGGAAAATCATAGTTAAGCTTTGAGCGCTAAGCATTTCAAACTTTCAATTGCTTCTCCTGCAAAATGTATTCCAAATGACATCCATCATTCTTGCAGTGGACTCTTCATATAGTATACTATACCACACTTCATACATGATTATGATACAGGGACATCATTTTATTTTTACTAACATTTCTAATATTAACCTGGCTATACCTCTGGAGTAACGGTTGAGAACCAGAAACACTGTTTGCTATCCCTTTCCACGACTGGAGTTCGATGATACTGGCATAAAATACAATAGGTATAGGAGGGAAGAAAAGTAGTTCATCCAGTTATATAAAGTAGGAAATATCGCGATTTCGAGTTTGATAATTTTCATTAGGTTTTTGTTTAATCAAAATACAGTACTGTATTAACAACAAGTGTTTTTACTCACGAATTGAGCTATATCTACGGACGTATTCATTATGCAGTGTATATTATACCGTCTACAGAACATTAGCGTGCAATATAGGGAGTGAATTTAAATTGAAAAATAATCCTAATATGGATATTTAAACACATTTTTTTAAAATGGTGGCCGTTCATTTCGATGCGGACTTCAGTTTTTTGTGCATATTATCGAACTACAGACAACTGTACCTAATTCCAATTACCAGTTTCGTCCTTCGTTCTAGTAACTCATGTTGAAATAATTCTGTACCTACTCTATAAAAGAGTACCTTACGTACTGAAAATTCAATATTCACTTCTGCCCGATCCGAAAAGATAAAATTACTCAGACATGCTATCTACTGTCCGTCCAAGTGGTTATGCCGCAGGGTTGTGGAAAGGGAGGAATCACGTGACAGTTAATTACTTAATGAGGCTCTTGTATTTAAGTTATTTTAAATAGTTGTATAATATTACGTAGACGTCCAATTGCTAACAGAAATTAATGTTTTCAGAAAAGAGCTGAGACAGCCCAGTCACTAGCCTTTACAGAGGGGCGAGCAGAGGCGGGCGGGGGAAACCGGTATGCGACGTAGGCAAACGGACGACAGTACTTGTGCGAAAGTATGATACAATATTGAAAGCTCTTTCGTCACTGGAAAACGCGAACATATTTCTGGAACGTAGACTACTATACTCACTAACTCAGTACTGTTTATAATATGCGGCCTTGGTTTGTGTGGAGGACAGTTGGAACTTCATTAGTAGAAGGGATGGGAGCGAAGTGCATTAAAAAATTCAGGTACAATAAAAATTGAAGTCAAAATAAAATTATGTCTCTGTATATTAGGGTAGTGTAAAACTTCGGCATAGGTGAATAAAATTATAAAGTGAGGCAGATGTGAGGTAATATAGAATTGCAACAGGTCTATCTTACAGATATATGATGGATGAATAAATATATATCATATCATATCATATATCATATCATATCATATCATATCATATCATATCATATCATATCATATCATATCATATCATATCATATCATATCATATCATATCATATCATATCATATCATATCATATCGTATCGTAATGGAGATTCGGAATATGTAAATTTTAATATAGGGTGTCATTTAAAAAAATTAAATTTACTGTCAGAACCTGTATGCCTATATAACTTTTTTCGAACAATTTTTTTATTTTTTTATTGGGTTATTTTACGACGCTGCATCAACATCTCAGGTTATTTAGCGTCTGAATGATATGAAGGTGATAATGCCGGTGAAATGAGTCAGGGGTCCAACACCGAAAGTTATCCAGCATTTTCTCGTATTGGGTTGAGGGAAAACCCCGGAAAAAACCTCAAGCAGATAACTTGCCCCGACCGGGTTTCGAACCCGGGCCACCTGATACCACAGCCAGACGCGCTGACCGTTACTCCACAGGTGTGGACTTTTCGAAAAATACTGGTATAATATTGTATCACTTATCTCAAACAGCTTTTGTATAAAACATTTTTTTTTTTTTGTAAAATTAAAATTTAAGAAGTTAAGGGTAATAATCTATACTCTTTTGAACACTCATATATATAATCACTTCAGATGAAATTCAATTTATAAAAGCTCACATACCACTTCTTTAAGAGCCGTATCATCTTAATGACCTAAAAATAGGAAATAGTGACTTAAAAAAATAGTCTAATAATTAACTGTTACACAAAAAAAAAATTGTGGCCATAGTTTAGGTTGAATTACTTAAGTTTACTTATCTTGTTTAGATGGTCTCCTTACGTAGGACAAGTTCACAATTTCAAGGTTTATTCAGAAGCATAGCTCACATTTTCTATTCATTCGTTTAATGAGGCGTACAAACTTTCGCACTCAGAGCCAGGTTTGCTGGTGGCAAACCATCCCGCCTGCTGCTGCAGTTCAGATATGCAACTTCATTTAAACCAGTTAATGATTTCATCTCGTTTGTGAAATGTAAGCGGGTTAACTTTGTGGTCGATGTGCAAGTTCATTTACACTGTCGGCTTGCTGCACGTGGACCTCCTGCACTTGTAATGAGTTGATGTGCTAATGAGCCAGCACATGCTAGTACAGTCGGGCGACACTATAAACAGATACCGTTCATAGTTTACTATTAATAATAAAGTATTTGTTGTATTTTACAATTCATTTTTATATTTCAATATGCCTGGTGAATTATTAAATAAGTATATAATAAATTTTCAATCTTAAGACATATCAACTTGCAAATGTTTATTTGCTATTTAATAAAATATATGAACGTTTTCGCCGTTTGGGGCATCTTCAGATATAACAAAAAACATATAATCTGGACCTATAATAATAAATTATGCAAATAACAAAGAATAAAGAACAATGTACAGTATGTATGCAATACATGGGATTCATGAGCTTTATGTAAAATATGACATAATACAGGATAATTATTGGTATAATCTTTAGATTTTGAAATTGAATTGGACGGATATTTTATACATATAGCTCATGTTACAAATAAAATATACAATTATGATTAAAATTTGTCAATAATGTTAAAATTTTAAATTTATAATGATGATTGATAAAATAGATATTTTAAGAGTAATCATTAGTTGAGGATTGTCGTAGGATATACGATAGTTTGCGTAGCTGGTGTTCGTGTGTTATGTATGTGTTTCATTGAAAAACGTTCGCTAATGAACTAATGTTATTTTATGTTGGAGATTGCTGTTTTAATTATCTGACTTGGTGACATCTTATTGATTATAAATGACTGTTACGTGTAATCAGATTTGTTGAGATATTTGAAATGAATGCTCGTTGGTTATGTATGTCGTGGAGTATACGATGATTTCGTAATAGATAAATCATAAGTTAGGTATGAATTTCAATCATTCAAGAGATCGTTCGCTTATGAAATGGATGTTGTTTGACGTTGGTGGTTACTCTAATTTGATGGCATCCTATTGATTATGGCTATTGCGTGTCATCAGATTTATTGAAGTATATAAATGAAGAGATTATTTGTATGTGTTGGTGGTTTTAAGAGTTCTGCAAGTTGATATGTCTTAAGATTGAAAATTTATTATATACTTATTTAATTATTTATTGTATGCATCAGTAGCGGTTCGTGCAGGAAATCAGATGCCAGCTGCACTGCTTTTTAAATAACCAAGCAAAGGGATAAAAAATAAGCAAACAAATATATCCTACATAATAATAACTCATTATCGAAAAATCAAATCCACACGTCCATGTTTTCTCCTGTAGAATTGATCAATCATTATCGAGTTGAATACTTCTAAGTTGGCAACCATACTCTTCTCAATCGATAGTGCCTAAAGAGCTGTGATCCAAAACATTATTGAGGTTTTCTTCATTTCATTGTCGCATATTAGACTTCTCCGACGCATGTAAAATACAAAGCTCTAGGTTCTTCATTCCTGCCAAGACTTTCGGAAATAGTGTACGATGTACGTTACCAATGACAAATGCTCATAGAAATATTGCAAGGCAAAAGGGACTTTTAGGAATTTTTTAACGAGCACATTGCTGTAAAAATATATATATATATATATATATATATATATATATATATATATATATATAATTCATGTGTTTCTGCGAGAATTCTGGTACACGCTGTATGTCAAGTATGATATATTTATGTCCCTGCTATGTCATGATTTTCACATTTTATAGTCCATATTTATGACTGACATATTACAAAACAAACTTACAAGCACGTAGCGATACTTTAAAACTAAAACTTCAAATGCTTAAAGAAAGCAATTCTGTGTTATCTATTGCATAGTAACAGAAACGACAGTTATTGGTTTGTTCACTCGATAGTCATATAAATACAGAAATGAAAAATACATGAGCTGCAATTTTCGTCGCTAAAACCTCTGCGTTTATTTTTATATTCTGTGTTATGAATATACATAATAAATTGTATAGATATATAATATTAACATTGAGAAGCATAGGAAGAAAAGATTATAGTATGTCCGCTCAAATGAGAGCCACTTGCACCTACCTTGAGCGGAGGCGTCAGGTGTTTCAGTCTTGAAGCACGCGGCTGGTTGTTGGTACGCCAGCGCTGTTGACAGATCTAAGTAGGTGCTCCGAGAACAAGTTCATATAGTATTCGGTTTCAGACGAGCACGCAAGTATAATACAGTTAGCTGAGAAGACCGTAAATGTATATTGTGACTTTTGTGTTCCACATATTGTGATTGTATTTATAATGTGACGTCCTTGGGAAACGGATAATAATAATAATAGTCGTAGACGTAAGCCCTCAGTCGCCATTAGGACGTGGTAAGATTGTACAAGAACAAACAGTGTTAATTATTATTAATATTTATACGTATTTTAAAGACGAGCGGGTAAGTGCCGGACACCACTGAAAAGTACCAGTGCTGCTACAGGAGTGTCTCGCGCAACGATAAAGAGAATTATCTCTGGAGAAGGTAAATCAACAAAAGAAAACGTCGATCGAAATATGAAAGAAGAATTTCGCAAAATCGATGGTTTCGCAACGGACTTACTATGACGAACTGTGTATGAGTTTTATCAAAATAAAATAGCTCCAACGTTAAATAAACTTCTCAATGCATCATCAACATTATGGGTAATGTCCCATACCATTCCCGTGTTGTGAATCCTCTACCTACCATTAGATAAACAATATATGTCATTAAAACATTTATACGTGAAAATAACATCCCTTTGCCCACGCCAGACCCAACAACAAAGTTACATTTGCTACGAGAGAGAAACCGTAGCCATCATAGAAAAAAGATGTAATTGACGAACTACCATCAAAATAGGCCATGTTGTACTACGACTGCCCCCCCCCCACCATTGTTGTCTCAAAGCCATAGAATTCGTTTGGTCGGAACTGAAGAGAAATGTCCGGTCAGAAAATACATTGAGAAATAAATCTGTTGAAGAAGTACGTGATTTAATAGTAAATATGATGGATGATATTAATAATAAAAAGCATTGGGTAAAGTACGGGTATATCGAACATGTAAAAACAGAAGAAAGTGATTATCGCTCCTTAAAAGCTAGCTTGGAATCTTGTGCAATTTATTTAATAGTGAGTCAACGGACTCTGAATAGGAGATGTTCGTGTTTTAGTTCTGTATTAATAAGACGCACACGAAGATTCACTTCAGTCTTCAGAAGGGAGAGATGGCAACGCAGTGTTGTTTACATGGAACCTGTTCAGAGTCGCGTGCTTGCTTTTTCCCTGCGGTGTGTCCAATCGCACGTTCCAAGTGGCTCTCATTTGAGCGGACGTACTATAATTGGAAATCATTTCTTCCATCCAGGCGGCCCGGATTCGATCCCTTGTCAGGTCGTGTAGAGGGTTTTCTCGGGATTTTCCCGTTTTCCTCTATCATTCCATCAACACTCTTCACCTCCCTCTCATTTTATGTATCATCTGCATTACTAAGAGTTGGCTGGAGTGAAGTCTTGGGGTTAGTAAGGGTTTCCGATGCTGATATAGGAAGATCTTGGAGCTCCGGGCCTCTGGGGCTTATCAGGCTACTCGTCCGGAAATATGCATGTGAAATATGATATTCTTTCCTCACGGAAGGCGGGCATGTTTTTATAAACGTTATCATGAAATGTTAGTTTGCTGTAAATCTGTTTTAGATTCTGTATCCTCTATCATTCCATCTGTAGAAAAGTAATGGCTTAGTATGTATGAACCTTTGATTGCCGAGTTAAAAGCATAACATTTACGAAGTCTGCTAATAGTTTTCAGTTTCGTTTCACGACTAATTTACAAGCCACAACATACATTCGTCACAGACTTACATTTCTCTAAGGTTATCTCGGAAAGCATCACTTGTGTAACAAGTGCCCTTGAGCAGGTGATATTATTTGACGCGTTGCTAATATAAATCTTATGCCTTTCGTGTGTCGTGAACTATAAATACATAAGACCTGTAACACCTTGTGAAATTCTATAGCCTACATATAGCTATTTATATTTTGCAAAGTCTGGTGGATGCGGAACAATTTCAGTTAATGCGTAAACAATTTCAGCTAATGCGTAAAAAGTAGTCCTGTTGATCGATCAAAATGTTTAATCGATTAACTATTTCAATTTAATCGATTAATCGAGTTTTTATCCAGTTGAAAAATGTTTTAATATACTGTAATACACAATTATTGTTAAATTTAATTTGTGTTCGGTGATAAGCATAAGTATTAAGTGTTATATATCTGTATATATTGTATCGTCATATTACAAAACAACTATTTTAATTACTTACTAACATATTTATTATGAGGCTTATAATTTATTGTATCAATTTCTCCGGGAATTTTTTAGACAAACATTAATAACAAAAAGTATGAAAACTCACCTAGTTAATACTGCTTCATCCATGATTTTGAACATTTGAGTGCATTCACATGCTTCGAATTAAGTGCCGCTCTATGTTTAGTAACAATGCTTCCTGCATCACTAAACACGAAAATTTTTTTTTCCTGTCAAGCACTTCTCCACGATCGTTCAATTTAAATCCAAACGTTTCACCGAGTTTACCTCTCAAATTCTCATATGACATAATGGAGTTTACACTTTTCACAAACCGCGGAAAACTTTTTTTTTTCTTTATCAAACTAAACACACAACCTTCATACACAAATTCAGTACAGAAACTTCAACTACAAAAGTACAGCGGTCGAAACAGAAGACTGGCCCCTATTGTAATCGAATTACTAGGTTTTAGAAAGAGAAGAAGGTAGTTACGCTCTTACTTGCACACAGTGTAGACATGGCTATTTTATAAGGGATGAGGGTAACGAATCCCAGAAAAGTATGTATTTCATATGCTAGGAAAATGAGCTGACAACAAGGTGGAAGTTTTCTTGGAAAACCATAAAACTTGATAAGGATTTCGCATTGTGTTTCAACTTTCAATAGAGGTAGACTGGGTCACTGTCCTCATATCTCCATCTCTTTCTGAAGTGTTTGTGCTTCCCTATGCTACCTGGTTTACAGTTAGAAAATAACAGTACTATTGTTCTTTTAAGTAGGCAATTTCCGAGAGAGAAATATTGTCGGAATTTTTAGTATGAGTTTGTATTAACAAGAGCGTAGACCCTAATAACGATCATTCTCCGTGTAAAAGAGGCAAGGCTAACAGAGGCAAGACGCAGTTTTCAGGCAAGGACGATTTCCTACATTAGACGCTTTTATTGCAAATGTGTTTTCACTGTTCGTGACGACTTATATTTGCGCAGCTGCATTTTTATTAATGAAATTAGCAAAGTCTCATATTCGTAGCAGAATGTCGGATTAACACTTGTCTAATTATCTTCGGTTGATGACGGCTAAGAAAATTAACGCAAACATTCATGAACTTGTTATGAAGAGAACACATTGCGAGCTTTCTATGAAAGCAGTTTGTTCCTCCAAAATGTAACGTGTAAATAAATCTATTTTACGCAAAGAAATACGTTTATTATTTCAATAAACATTTTTCCCTCACTATCTGCAATAGGAAAAGTGAGTCCTATAGTTCCGAAACGTGTCTTATCGACTTTTGACGTTTTTTTTTTAATCAAGAAAACCGTTTTTCCGATTTTTTATTTTAGAATAACATTTTTCTACCTTTAAAATAAATATTTTATAGTATATAGGTCAGGAATGGAAGCTCAGTAACTAGACCTAGGAGAAGAAAAGTTTTGGAAACAACATCGTTGGATAAGACATGATTTAGAAAAAACACAAAAATCTTCAATGTAAATTAACCCCTTCAGTCCCGAATTTATAAAAAAAAAAAAAAAAAAAAACTGGACACATAATCATTCTGGGGATCCAAAAATCCCAAATCAAGTCTCCACAGCAAATAAAAATTTGTGGGAAATTTTGACCCCTGGGGCCCCACAATTTTAAATTTTATTTTTAATTCAGGTATAGAAATGTTTCAAAAATAATACCCCCCATTTCTATCACATTGAATTTTTCAAAATATTTAAAAATATCGAAGACATTTGTACATCAAGTCTGAAGGGGTTACATTTTGTATTACAAGACTTCAAATCAAAAGTTATACATTGTTAAGGAAGTAGTTTAATGCCAATGATTAGTAAAAAACTAAAAGCTTACTAAAAAACTCAAAATACTCTCGTAATTAGAAAGTCAATGTAAATTAAATTTTGTATTATATGACTTTAAATCAAAAGTTATACATTGTTAATGAAGTAGCTTTATGGTTAATGTTTAGTAAAAAAAACTGACCGCTTGCTAAAAAAATTCAAATACTCTCATAATGAAAAAGTTTTCAAATGTTCTTAATCATCATAAACTGATTCAGAATCTGGTTCACCAGAACAGTTAACATCTGATTCAACATTCTGGGCTTCATCAGCACGATTTGCATTCAGGAAGTTCATGTAGAAAGATAATCCAGTCTGATTTTTCCATCCATAGCCGAAATGTTTCGTTAGAAGGTTGTTAACATCATTTAATTTTGCTTTTTAATGAAATTCCCTTTGCGAATAACTTGAGGCTTAATATAAAAAATGTTGTGCCCCTTTTTTACAACATTTCTATGGAGTAGACAAGTTATAGATCACACTTTTCGAGTATAAGACGCATTTTGGGAAATCAACCATATTTCTCCTATTAAATTGAGTGAGAAGAATTTTTTGAACATCATTTTGTGGCAATATATTGTGTATTGATCATAGAGTGCAGTAGTGTACCTACTTATCTAAATTTTTCGGTTTTTCGGGATAAGACACGTTTTGGAACTATAGGACTCAAGTATGAAATTCAATTTAATATCACAGTCTAGTATAAACAGTCACGAAGCTTGAGTTGATGAGGGTACTAGGAACAATAAACTGTGCAGGTACTATTTCACATTGTCTGTAATGAGGCGATAGTAGCGATCTTAGTGATTAGCAACTATCTATGGATGCATATTTATTACGTATTGAGCTTCGTGACTGTGTATACTAGACTGTGTCAATATCCTCTATGATTTGAACCCGAACCTCTAGTGTTAGAACACGTGTTGTTGGTTACATTGCCGAATGTGCGCTGTTGGCTACAGAGCTTGGATAGACATAATCAAATCAAGCAGGTCATTAAAATGCGTAATGAACATGACATTGCGTTTTATGTATTCCCTTTAATATGCTGCAGTAATAACCTAATGATGTACCGACCGTTTTATGGGATGGGTTAGGTGCAAACTCGTTCTGTTATGCTATGTGCACTGTAATGCTAATCAGAGGGCAAGAACTTTATTTATTATCCACAGACCACTGAGAGCAATGCGAGTCTTCAAAATGTGTTATCTTATGTTATTACAAAAAAGATCACTGAAGCTGCGCGGAATACTTGAATAAAAGATCTAAGCATTCCCTTAACCGCAGAATACATAAGTAGTTAGTACAGTTTTCAAACACTACAGTCCACACCTGTGGAGTAATGGTCAGCGCGTCTGGCTGCGAAACCAGGTGGCCCGGGTTCGAATCCCGGTCGGGACAAGTTACCTGGTTGAGGTTTTTTCCGGGGTTTTCCCTCAACCCAATACGAGCAAATGCTGGGTAACTTTCGGTGCTGGACCCCAGACTCATTTCACCGGCATTATCACCTTCATATCATTCAGACGCTAAATAACCTAGATGTTGATACAGCGTCGTAAAATAACCCAATAAAAAAAAATCAAACACTACATCGCGAAGCTTTCTATTGTATGCTGATCAGATTTACATTTCTAAATTTAGAAGTTCAGATTCTTCTTTGGAAAATAATTGCTAACACATTTTATTACAAGATAGTGACAGCTATTTTTAATTTATATATTTTATTTGATAGATATAAATAAAATGGTAAAATATATTATATATTATAATATATATGTTTAAATATATTAGCCTATTTTAATTACAACAAAGACAAAGTAAGACAAAAGTGTAGCTTTAAACAACGGACATTTATCTTATTATTATTATTATTATTATTATTATTATTATTATTATTATTATTATTATTATTATTGATGAAATTGTGATAATTGTGTTTAAAAAATCCTGCCAAATCCTAATTAATCACATGGTGCCATATTAATAGCAATTGTAATTTTTCACGCCCTTTTCTTTGTTTACCTTCCTTAAAATTTAATATCTATGTTTACATATGTATAATAATTTTTTTTTGAGGATATACTGAGTCCGTAAGGGCTACCCTCAATGGGAGGCAGTTTATTATTATTATTATTATTATTGTTAATATGATTATTGTTATTATTAATAGTTATTGTTTTTATTATTATTGTTGTTACCATTATTGTTATTGTTGTTATTGTGATTCATATTGTGATTTTATTATGATTATTGTTATTATGATTATTATTAGTGTCATTATTATCATTATTGTTTATACATAGTTCTTTTTGTGTGTGTTTAGATAGTTTGAATCCGTGTTTAATTGGTATAGTTCATGTATTTAGTTAGTATAATTTTTGTGTTTAATTGTATGGTTTTTGAGTTTGAAAGACATGTTGGTTCAGAAAAGTGTGAATACAATTAATAATTATATATAATAAATTTTCAGTCAAATACACTTTTCAATTTGTGAGGTCAGATAATCTGTTACATCACAATATTTAATACGAAGTCATTAATATTTTCGACTTTAAAAAGTCATCTTCAGGTGCATGAGATGCAAACAATATTTAAAAAATAGGTGATAAGTTGATCTAGCAATTAATAACATAGTAAGTAATGCACGTGCTGGCATTTACAATTATATAAATTTCGTGCCTCTTGAGGTAAACTGTACATGGTAAAGCTGAACACTGATGCTAGGTTCTCGTATGTGTATAAAACAAGGAAAGGCACAGCATGATATTAACCTTATACAATTAAAGGCTAAGTATTCTCATTAGATCGTATCATTAAAATTAAATTTGTACAGTTTGATATTAACTATGTTAAAATGTTAAATATAATGTATAAATTTAAAAGAGATGGAGAAGCTGTGATGCAAATGCTGTTGGTGGGAGAGCACGCAGTCTAATTCGTCGTGGTGAATGCCATAGTTGTCTGAAAATATTTTAGTTAATAGGTTATTATTAGTTTTGAAAAAGTTGTGAGAGCTGATATCAGCGTTTCTTAAAGGTTTATTATATTTGTACTTACATAGTTGTTCAGTTGTTTGCATCCAGACAAGAGGGCGTGTTTCACCTGACGTTACATGTTTTAGACTGAGTGATGATGTATGGACAGATAACTGAGAGGGAAGAAACGCTGATATCAGCTCTCACAACCTTTTCAAAATTAATAATAACCTATTAACTAAAATATTTTCAGACAACTTTGGCATTCACCACGACGAATTAGACTGCGTGCTCTCCCACCAACAGCATTTGCATCACAGCTTCTCCATCTCTTTTAAATTTATACATTATATTTAACATTTTAACATAGTTAATATCAAACTGTACAAATTTAATTTTAATGATACGATCTAATGAGAATCCTTAGCCTTTAATTGTATAAGGTTAATATCATGCTGTGTCTTCTCCTTGTTTTATACACATACGAGAATCTAGCATCAGTGTTCAGCTTTACCATGTACAGTTTACCTCAAGAGGCACGAAATTTATATAATTGTAAATGCCAGTACGTGGCATTACTTACTATGTTATTAATTGCTAGATCAACTTATCACCTATTTTTTAAATATTGTTTGCATATCATGCTCCTGAAGATGACTTTTTAAAGTCGAAAATATTAGTGACTTCGTATTAAATATTGTGATGTAACAGATTACCTGACCTCACAAATTGAAAAGTGTATTTGACTGAAAATTTATTACATATAATTATTAATTGGTTTTTGAGTGTTTAGATTAGATAAGTTTGTGTGTTAAGATTATAATTTATGTGTTCAATTTGTATAGGTTTTTGTGTGTTTAGTTTGTGTGTGAGTTAAGACTGTATAATTGTAAAATTTGTTGTGTTTAGTGTGGAAAGTTGTGTGTTCAGACTATAATTTTATTTATGTGTTAAGTTTGTTTAGTCTTTTTGTGGGTGTTTAGTTTGTATAATTTATGTGTTTAGTCTGTATAGTTTTTCGTGTTTGGCTTATATAGTTTGTTTCTGTGTTTAGTTTGTAAGTATAGTGTAAGCTCTCTTGGATTGGCTCCCTAAGTGTAGTAGTTTTCCGGCTCACTCTACACTCCTGTAATAGGCCGTTGCCCTTACGGGATTTCAGGCTTTTCGTATTTCATATTATACTTGTCATTATTATTATTATTATTATTATTATTATTTTTATTATTATTATCATGATCATCGTCATTATTATTGTTATTGCATCACATAAATTAGACGTTCCAGACTAAATGCCATTTATGAGTGTCCAATCTGACGCGTCTGGCAGCAGGTCTGGTCTGCACGAATCGACAGTCGTATGACCTCATGTTTTGTTATGTTTTGCAGGTGTGTACTGTGTATGTAGTGCGGTTCGGTTTTGTTCGGTATCGGTGAGGCCACCTATCGTCGCAATGCTGACTTCTTCATGACCGAGAGTCATTCCCTGCCGACACCGGTCTGAAGTATGCGGTAAGTACACGCTTTTGTTTAGTCACGCTCTACACTGGAAGTGGGAAGACTTTTACACAATAACCTTTTAAATCAGTAATTATTGTTAAATCTACAATTCATTGTAGATTAAGAGTACCTTATTTTTGCCTACTTATTAAATTGCATTAGTTCGTAGCTGTACTATTTTGCCTTTGAGTTTGTCGAACTATTGAGAAATAGCAGCAGTAACAGTAGTAATATTTTACTTGACGGTACCTTCAATTTCGGAGCTTAAAATTTAAATTATGTTTTATTTAACGACGCTCGTAACTGCCGAGGTTATATCAGCATCGCCGGTGGTACCGGAATTTTGTCCCACATGAGTTCTTTTACATGTCAGTAAATCTACTGACATAAGTCTGTCGCATTTAAGCACTTAAATTCCATCGACCTGGGCCGGGATCGAACCGCAATCTCGGACACAGAAGGCCAGTACTCTACCGACTGCGCCATCTAGAATTTCGGAGGTTATTCTGTGTCGAAATTGCACGGGAGGAGGAAATGACCGGTAAGTTCTGCCTGGAGTCTTTTATCCGGAACAAGTTCTTTTATCCACAGATCGGACGATTGACAGCTCGCCATAGAGGATATATATATCAGTGGCGGCTCCTGCATATTTCTTAGGAGCAGGAAATAAGTTAACAGCGCAAAATAACACCTTGAGAAAAACATGCTACAAATTAGCCTACATGCAAACATGTAAGACCAGTTAGTGTTAGGGTTGGCCTTCCCTTTTGTATAGCAATAATCTGTTTTTGTAAACTGAGTTTCCTAAATTGTCCAAAATACAATATGTTTTCACTTCCATTCATTGTTGAATAATTGCACAAATTAACAATTACAAGGAAATTCACAACCTCGCAGCATTTTTCACGCACACTAGGCCTACAGCATCACATGTGTTGGAAGAGACTATCTACTAATACGTAACCGAAACCGTTTTACGGAAATGGGAATGAGAAATAATCTGTTAGGAAAGCGAGAACACTGTACTCACCCACGTAGTCTGTGTTGCCACATGTACATTTTACAAGTCCAGTGTCACATGCTTTTTAAGAATGTCAGTTCTTGTAAAGTCATACTACCGTTATTGTTCAAAGCTACCGGTGGCCGATTAATTTTTTTATGTTAAAAATAATGTAGTTTGGAGTACTTTCAATTTCAAATATATTTGTACAAAACTGACAACTTGGATGTTGTCCTATCTAGTAGACAATGAACGGAAGTGAATTTCAGGGGCCAAAAAGCGCTACGATACTAACTTAGAACTACTTCCTCTTTGTTTTATATAAATCCAACTTCAATTTTCAGATATCCTCGAAAGTTTGAAACCATGAATAGTAGCTTATAATAGTGCAATGAATAATATATTTTGATTTATAATTTTAAAAAAGATTTATATGATGTCTTTCATAGCTTTGCGTTAAAACTGTTTTTATTGTGTCTCCTCCTAGATGTGTTATAATCTGGTTGAATGCAGCATCGTTAGATGGCAGCGGTAGCGAGCTTGCTGCAAGACCAGTCGGTTTCTATTTCCCGCCCATGCGCTGATTCAGAGGAGGATCTCCTCCCTCTCCGTTCATTTACTTGCTTTAAAACTCTGTAAAACTCTGCTTCTTTCTCTGGCCGCTAGCGCGCTGTTGCCTATGTGAGTTAACTGCAGTAAAGGAGGACTGGATTGACTTTCCTCCACACAAACAATCTCGCATCTTTCTCACAGTTTTCTATCAGCACACCGCGTCGTTTAAAACTCGATCAACCGAGGTTTTCTTATAGCTGTGAACTTAAAAGTTATCGAATCTTCCTTGAATTTCAAGGCATATATTTCATTTGATATTTACTTTCAAAAGAAGAAAAATGTGAGGAGGACGTTCCTCCCTTCCCTCCCCCGAGGAACCGCCACTGATATATATCATATGACACTTAACAGTTCCGTATCAGGATGCAGTACCGTAGTGTGCTTAACTAAAGGTTACTTTTGTTCCCTGCGTGGCTAAGTGGCCAGACCTTCAGGCTGTCATGCAAGCGGTCCGGGTCAGGCCCGGTCTGGCCTGGGATTTTCATAGAAAAAACCATATTGACACCTGTAGCGGACAAGGTAACAATTAAAATTTGTATCGGGGTTATTCCGTTTCCCCATATTAGGCATCTACATTATTCCGTCATCATTCCATAGCATTTCCCGAACGACCTGAAGATTTCATAACATTCCGTATCTTTCTATCCATACATTTACACCAGCGGTGACCAAAACTGGAACTGCAGTGATTACATGCGACAGACAGCCTATGAAGTAAGGAGACGGAGGAAAGGTATTTGGAATAAAAACTACAACCAGTGGTGGTTTCTGTACTAACATCTTGATTAATCCCGCGGATAAAAATCTCAAGCTTTACTATATCAGTAATGCCAATGCTGTCATCAGGAGCCAGTAAATAATATATGATTTTTCTTGCTTCTTTTTTTTAACCTTTCTTTTGAATATAATCAGGAATTTTTTTAATTCTTCTCTCGATACTTGGTGGAGAAATTCGTAGTTTTTCAAAATTAAAAACTTCTTATGGACAAGTTATTTAAGCTATTTTAATCATTATTCTTTTGAGAAATTCTGTTCAATTAAAAGGCTTTAGAGCACGAGATATTTCAAACCCCATTAGGTAGCTGACTTCCTTATATTTATTTATCTCATCTTTCTCTTCCTGGCTATGATTTAAGACATGTCAATTCCTGGCGTTTATCAGTTCGTTGGCACATAATATTGAATCAATTTTTCTACAATATTATTATTAAATGAATAAGTAATAAATAGTTAACCTCATCTAAATATTAAGAATATTAAAGCCGAGATAAAACCTAATAATTTCATCCTCCTAGGGAGATCTACAAATATCAATATTCATGCACGTACAGACGAACGATAGAAACACATACTTAATAATAATAATAATAATAATAATAATAATAATAATAATAATAATAATAATAATAATAATAATAATACATTATTCAGCGTGGCAATTAATGTTTCTGTATACTCCTAATTGAACCGTTGAGCAAAGTAAACATATTACATTTTGTCCGACAGAACAATAAAGAAGTTCTCCTTCTCATTCTTTACGAAACCACCTCTTACTGTTTGTAAAGACAGAGTTTGTAGAGCGACATGATACCGCCACTGCTTGCCTTCAGTACGTGTATGAAAGATAGCAATGTACAGAAAACTCCTCGTACCCGTTTGAATGTCTGTGATTACACGATGTAATCACGACACCCGCTCTGGTCACCGCTGATTTACACGTTCATCCAAGATTCCAAAATAGATTTTCCCCAACACAGAGAGCAGTGAATATTCGAGTTCTTCTTCTTACAAACACTCGATAATCGAGGACGACAAGCATTTTATTGATAAAATTGTTTCTGTTATAATTCAGATTATAAATTATACAATATTGTTCGTTGTAAAGTGCAGCAGAATAGAATTTTGATAATGTCTCCCCATTATTTTTACTTGATGTCCCAGGATTTCGAACCTGGTCTCTGGCGTGAAATATTCTCATTGAGCATATTAGTGCACGCACTGAAATATACACTTTAAAATTATATGCAAATGTATTAAATTGCAATTACTGAAACTTCACCTGGTAAGGCGCGACAAGAAAGTGTGTGTTTTCGTTGCTGGCTGGTTTCGTGTGAGAAGTGTTGTACCCACATATCGCTTGTATCTACACGCAGTGTTGATAACAGGAGGTATAATTTTGCGTTCAAGTTTACAGTATAATGGCGGCTTTCTGACCCGGAATGTACAGTATTTCAGACATTCGTCTTTATGCATTTACTAGCGTTATTCCTACGTTAATAAGAAACACGAATGTAGTGTTGAGTATTTCTAATAAATACAAAAGGACCCCTTAGAATGAGCGTCTACTTCTTGTAGATTTAAACAGATTTAAAGATTAAGTCTTTGGCTTATTTCTGCATTGTTGCCAACATATCGTCCTACAGTCTCGCTAGTTTTTCAACAAAAAGTAGCTAAATCTCTCCAAAGTTTGTTTAAAAAATCCCCAGAAATGTCGCTAAAAATTACTAATAAATATCACTAAATAAAAATAAGAAAAACATACATATGCGAAGAAAAATATTTCCTCGTCATCATCCTCTTCTGCGGAGTCTGGTTGTGTTGTTGGGTGGAAGGTGTGGAAGCAGCTGATTGTGAATACACTGCACTTGATCCAATCATTGACACTACGCTTTCTGGCAAATTGTATCATTTTTTAATCTTACATTAAAATATATTAAAACCAACAAAACTACAGTCTTATTTGCTTCACATGAACAAAATTCCAAAACTCAATTGCCTCGGGTCGGTTCGGAGTGGAATATCTCCGCGTTGCGGGAAAGAACCAAAATTACATTAGCTGCAACTCGCGACTCATCACGTGTCAATCAAGGTTGCCACCGTTTATGGTTGTTGGAGCAGTAGCATTGAGAGAGAGACCTAACCCGTGGGAATCATTGAATCAGCATCTTTCACCCTGATCACTGATCACAAATATATGAGATCAGGGCTTTCACGTATGAATCATTAGACTACTCAGTCATGCACCCATGCCTCTTCTAAAACTAAGAAGTGCATGACTTCAGTTGGATGTTTAACTTAAAAGAAAGAAAAAAGCTGAATACAAAAATCAGCCAGAAAAGTCGCTAATCGTGTTTTACAAAATTTGTCGCCGAGACTGATTGAAAATTCCCTAGATTTAGCGACTTATCGCTAAATATGGCGACACTGTATTTCTGTCTTGATTTTTATAGGGGATTTTGGAATGCTTTTCACATGGCCAGTATGACGCAAAAAACATAAAAACAAACAACGTGTATGAATTTTGTTAAATTATTACAACTGCAATTCGAAAAGGCCTCCAGATTTTTAAGCAATCACGCACACTGCTTATTGACTGCACCTTGTTTAAACTTGGATAGGAACATGAAGAAACTCTGGAAATTTCGTTTTATTTTTTCCCGCGACAAATTTATTTCAATACTCGGTCGCCAGGTAGCATGAAATAAAAATGCGTTCACTGCTTGTGAGACAGCATTTACTGTACTTGAGTTTCATGTTAGTAAGTCAATAATCAGCGTCCAACATCTCTTCCGAAGATAATATGCAAAGGATCCACCGACAGATAAGTCAATTCGTGCATGGTATTCACAATTTAAAGAAAGTTATTGCTTGTGCAAGAAGAAATTAATTGGGCGTCCATCTACATCACCAGCCGAGCGTGTGCGACAATTTTACCTACGTAGCCCGCAAAAATCTACCTACTCTGCTCCAACCACGAGAAAGTCTTTGCGGAATGAAACGCAGCGGGGTAATGCTGTGAATGAAGGTTGATGTCATAAGGTGGGTATTCGTATCTCTATTGGCTCGCTCTCGCAGCACAAACAATAACATTGTTACACACATATTTATACTACCCTAGTTACAAAATTAGATCACTATTAATCTTCTGGTCTTTTAATCCCTCCAGATAGGAAATAACATATGCAGGAGAGCGCATGGTTTTTAAACTGACGTTATAACGATAATATTATCTATCTACTTCGCTCCAATAGATGACGCAATAGTAAGCACATTCCTTTCACGGTTGATCTCCTGGTTGGAGAACAGTACCAAGCCAACAGAGAACATGCGATGCCACAAACAAATTATGTGGAGAATTCTTCGCAAGCGCTTGCGTACAATTCAAACCTTACAGATTGCAGTTTCTTCAAGTCCTAGCCTAGAACCTGTATATACTGTGGAATCCCGGCCACCAAGTCACTCAATTGAATGCGCTCCTTGTATAATGACTCAATATACATATGTCGAACATGTAGTAAGTCCACAAAGGGAAAAACACTAGAGAAGAGGAATTTGATCCGGTGCTGGGGTTTGAACTTCGACGTAGCTCAGTGGTTAGAGCGCTTGGTAAAGGTACGTTTTCCTCGATGCGACTATCGCGATGATCGTTCAACGATTATTGTTGAACGATGAAACGTTGAACGATAATCGTTGGTTACCATTTTGCTCGGAGCGTCTGGGATTTGTTGATTTTTCACTAGTCGCGTGTTTTCATTCGCAATCGCATCGTTCTAGAGAAAGGTTGTGTTTAATGAGTAGACGTAAAAGATTACTTAAATGCCTTTCGATTGAGGCGATGGAAGATGACGAAATACTTCTCCATACATATGGGATGAAAAGAGCCAAAAAAACACAGTCTGTTTGAGCTCAAAAAATGAAAAGAGACTGTATAAAAAAATTTAAATAACTTGATTAATAACTTGATTTTCCAACTTTATTGACAAACTCAGCCTATATATTGTCCTTGACCCTTTGATCCTTGTAGGACGCATGTGACAGCTGCCACAGTAAGGGATGATTCGCCACTTCCTCGAGAATAATTTCATCACCCGCGTCAGAAAACGAAGGAGCCATGATACACGTCTTTCTCACAACAAACCTTTTCAGGAACGACTATTCGAGACGTACGATCGTCGTTAACCCTTTCTTACCTATAGATACCATATGGCAATAATTAACTTTATAGCATTTATATACTTGTGTGTTACATATGAAGGTAAATTTTGCTGGATAACTTATATTTCAATACATTTTCATCAATATAGTTTTGTTTCAAATGTTGCCACTCCCGTAACTTGGTCACTGAATTGGTCTTAATACAGCTATTTGTTTCAACATGGATTGCTTGTAAATTTAATTTGGGTTAGAAAGGGTTAACGACTCTAGCGGCAGTTGCTCGAAGGAAGACAACACCATAGGAAATACAAAGAAATAGTGCTCAACGATTATCGTTGCACGATCAACGTTGAACGATCATCGCGATAGCCGCACCGAGGAAAACGTACCTTAAGTGGAACCAAAGACCCGGGCTTTTCTTCTCTAATAAAAATTGTTACCATAACAGATAAATTCTGTAGACTACTGTAAAAATTACATTACGCATGAACTTCAATGAATCTTATTCCTTACTTAATTACTTCCTTACTTACAAATGGCTTTTAAGGAACTCGAAGGTTCATTGCCGCCCTCACATAAGCCCGCCAGTGGTCCCTATCCTGTGCAAGATTAATCCAGTCTCTATCATCATACCCCACCTCCCTCAAATCCATTTTAATATTATCCTCTTATCTACGTCTCGGCCTCCCTAAAGGTCTTTTTTCCTCCGGTCTCCCAACTAACACTCTATATGCATTTCTGGATTCGCCCATAAATGCTACATGCCCTGCCCATCTCAAACGTCTGGATTTAATGTTCCTAAAATTATGTCAGGTGAAGAATACATTGCATGCAGTTCTGTGTTGTGTAACTTTCTCCATTCTCCTGTAACTTTATCCCGCTTAGCCCCAAATATTTTCCTAAGCACCTTATTCTCAAACACCCTTAACCTATGTTCCTCTCTCAGAGTGAAAGTCCAAGTTTCACAACCATACAGAAGAACCGGTAATATAACTGTTTTATAAATTCTAACTTCAGATTTTTGGACAGCAGACTGGAATCTTATTCCTATAAACATTAATAATAATAATAATAATAATAATAATAATAATAATAATAATAGTAATAATAATAATAATAATAGTAATAATAATGATAATAATAATGACAATAATAATAATGATAATACTGTATAACTCAAGACATTAGTAATATTTCGTTCTGAGAGGGAAGAGAAATTTCAACAATCGATTCCTCGAACCTGGGAAATTTTAACAATCAGTTCGGGAGAACCGGTGCGAACCGTCTGAATGGTAATACTGTATGTTATCGCAAAATTGAGAGTAACCGTGCTGGGAAATATTTAGCCTGACGAGGGAGTCATCAGCAGCACTCTTATTTTTAGCATCTTCAGATTTGTCCAGCACCTTGAGTGGTTTGAGTGATGCACTATAAAGACCTGCACATTGAATCGACAGGTGTCACCGCATGGCTGAGTCACAATGTGTACTAGAGCGCGACCGTTCGGACTTCCTAATTCACACGAAGGGAAACGTATAGCACGATAAGCCTGTTAGAGACTGCAGTCATAACCTTCGGGACCCTCATTCGTAAAAAGAATGAAATGTTTAGTTCGCTTGATTGGTCTACTTCAGTCATTTCCAACTTGCCGAGTTGTGACGTCGGAGAAGAGGCACGGAGAAAGAGTTAGAGCCGAGCTCAGAGCTGTGACGGATCGTGCATTGCCAGAGCTACTAGCTCGGTTGAATCTATAGTAGTGTGTGCAGTGCAGAGTCATGGCTTCAAGGACTAATACACCTCAAAGACCACCCACTCTAACAAAATGTATTTCTGTTTGGGAAGAGTTATTCTTGTTTATGAATTTTTATACAAGTAGTTCATTGGTATTGTTGTTTCTCATATTTCCAAGTTATTTGTGTTTCTTATTGCGTTATTACTATTAGTAATCTTAGTATTTCAGCTACGTCTAAGCTGGAATACAGTTGCCTACTATCATATTGTATCTGACGTCACAGCCCAGGGATAGCCCGTCTGATACAACATAGAACCCCATCTTACGCTCACTCTAGTTTGTGTTGAAGCCGGAACACGGTCATAGTGAGTGCTTTAAATCAGTGAAATGTAAAAGTCGTATTATTCATTTAACGTAACATTTATATTAATTGTGACGATGTAAAATGCTGAAGACAAAAAGTTCGAAGTATGAAAGGCTGGAAGACTTAATTCAGGAGTTCGGAGCCAATAATAATTTACATTACATGTAAGTTGTGCAAAGTAGATATAAAATTTACAAGAAAGCAGTGCATTGAAAGACACTGTAATACAAAAAGGCATAGAAATATGGTTGTACGTAACTCAAAACAAGGAGTACCATCAAACTCAGAGAGAGTACGATAAGAAATTCATGTTTTGCAGGGATCTATGTGCCATGATGGTCAATGCCAATATATCGCTTAATAAATTGAACAATAAACACTTTAGAGAATTTCTTCAAAAGTACACGAAGGAACATATTCCAAGTGAGCCCCAAATTCGTCAGCACTTTGTACCCACACTTTATGAAGGAAAAATTTTTGTCACGTAGGTAGGCCCTGGCGAACTTTGGGCTGTTGCGCCGTTTGATTATAAAGTCAGTAGTTGCTCTACTTTTATTTCAGATTGGATGTACTCTACGAACATGCAGTAAGAACACGTTTGTCTGTCTCTTTCTCTGCTGCATCAGCTGGATTCCACCTACTATATAGACTATTTACCCGCAACTTGAGTCTTTTGGTAGCAGGAGTACTAAGCTTAGTTATTAGCAAGGAAGTTTTAATGTGTCCATTTTCATTTAATTGATTTATCGCTTTAAATTGTTTTTCCTCATACTTTCTAGTTATTTGTGTTCGTTATCATGTTGTTAGCAGGGAAGTTGTAATGTCTCCATTTCCATTTCTATAGGCTTCAAGTGGTTCTCTGATTATTTGGCTTTAAATGGTTGTTTCGCATATATTCCAGTTATTTGTGTTTTGCTATTACTTTATTAGCAAGGAAGTTGCAATGTGTCCATTTTCATTTTCATACAAGTAATTTACTGATTATTTATCGCTTTAACATGATTTGTAAGTCCCACATGAACTTAGTGTGTGTTAAATGTGACAGAAAGATACCAGAGTTATTTAACTATAGTAGCACGTACCTACCTCATTCGTAATAATAGGGCTAGGATTTTGATGACCTATAAATTATGAAACAATATCCTAAAAACAATGCATTTATGAACTAAAAATCTTTTAAAATGCCCTAAAAATTGATCTTACATAACTAGCTTAGTAGAAATATTAATATTTAGACTAGTAAACTAAATTAAATTCTGGGCCAACATTCAAGTTTATTTAATTTTACGTAATTTTTCTAAGCAGTACACTTTAATTAATTATTTTACCTGATGTAGTTCCATGTAGTCCACCACAAGGCCACTCTTAACCGAAACTAGAGTTGACGGCAATTCGGAAGGCGGTAGTCTGCTAGCGTTTGCGTCGAGAGAGACAGGTAGAGGGGGCAAGACAGCGTACAACATTGCCACATCGTACTTCCCGCGCGCGTGCGATGCAAATAGAGCAGGAGAGAATTTAAATTATCAAAAGACAATAATGACCTTAGCCGTTGATTACTGTAAGCATGACACCAAACAAACCGTTTCCTTCACTAACAATATTCTTTGCACGGTTCTCAACCCCACACCACATGCTTCTGCAGTCGTTTCTTGCACGTTGGCAACGTTGCAGCCAGCATCAAGATGGCTGGCAGCGTTGTGCTCGTCAATGTTTTTAAAATAATTATACACCTTAAACAATATTTTCCGCACCTGCCTGTGCAATACTTGTTTTATTTTTACAGTCTCTCCTTCCATTTATTTATCTTACACACACACACAGTAAATGTTAGTTTTACTTATTCAATTTATTGAAACACTCACACGTGAACAAACGAACTCGGGAAGTACTTGTTACAGACTGATTCCGATTGGTTCTGCTGTACAAGCTTGTGACGTCACGTTCCGGAAATGCTACGGTGCATATAGCAGACGACCGCCTTCCGAACTACCGTCTAGTCTAGCAGGTATAGAGGAGTATTATATTGAAGGGGTGGTTGGACTAATACATTACGTGGAGGTGTACTATGTTAAAATGACAATATTTGTGTAGAAAAAAAATCGAAATAATATACAAAATAATGTGTTTTTACTTACTTACTGGCTTTTAAGGAACCCGGAGGTTCATTGCCGCCCTCACATAAGCCCTCCATTGGTCCCTATCCTGAACAAGATTAATCCACTCTCTATCATCATATCCCACCTCCCTCAAATCCATTTTAATGTTATCTTCCCATCTACGTCTCGGTCTCCCCAAATGTCTTTTTCCCTCCGAGCTTCCAACTAACACTCTATATGCATTTCTGGATTCGCCCATACGTGCTACATGCCCTGCCCATCTCAAACGTCTAGATTTAATGTTCCTAATTATGTCAGGTGAAGAATACAATGCGTATAGTTCTGTGTTGTGTAATGGGTATTAATTTAAAAAATATGTAGAGAAAATATCTGCAATGCTTGGGAAAAGTGACGTAAGTCAGTTTCCACAAACCTTTTTCGATAATTTATTGACAACTTACACTAGTTTATGTCGACTTGATTTTTTTCTGTATGAATTATTGTAATGGGAGAAATACTTATGTATTTTTCTCCAAGCGAGCAGATGTTCCGTAAGTTGTCAATAAATTATCAAAAAAGGTTTGTGGAAACTGACTTTTGTCACTTTTCCCGAGGACTGCAGTATCAAAGGAAATAAATAATATTATACATTAATAATGGGGATTTATGGCCAAAATTGAATGAAAATATCCCAAAAATGACCACATAAAACAAAAAATGCTCTTATGAGTTGTAAGAGGTAAAAAAAAAAAGCCCTAACAAATATGTTTTAAAACACTTAGTTTATCACATAACATATAAATACTAAAGCAGCAATGTTTCTGGCTTACTAGAAAAAAGATGCAATTTCATCAAAATGCTAGCCCTAGTAATTATAAAACTTAGGTCACAGAAATTGACTTGTCTGAAACTAATTAGATTACTACAACAGAACAATATTTAGATAAAACATTTAGAAAACAACATGTTCAATTAATATAAACCTGTCCACACCTGTGGAGTAACGGTTAGCGCGTCTGGCCGCGAAACCAGGTGGCCCGGGTTCGATTCCCGGTCGGGGCAAGCTACATGGTTGAGGTTTTTTCCGGGGTTTTCCCTCAACCCAATATGAGCAAATGCTGGACCCCGGACTCATTTCATCGGCATTATCACCTTCATCTCATTCAGACGCTAAATAACCTAAGCTGCTGATAAAGCGTCGTAAAATATCCTACTAATATATATATATATATATATATATATATATATATATATATATATATATAAACCTAACCCCCGTGTGAGTAAAACTCATTAACAAGAAACGAATATAATTTTATACTTCAAATGAAAATAACTGAAGTATTCTATTCTGTGTCTTCTGTCTTCAATATACGGTAAAGGGGGACTGGATTGCGGTGCACCTTGTAGACTGCACACCGGGTCCTGGTGTGTAGGCTGTTGGTTTGTTTGTCCTGGGTGGGGCCACACACGAGACTTATTAGCTAGAGAGCACGACAGCCCTCGTTAAGTGCTAACAACTTAAATCAAAGTGCACGTTATGTCAGATCTGACACCAGTTGTCTAATGTACTTATATCACACTTGATTAAAGCTGACGATTTTATGTAATTTGTTGTAGGTGCTTGGTTGATACAGTACACAGTTCGTAGCGTGCATATTTATCTAATCACGAGTTGATTTCTTAATGGGCCAAGTTCATTTGGTTCTCCGCTACAGTTTAAGTAGTAATATTTGAGACTCTAAATCTGAATTCTAAATCCAGCGGAACCTGGTATCATGGCGCTCTACAAACTCTGTCTCTAAGCAGTAAGAGGTGGTTTCGTAAAGAATGAGAAGGAGAACATCTTCCTTGTTCTGTCGGACAAAATGTAATAGGCCTATGCCTATATTTACTTTGCTCAACGGTTCAATTAGGGGTATATAGGCTATATAAACATTAATTGCCACTCTGAATAATGTATTATTATTATTATTATTATTATTATTATTATTATTATTATTATTATTATTATTATTACTGACCACTAAGTATGTGTTTCTATAATTCTTCTGTACGTGCATGAATATTGTTATTTTTAGATCTTCTCCCTAGAAGGATAAGAGTATTAGGTTTTATCTCAATTTTAATCTTAATCTTTAGATGACGGTAACTATTTATTCATTTAATAATATTGTAGAAAAACTGATTCAATATTATGTGCCAACGAACTGTTAAACGCCAGGAATTGACATGTCTTAAATCATAGCCATGAAGAGAAAGATGACGTAAATAAATGTAAGGAAGCCAGCTACTTAATGGGGTTTGAAATATCTCGTGCTCTAAAGCATTTTAATGGAACAGAATTTCTCAAAAGAATAATGATTAAAATAGCTTAAGTAACTTGTCCATAGGAAGTTTTTAATTTTGAAAAACTACGAATTTCTCGACCAAGTATCGAGAGAAGAATTAAAAAAATTCCTGACTATATTCAAGAGGAAGGTTAAAAAAAGAACAAAGAAAAATCGTATATTATTCACTGGCTCTTGATGACAGCGGTGATATTACTGATACAGCAAAGCTTGAGATTTTTATCCGCGGGATTGATCAAGATGTTAGTACAGGAACCACCACTGGTTGTAGTTTTCATTCCAATTACCTTTCCTCCGTCTCCTTACTTCAAACTGTAGGCTGTCTGTCGCATGTAATCACTGCAGTTCGAGTTTCGGTCACCGCTGGAGTGATTCTAATGATACTTGGAAACCTCGGCTGGGAATCCGCGTCCCTTTTTGAGGAACTGCTATTCTTTATCACTACGATATCCTGTGTTGTTTACGTGACTCGGCATTTTTCTTATCCCAAGTCACGAAGTCACACCTTGAGCAAGTCTTAAGAATTATTATGGGTTTAGAGAAAGTCGCTATACAATGTAGGCCTAAATCTTCCCATAGCACACATTTAACTTTCACAGGTCTGTTTACATAGGCCTACGTTCCGTATTCGATTCTAACTTATATTCTTTCTCTTTTTCTTCAGTTGTCCTTAGTTTCTCTTTTTTCTCCTTTCCTCTGAACTCTCTCTCTCTCTTTCTTTCTTTCTTTCTTTCTTTCTTCCCTTATTCTTTCAATCTTATTTTCTTTCTTTCATTATTTTCTCCATGTTTCCTTTCTTATTTCTTTCCTTCCTTACCATTTTCTTTTTCTTTATCCTTTCCTTGGAAGAATAATGGTGAAATTGATCAGAAAGAGGAAAAGGAATTGGCTGTGTCACTGGTTGAGAAGAAACTGCCTACTGAAGGATGCACTGGAAGGAATGGTGAACGGGAGAATAGTTCGGGGCAGAAGAAGTTATCAGATGATAGACGACATTAAGATTTATGGATCATATGACGAGACAAAGAGGAAGTCAGAAATTGGAAAGATTGGAGAATGCTGGGTTTGCAGTGAAAGAGCACTATGAATGAATGAATGAATGAATGAATGAATTCTGAAGATATCGGATGATAGACGACATTAAGATATATGGATCATATGAGGAGACAAAGAGGAAGTCAGAAAATAAGAAAGATTGGAGAATGCTGGGTTTGCAGTGAAAGACCTGCCCTTGGGCAGAACACTATGAATGAATGAATGAATTCTTTCCTTCTCTTTTTTATTGGGAATATAATGATGTAATGAAGTTATCAAATTGGTTACAGTGAAATTATATTTGACAAGATAAATTAAGATAATTCGCAAAGGTATTATCTGGCATTCGCTTTATAGTTTCTTGAAAAAAAAAGGCGAATCAAATAATCAAAATGGAATTCGAACCCACGCCCGAGAACAGTCTCGGATCAGGAGTGCATCACGGTATGTAACATTCCATGGCACTCTTCCATTCTTTCTTTATCTTTTTCTGCTATATTTTATTTTCCTTTGTAGTTTCTAATTTCTCTCTCCTCTCCTCTCCTCTCCTCTCCTCTCCTCTCCTCTCCTCTCCTCTCCTCTCCTCTCCTCTCCTCTCCTCTCCTCTCCTCTGTGATGATGTGCTCGGGCGTGGGTTCGAATTCCACTTTGATTATTTGATTCGCCTTTTTTTCAAGAAACTGTAAAGCGAATGCCAGATAATACCTTTGCGAATTATCTTAACTTATCTTGTCAAATATAATTTCACTGTAACCAATTTGATAACTTCATTACATCATTATATACCCAATAAAAAAGAGAAGGAAAGAAAGACGGAAGGAAGGAAAGAATTCATCCATTCATAATGTTCTGCCCAAGGGCAGGTCTTTCACTGCAAACCCATCATCTTTCTTATGATGTTTTATAAATAAAGGCAAAATATGCACTTTTATGCACAATAAAAGTAATATCATTGCATTCAGAAATTTGTGAGTCATCTTTCAGCATATCCACACAGCGATAGAGAACAAAATATATGCAAATGCATGAACTTCCTTTCCCTAATTATTAGCAACTAACTTCCATTTCACTAGGTGGAATTCGAGTTAAGAACTGTGACCTCTATGCAGCGTCGAAATTATACTTTAATCCGCAGAACTAATGCCGCAGAATTTAATTGGTAACTGCCCCACAGAATACGGGTATATCTCATGAGTCATTTCGCTGAGTCAGTGGACCTGACCTGTCCCTCCACAAGACGGCGCGGCGGTCAATAGCGATCGAAGTGATGGCAAGAATGGAGGAGACTGCTCAAGGGCGATTCTTCTGTTCCAAATTCAATTATTGTAGATTCTCTCCTGTTTTTTTACGACAGGTGGCTACAAATACAAACGGAGCTTAGTTAGCTGAAGGCTTTTCATCCAAGGATATTCTGGTTCCAGCCCATGCAGAATATGTGGTTTTGGCTTTCCCTACCATTATAATAATTCGTCCCGCACCGCGGTTGCGTGGTTCGAGACATGACGCCTTGTACTGACGCAGCGATGCGGATTGAGCACTGGTTCGAATTAATGGGAAGAGAAAAACATCATTTCATAAAATTTCGGCCAATGTGAGAGACCGGCACCCACATGGCGTCGTGAGAAACTTGGGGAGCTACGTTGCTATTTGGGAAAAGGAAATTGTACCAGAACAATGGAAGGAGTCCATAATTGTACCTGTGGTAACTTTCGAGGAATATCATTTTTGTTGACGTCGTACAAAATTTTGTCCAATATTCTTTTGAGAAGATTAGCTCCGTACGTAGATGAAATTATTGGGGATCATCAGTGCGGTTTTAGGCGTAATAGATCGACTATTGATCAGATTTTTTGTATTCGACAGATAATAGAGAAAAAATGGGAGTATAAGGGTACAGTACATCAGTTATTCATAGATTTAAAAAAGACATATGACTCGGTTAAGAGGGAAGTATTATATGATATTCTTATTGAATTTGGTATTCCCAAGAAAATAGTTCGATTAATTAAAATGTGTCTCAGTGAAACATACAGCAGAGTCCGTATAGGTCAGTTTCTATCTGATGCTTTTCCAATTCACTGCGGGCTACAGCAGGGAGATGCACTATCACCTTTACTTTTTAACTTCGCTGTAGAATATGCCATTAGGAAAGTTCAGGATAACAGGCAGGGTTTGGAATTGAACGGGTTACATCAGCTTCTTGTCTATGAGGATGACGTGAATATGTTAGGAAAAAATCCACAAACGATTAGGGAAAACACGGAAACTTTACCTGAAGCAAGTAAAGCGATCGGTTTGGAATTAAATCCCGAAAAGACAAAGTATATGATTATGTCTCGTGACCAGAATATTGTACGAAATGGAAATATAAAAATTGGAGATTTATCCTTCGAAGGGGTGGAAAAATTCAAATATCTTGGAGCAACAGTAACAAATATAAATGACACACGGGAGGAAATTAAACGCAGAATAAATATGGGAAATGCGTGTTATTATTCGGTTGAGAAGCTTTTGTCATCTAGTCTGGTGTCAAAAAATCTGAAAGTTAGAATTTATAAAACAGTTATATTACCGGTTGTTCTGTATGGTTGTGAAACTTGGACTCTCACTCTGAGAGAGGAACATAAGTTAAGGGTGTTTGAGAATAAGGTGCTTAGAAAAATATTTGAGGCTAAGCGGGATGAAGTTACAGGTGAATGGAGAAAATTACACAACGCAGAACTGCACGCATTGTATTCTTCACCTGACATTAATTAGGAACATTAAATCCAGACGTTTGAGATGGGCAGGGCATGTAGCACGTATGGGCGAATCCAGAAATGCATATAGAGTGTTAGTTGGGAGACCGAAGGGAAAAAGACCTTTAGGGAGGCCGAGACGTAGATGGGAGGATAATATTAAAATGGATTTGAGGGAGGTGGGATATGATGATAGAGACTGGATTAATCTTGCACAGGATAGGGACCGATGGCGGGCTTATGTGAGGGTGGCAGCGAACCTTCGGGTTCCTTAAAAGCCATTTGTAAGTAAGTAACATTGAATAGTAGAATTCGGTTCCGTAAGCCAGTTATAACGACTGGGGGATCATCGTGCTGATACACGTTGCTCCCACACTGGATGATCGTTCACCTCTGCTGAGACATGAATGTGAGATCGGTAGTCGGCCTTGAGCCTCCATGGGCTATCGCGCCTAATAGACAGTGTTGCCAGGTTTTGACGAAACAAAATCCCTCAGATAGGTTGAAAATCCCTCAAATTTAGAAAAAATCCCTCTTGGAGTGGTATGGTCTAAACTCCAAAATACACATTTTAAAAACGAATTAAAATAATAGAATAAGACAATGTTCCTAATAAATATCACAGTGGAACAGAGTAATCACCCTAAGATCGGCATATTATTGATGACCCTGTTCACATTATTCTTTTCCCTCGTCTTCCGCAACCAGCACACAGCTATTTTGTTGTCTCTTGAATCCTTGTTGTAGGCTACATATTTTCATTGAACAGTTTCAACATTTAGATAACTCTTTTCTCGTTTCATGTTTTTTTTTCGGCATGGATCTTGTGCCAATAAAATAATCACACGCTTAAAAATATCAGTAATTTAAAACTAAGAAAATAAACAGACACTTAAAAAATATCAACTTAAAAGTATGATCATAATGTACAATATGTACATTTTTCCCGGCTGTTAACACAACTGAAACTACAGTATATTCCTAACGTACTCATGTTCGCAACAATCTACTCTCTACTGAAGTACTGAATCGATTTGAATACAAAGCGGGAAATGGCAGCCAACAAAATTAAAATTAAAAAAGAAAAACATAAATCTCATTGGTCGTTTCTATCTGAATCACTCAACTCTTTAAAACTCAACTCATTTAAAATTATATATTATAACAACTCATTGTTGACAAACTATATATTAAGCATATAATAGAGTTTTCAGTGTTAAATCACTTTTATGTGCTTTTAATAAAACTTAAGAAACTCATTTTATGTCTGAAAAATAAAAATATTTTGAAAAACAAATTTTTTTAAATGGAAAAATTTAAAAGGTGTGATAATCCCTACATTTTGTGTTATTCTATCAAAAAATCCCTCAATCCCTTTTCGACCAAAAAATCCCTACGCCGAGAGGTAAATCCCTCAACCTGGCAACACTGCTAATAGAGTAACAATTTAACCACTTATACAAGAGATGTCGCCGTGTAAATTGTCCGCGAGGTGCGCTGATGGCGGCGAGAGGGCGAATGGGCAGACGGGAGGGTAGAGCTCACAGCCTGATCAGTTTGCGAGAATACAGCGCGTATCATTTATTTTCATGCACTTGCGAAGGCGGCTAGGAGCAGTATTTACATAACTTAGAATTAATATATAACTTAATTTCTATATATAATTATGAAGTAAAACGTATTACTGAAAATCATGAACAAATTTACTTATTCGTCCACACCTGTGGAGTAACGGTTAGCACGTCTAGCCGCGAAACCAGGTGGCCCGGGTTCGATTCCCGGTTGGGGCAAGTTACCTGGTTGAGGTTTTTTCGGGGTTTTTCCTCAACCCAATATGAGCAAATGCTGGGTAACTTTCGGTGTTGGACGACTCCGGACTCATTTCACCGGCATTATCACCTTCATCTCATTCAGACGCTAAATAACCTAAGATGTTAATAAAGCGTCGTAAAATAACCTACTAAAATAAAAAAAATTACTTATTCTACTCGTCTTGTAATGTTTTTTTTTTCATTGTGTTACTTATTTAGTCGGACTGGGTAACGTAGTCGGTATAGCGCTGGCCTTCTGTGCTAGAGGTTGCAGGTTCAATCCCGACCCAGATCGATGGCATTTAAGGTATGTATTAACGTTTTGGAGGAAAATCTACATTTTTTAACTAACCTTTTTAAGATATTTATCAGACAACATATGAAAGTGGACTAACATAACCATATATCAGAAACTTCAATTTCACTTTTTGATTCCTTAAAAAAAAGATTAATTAAAAATTATTCTATTTCTTCAAAATGCCATATATTTTCTAAAAATTACTCAATTTTGAAATTTCTTTCACTGAGTTATTGCTGTTTATGCGTACAATGCTCTGTACTAGGATTTTGCAGGTAACATTATTACAAAGAAAATTTTGATCATAAAAACGCCATTTCAAACGTTAATACATACCTTACGTGTGCTTAAATGGGACAGGCTCATGTCAGTAGATTTACTGCTATGTAAAAGAATTCCTACGGGACAAAATTCCGACACACCGGCGCGGCGACGCGATATAACCTCGGCAGTTGCGAGCGTCGTTAAATAAACCATAATTTAATAATAATTTGTGTTATCTAACGAACGTTATGAACTGCGACGTTGTCAAGCGAAGGTGGTATTAAAGGTAGTAAAGTGGTATTTTATAGAGCGTTCGGAGTTTAGAAAATACTATTGGGTATAATATACTATTATGCGTCTTCTTAGCGGCCATCCCTCATCTTTGCAATTAAATTTAAAAAAATTATTTACATATTTTTAAACCTATATAAATTAATAGAAGTCAATCTATACGCATTGTATTCTTCACTTGACATAATTAGGAACATTAAATCCAGACGTTTGAGATGGGCAGGGCATGTAGCACGTATGGGCAAATCCAGAAATGCATATAGAGTGTTAGTTGGGAGACCAGAGGGAAATATACCTTCGGGGAGGCCGAGACGTAGATGGGAGGATAATATTAAAATGGATTTGAGGGAGGTGGGATATGATGATAGAGAATGGATTAATCTTGCACAGGATAGGGACCGATGGCGGGCTTATGTGAGGGCGGCAATGAACCTTCGAGTTCCTTAAAAGCCATTTGTAAGTAAGTAAGAAAGAAGTAAATCTATTCCATACAACATTAATTAATATACGGAATAAGTCTTTTATAAACAATATAAAGCGTTTGCGCACGAATGCTCTACCGACTAGCTACCCAGGAACTATACACGACACCGTCACAATTTTTCCTTTATATCCACACAACTCAAATGGGCTTACAAGACGCCAGAACTCAACTTTGAGTGCACACAAAAATTCTGTGTGACTTAAATTGTGACTTCCTGTTAACGTACCTCCAGTAACGAATATATTATGGAAATCTGGCTTTCAGGTATTAGCTCCCTGTAAAGCAGGTTTCAATAATTTCAAAGAAAAATTGTGACTGTGTCGTGTATAGTTCCTGGGGTAGCTCAGTCGGTAGAGCATTCGTGCTTAAGCGAATGGTCCCGGGATTGATACCCAGCCCCGGAACAATTTTTCCTATTCAAACCTGCTTTACAGGGAGCTACAACCTGAAAGCCAGATTTGCATGAAGTGCAAGCATTAATATTTAAAACAATGTTTAGTTACAATATTAAGTTTACTTCTATTACTTTTTTATAGTATAATTAAAAAATACGTCCATATTTATTTTAGTTACAGACCGGTTATTTAGTCCTGACAGCTCAGCGACGCGAAAGAGGGAAAGTATAGGAGTAGTAGGGAGAGCTCCGGAGTAGAGATAAGAGCGAGCGGTCAGTAAAGGAATGCAGTACAGCTTAATTGTACTAGAAACAAACCGCTATACCGCACGCATGACATCCGATCGCTCCGAAGGCAAACGAGTGACTAATCCAAACATCCCTTGGCGTAACTTAATGGACTCGTCCGACCCAGGCGCACATCTCCGGCTACTGTCAGGACTAAATAATCGTACTGTATATTACAAAGAAATAGAATGTCCGCTAAGAAGACTCCTTATATATTCAATTGTATATTCTAAACTCCGAACGTTCTATAGTAACCTATTCTATTGCGAGATGAGACTGAGGATCGCAATGAGATTACCTGACATTCGCATTGCAGTTGGGAAAACTTCGGAAGAAACTAACCAGATAATCAGGCTTGGGACGAGCGGTAGCGTTAAGGCGTGCGCTGCAAGCCGGAAGATCGCGTGTTCGACTCCCGATGTGGTAATGGATTTTGTCCATTGTTTTAATCTTTCCAGCCGCACTATGAGGTTTACTCAGTTCTTACACAAATGAGTAGATCTTACAGGAGTAGGCTATGTCCACAGGGGTAAACGTCAGTTGCCTTCAGTAGCCAGACATAACGTGCCCAAAAGAGCAGGCGACCCCTCTGGCCTTACCTGTCTGCCCTGATGAGGGAACCTGTATGCAGTTCCGAAACATTGGAAATGCTAAGTTTCAGGAGACTGTTGAATTCTACCCATAAATTCATTGTAAATGACACTGACCGTGGAAGTCTTAACAACGCTTTATTAGGCCGTGTCTCAAAGCTCAAGTCTATACTAAATGCTAATAACTATAGTCCCGTCGCTCTAATTTCCGGCAGCCAATCGCGTTGCAGATCGGCTACATTTAAACGTGTGCGTCTTGTGATTCGCTGAGGAAGACGTTATTCGTTTCTTAAGGCTCGATAAATACTTAATATAATCACCCGCCATTTTGGATCTTTCGTTGGCGTTCGCAGAAAGCAAACGAAGACGTTATTTGCCGCTCAATTATTTGCTGAATTATAGTGCGTTTGATTTATTATCATAGGAGCTACGACATGATAATGTTTAACGGTGTGGCAAATAGATTCCTCGTATGGTAGCTCGGCAACGAAAGAACAAAAATGGCGAACGATACTCCTACCTAGACTTTATAGAGCCTTCACTTCCTAAGACGTAAGCAAAGATGAGGAGTCACATCGGGAATAACAGCGTCGCGACTATAGCACCTAGCTGACTTGTAAACTACACACTAGAGAGCTTTGAACATGTATGCTGGAATCATGGCCTTCTTCATAGACTATTTTTCTCAAAGCCATGAAATTACGGTATAGCACTAAATTAAGAAGGCTGTGTCCTAATGCAGTTTAATTACGAGTTATCAGCTGTTATTTTTTGGAAATTCGAATTCTTTGTTTATAAACAGTTTTCCAGTAAACAGTTCATGTAACGTAAGTCTGAGGTTTATGAACTTAATGGTAATTTCCTGAGACGCTAAAAAAGAAACGTAGAAAGATGTAGAATTGTAAAAGATATCTGTGAAAATTACGTTTGGCTGTCAACAATCGAAATAAATGTGGAAAAGGTAAGAGCCTGAATTATTACAATATTAAAAAAAAATGTATTGCAGATACCAACAATGTCAATGTTCCAAGTTAACGTGTTATTCTACATTGGACTCATATTTTATTTCCAAAGCATCATCAAATTTCATAACTCCCAATTGTTGATGCGGTATCCATGTTTGTTTAGTATATAAGTCAACAATCAAGCAAGCATTTTCGTGTACTAGCTACTACGGACTTGGTTGCTATTCACCACGTAGCTTTGGATCTTAACTTCTGATGTCACATCCGGCTATTTAGTCAACAATCTAGTTCACTTCAGCTGAAAATGTAGCTTTGAGATACGGCCTTATTATAATTTTTGTTCGTTTAGCCTGAAAAGAATCTTTCCGACATTGACAAAATATATACGTGGATTTAGATTGAAATTCTGCTACGTAATACTGAAGGTATATTATTATTATTACGGAATATGTATGATAAGACTTTCTTGTGTTAAATTCTAACGTACCTTGTTTACATGTTTCGACCTATTTATGGGCCATCCTCAGAACTGGTCGTTGTTGGTCTTGGCGCCTCTTGTTTTGTCTCCTGTGAGGGTGTGTTCGTGTGGTATAATGTAGAGTCAAAGAGTGTCTTCTGAAATTGAGTTGTGTGTTGAGAATTTCATTGGGGTGTGTTTTCGTGTGTCTGTATAATATATATATATATATATATATATATATATATATATATATATATATATATCATATTGTTCTAGTGTGTTTAGTTTCTGGCTTTTTTGTTGGATGTGTAGTATTTGCATATCTGTGTTGATGTCTCTGTGTGATGTGTTCTGCATATGTGGAGGTGTTTTGTAATTTTGTAATGGCTGTGATATGTTCTTTGTAACGTTTTTGAAATGATCTGCCTGTCTGTCCTATGTAGAAGTTGTTGCAGGTGTTACATTTGAGTTTGTATATGCCTGTGTGGTTGTATTTGTTTGTTTGTGTTGTTTGTGCGTTGAGATGTTTTTGTAGAGTGTTATTTGTTCTGTATGGGATGTTGTAATTTAATTTCTTGAATGAGGTTGCAATTTTATGTGTGTTTTTGTTTTCGTATGTTAGGGTAATGTATTTTTTGTGTTCTTGTGTTTGTGTTGTATTCTTATGTTTTTTTGTGATTATGTTTTGTCTTACGTATTATGTTGCCTTTTATGTTAGGGTTGTATCCATTTTCTTGTGCTATGTATTTGACTGTGTTTAGCTCTTCGTTGTAATCCTGTTGGTGCATTATCATTATTATTATTATTATTATCATTATTATTATCATTATTATTATTACTTACTTACTTTTACTTACTGGCTTTTAAGGAACCCGGAGGTTCATTGCCGCCCTCACATAAGCCCGCCATCGGTCCCTATCCTGAGCTAAATTAATCCATTCTCTATCATCATATCCCACCTCCCTCAAATCCATTTTAATATTATCTTCCCTTCTACGTCTCGGCCTCCCTAAAGGTCTTTTTCCCTCCGGCCTCCCAACTAACATTCTATATGCATTTCTGGATTCGCCCATACGTGCTACATGCCCTGCCCATCTCAAACGTCTGGATTTAATGTTCCTAATTATGTCAGGTGAAGAAAGAATACAAGGCGTGCAGTTCTGTGTTGTGCAACTTTCTCCATTCTCCTGTAACTTCATCCCTCTTAGCCCCAAATATTTTCCTAAGCACCTTATTCTCAAACACCCTTAACCTATGTTCCTCTCTCAAAGTGAGAGTCCAAGTTTCACAACCATAAAGAACAACCGGTAATATAACTGTTTTATAAATTCTAACTCTCAGATTTTTTGACAGCAGACTGGATGATAAAAGCTACTCAACCGAATAATAACAGGCATTTCCCATATTTATTCTGTGCTTAATTTCTTCCCGAGTATCATTTATATTTGTTATTGTTGCTCCAAGATATTTGAACTTCTCCACCTCTTCAAAAGATAAATTTCCAATTTTTATATTTCCATTTGGTACAATATTCTGGTCACGAGACATAATCATATACTTTGTCTTTTCGGGATTTACTTCCAAACCTATCTCTTTACTTGCTTCAAGTAAAATTTCGGTGTTTTCACTAATCATTTTTTTTTTATTTTTTCCTAATACATTCACGTCATCCGCATTGACAAGAAGCTGATGTAACCCGTTCAATTCCAAACCCTGTCTGTTATCCTAAACTTTCCTAATAGCATATACTAAAGTTAAAAAGTAAAGGTGATAGTGCTTCTCCTTGCTTTAGCCCGCAGTGAATTGGAAAAACATCAGATAGAAACTGACCTATGCGGACTCTGCTGTACGTTTGATTGAAACACATTTTAATTAATAGAACTTCTTGGGAATACCAAATTCAATAAGAACATTATATAAAACTTCTCTCTTAACCGAGTCATATGCCTTTTCGAAATCTATGAATAACTGATGCACTGTAGCCTTATACTCCCATTTTTTCTCCATTATCTGTTGAATACAAAATATCTGGTCAATAGTTGATGTATTACGCCTAAAACCACACTGATTATTATTATTATTATTAATACTCAATCATCTGTACTTCTGTCTTGAAGAAAACCTTTCAGAGAGATTAATGTGTGCTTCAGTTAATACAAAGGGGTGTAATTCTGTAGCAGCCTATATAATTGAAGATTGCGTGTTTACGATGCTCATCACGAACCAATATTTAAATGCACGGGACACTGGGAAGAAGATGGATTAGTTATGAATGAGTGCTGGTGGAAAAGGTCAGATCCGCGTGCTAAAGATAGGGCGGGTGTCCATGATTTGAAACAAGTGCCACATGGCATTGTTAATGTCTTAAATAAGCAGACCCACCTGCTACGCCCACGTGAGTGTTTTTAAAACTCGCGTGATATTCTTCAAGAGCAGTTGCCGTGTGCCGTGAATCATGTTTGTCACTTCCTACACGTACAGAAGACGGGCCTTGTTAGTCTAGTTCAAAAGGATTTGGAGGCGCCGGACGTGGGCTCGAGACCTTCCTCGGGCAAGGAAACATGTGACGTCATGTAAATATAGCTACTGTTTAAAGAAACCGAAGTGTATAAGATGACACTCAATCAAATGGACGGACATAAATTGCAAGACTTCGTCTTCCTCAGTTTAATGGTTGCTATAATCGCTTTTATATTCACCGTAATATATATTTTATGCTCGACCATGCCGAAATGTAGTAATTATACACCTGATAGCAATCCTTTAATGCATGTCATTAAAGTACACCTACTCATTAAAGTACAGGTGTTCAGCCAATGACAAGTCAGCTTTGTACCGTTATAAAACCTCAGCCAATGACAAGTCAGCATTGTACCATTATAAAACCGCAAGTATCGATTATTCTCGGATATGCAATCGAAAGAGAATTAGCGAAAAGTCACGGATCCTGGAAATCCAATACTGTCGCAGAAGGTTATGTTCTGTTACTATAATAATTAGCGTTAATTGTAAATAACATTCAAATAAATTCAATTTGTCATCTCGTTTTTCAATGTCTAATTTAATTTCAATGTTATGCCAAAGTTAATATTTAGTGTACTCTGTTGGTTCTTATAGGCTATCAAGGTCAATGTGGACATCTGTTCCTCGGAAAAAATCAATGCTTTCGCGTCTGTGCACATCTCACAATTTACGAGGTATTGCTCAAGGTCAGTTAGATACAAATAAAATGAATAATTTAAAGTTAGAAATATGGTCGAGCATAAAAAGTCGTATGAAACTCGTCTATAATGGTAATTAGGAAGCTCGTATGAAAATTATGAAACTCCCTTGCGCTCGTTTCATAAACATCCATACTCGCTTCTTAATTACTATCTTTATAGGCTCGTTGCATAATGTGCTATTTTAGTTGATTATTTAATGACGCTATCAGCTACTCGGTTATTAAGCTTCGATGGAATTGATGTTAGTGAGATGGTATTTGGCGAGATGTGGCTGAGGATTAGCCTAGATTACCTGATGCAGTGAAACTTCCCTTAACGGACACTTCCCAATAGCGGACATTTTAAAATTCCCCTGCAAAATAACATTGGCCCTTATGATAAAATTCTTCCAAATAGCGGACATTCTCAATAACAGACCCGGACACTGAAATGTATCTCCCAACAACAATTAAAACTTGAATAATTTCAAGGGGAAAATTGTTCCGTGGCCGGGTATCGATCCCGGGACCTCTGGTTGAACGTACCAGCGCTCTGCCAACTGAGCTACCCGGAAACTCCACCGACACCGTCCCAACTTTTCCCTTTATGTCCACACAACTCGCGTGGGCTGACGAAACGCCAGAGACCCACATCGAGTGCACACAATCTCTGTGTGATTTGAAATTGTGGTTTTCTGTTAACGTACACAGTGACATATATTATGCAAATCTAGTCTTTCAAGTTTGGCAGAGCGCTGGTACGTTCAACCAGAGGTCCCGGGATCGATACCCGGCCCCGGAACAAATTTTCCCTTGAAATTATTCAAATCTGCTTCACAGGGAGCTTTACCTGAAAGACTAGATTTGCATAACAATTAAAACTTCCAAATATCGGACAGCGTGAAAGAAAAAAAAGAAAAAGTCGGTTGTAAATTAAATGGAATTCTAACGGAATTCTTTGCAACAATCATTATCGTGCATTTGAACGTTCTTATACTTTACTGAAGGTAAGCAGCACAGTTGTTAGTTGTGATACTGTACGTGAGCAGTCCGTACTTTCTTAGTTTGTCAAGTTGAGTGTTCGGAAGTACAGTCACATTAAAAATGCCACAAAAACGTAAACGTTTGCCACTAAAAGAGATAAAGCATAGTGAGAAGGAGAAATGAAGTGTTCATGAGCTGGCCACAAAGTTTAATGTGGGAAGAACTCAGGTTAGTGAAATTTTAAAAAACAAGGATGTTATTTTAAAACCATACATTGAGATGCAAATGAGAACACAAAAAGAGCTTTCCCTAAAACTGAAGGGCTTCCCATTGACAATTTAACATATGAATGGTTCTGCCGTGCTAGAGCAAATAAGATGTCTTTATCTGGGACCTTGATTAGAGAGAAAGTCTTAGAAATTGCAAAAGAGTTGGGTTATTCTAATTTTAAAGCTTCGGGTGGGTGGCTAGATAAGTTTCGGTCACGACGCAATATTTCCTACAAAAGTGTATGTGGTGAATCTCCTTCTGTTGATCCAGAAATTGCATCTGACTGGAAAAGTAAACTTACTGATATTTTAATGTACTGTATACAGTACACACTAACGATTTTCTAAATAGCGGGCACTTCTCAATAACGGACATTTAATTTTTCCCCGGCGGTGTCTGCTATTGGGAAGTTTCACTGTATTTGTCTTATGGTTGGGAAAAACTTTGGAAGAAACTCAACCAGGTAATCAGTCCAAGCGGGAACCGAACCCACTCCCGAGCGCAATTCAGCAGGCAAGCCCTTCAGCCGACTGAGCTACGTCGATGGCTGCGATAATGTAGGAATCAATCTATTTAAAATGACTGAATAGAAGAATAATTAGTAACTACAAAAATACCTTGGACTATATCATTCGATTTAAGGGCACACTATGGTGAAGTAATGATGAAAAATTATGAACATTATGTTATTAATGCAAATCTGGCTTTCAGGTAGAAGCTCCCTGTGGCGCAAGCTTGAATCATTTCAAGGGAAAAATTGTTCCGAGGCCGGGTATCGATCCCGGGACCCTTCGCTTAGAGCAGGCATGTCAGAAATCAGACTCTAAACGTGCAGTTATGTGCGCGGATCGCCAGTCTGTGCAGGTTGCATCAATCAAGCGTTGCTCTTACCCGTTCTTAGCTGGAGGGGTGTACAATAATCTATTCTGCGCTTCTAGAGTTGGATTAAATAGACATTTGGACATTATAAACATAGTTAGCAGAACGAAAAAAACACAGTATTATCAGTGTCTATATTTGACAATTGTGATACAAGAAACTTTAGGCTTACTCAGTTATACTTGACAAAGTAGTGGTTTGTAAAGCATAATTTATTAATATGATTTTTATACAGTATTTGAAGAAAAAAATTGCAGTAATTTCGAAACAACAAGAAACGAACAAGTATTTTATTTTACGCAGTAGGTACTAATTATTTTAAAGTAATAGACCCTACTCTTTCATTGTTCGTGAAGCTTTATTATTTACTGTGACCATTGGTGCACAAATGTTGAAGAAATATTATACTCCCAATTAATTACATGCAGTAGGACATTGTGAAGTTTTTACACTGAAATCATTTCTTTGCCTTATGTCAATATAAATTAATAATATTAATATTAATAAATATAAATTAAACTTAGAATTTAAATTCACATATAGTTTATTTGAAAACGTTGAGAGCAAGTGTCGAAAAGTTGGGAGCGTTACTCTTAATTAAAAGTGTAGTTCACAAGCTGTGAAGCGACGATATTCTCTTTATGTCAGATTTGAAGATTTATTAATATAAGTATATTGAATTAATATTGTGACGTGAGATGGAAAATTTGCCATTATATATTTTTCCAGAAAAATTTTCCGCTTTGCAAATAGTTGTTTTCTTCTCTCCTTACAACTTCAAGAGCCTCACATGTATTTCTCACTATATTCTCATCACTTACCAGTTTATGAAATCAAAGTCCTAAGTCGTCTAATCTTTGATGGCTGTGTTAGTACAGACTCCAAAACAACGCCATTGTCAAGTACGTTTTGCCGTGAGAGTACTGATTAAGAAATAAGCGCTGGCAATATCATATTTTGAGAACTTCACTAATCTGATCTAAATTGTCACCACACAACACTATTACCTCGACATAGGCAGATGAAAGCCTTTCATTTTAAAATAATTATTGTTGGCTGAGGAAAACATTATAACAATTATGTTTTATTTATTTATTTTATTGGGTTATTTTACGACGCTGTATCAACATCTAGGTTATTTAGCGTCCGAATGAAATGAAGGTGATAATGCCGGTGAAATGAGTCCGGGGTCCAGCACCTAAAGTTACCCAGCATTTGCTCGTATTTGGTTGAGGAAAAACCCCGGAAAACACCTCAACCAGGTAACTTGCCCCGACCGGGATTCGAACCCGGGCCATCTGGTTTTGCGGCCAGACGCGCTGACCGTTACTCCACAAGTGTGGACAATTATGTTATATGATTCGTAATTTCTCTTCTCCGTTATCTGTGAACTCCTCACTTTATTTATCACTAGCCGTACCCGTGCGCTCCGCTGCATCTGTTAGAAATAAATATAAAGTAATTACATAATTAAAATAGGACGTTTGATCCAGGCAACAACTTTTACAACAGCGCAAGATAATCTGCTTCGCTCATTACCAAATTTTCTTTTGCATTGCATTTATTGCATATATATTTTAAGTATTTTAACACGATTCAATTGAGCATAGTTAAAATTTGAATTATAAAATAATGGATTGCTAAGCTAACGTACTATTACTGCATACTAAATCAATACACTCTCGTTGTTCGTTAATTCTCTGAGATTAAAATGAGTGTACATAAATATTATTTTAAGAAATACAGAAAACGAATGTACAAAATAGCCTATCAAATTTTCTGTGCATAAGAAGGTATTTTAATCTTACCTGTCCTCGATTTACTCAGACGTTACTGTAATAACATTATAGCATTATGTCCATCTAGAGAAACCACACTTTCCAATGGTGAAATAATAATTAATTATACAAATCGGTTAATTTAGCTTCTGATATCACTTCATACAAACACAGAAACATTCTCTGTAGGCTATGTTTAATAGCTTTCGATTGTTGATGGCCAAGGCCCCTGTTTCGATTGTTGTTGTCCAAGGCCCCTTATAGACGAAGTCATTTGTTCTTAATTCATTGCACCGTCTTAGATGGCGTTATTTTAATTTTAAAACTCATTTATCTCATTAAATATCAGTCCTATCAAAACTTTTTAAAGAATAAAACTTATCGGAAATCATTTGTAAAGAAACTTTTGTTATGTAACATTTTTCATAACAATCAATAATAAGCGAGATATTTCGATTTATTTAATTCAGGCCCCCTTATAACCCCCCTTTTAAATAAAGTATTTTGAATGCCATATAGCCTAAAGTCTAAGTTACAACGAACTTAATTTATATTCCAATTTTCATGTAAATCGGTTCAGCCATTATCGCGTGAAAAGGTAACAAACATACAGACAGACATACAAACAAAAATTTCAAAAATGCGATTTTCGGTTTCAGGGTTGTTAATTATATATGTTAGGACCAATTATTTTTGGAAAATCGAAAATTACCAGAAAAATTTCGGCTACAGATTTATTATTAGTATAGATAAGTTAACTCATTCACAGACACATCCAAATCGGCACTCGTACTGAAACTGTGTTACTGAAACAAAAGCTGCTGCAGGTATTGTATAGCCCTGTCGCGTTCCCCTGCAAGGCGATTCACTCCCTCCAGGTAGGGGAATAGAGAGTGCACATCGCACAGAGACAGTTGCACAATGTGCGCGACTGCGCAATGTGCAGGGTTTTGACATGCCTGGCTTAGCGCACGAATGCTCTACCGACTGAAACACGCCTGGAACCATACACGACGCCGTCACAATTTCTCCCTTTACTGTATATTCACACAACTCAATTGGGCTGACAAGACGCCAGGACCCAGTTGGATGGAAAAGAGTGGATGAAGAAAGAATTATGCTGAAACTGATCAGGAAGGAAAAAAGGAATTGACTGAGTGACTGGCTGAGAAGAAACTGCCTACTGAATGATGCACTGGAAGAAATGGTGAACGAGAGAAGAGTTCGGGGCAGAAGAAGATATCAAATGTAAACGACAATAAGATTATATTTTACGAATCATATGCTGAGACTAAGAAGAAGACAGAAAATAGAAAAGATTGGAGAATGCTGTTTTTGCAGTGAAAAATCTGCAACACTGATATTGCTGGATCAAAGGGAGATTAAAAGACAACACTGTTTTGCATTAAACTAAGCACTTTCTATTCGTATCGTTCTGTAGTTATAAGCAGAACAAATGTTTTATATTCTTTGTGGTTTCGACGAAGTTGTTGGCAAAGCTGTTTGAGTTCTTTTATGATCTGCAGTAACTCATTTTCATGGTTTTTGGCTCCATTCCTCACAGAGCTTATTGTTACGTCATCTTGTGCTACGAGTCTCCGAGAAACCGTTTACAACCTGTTGCTTTATTAAGTGCAAACGCAATTGTTAATCTCTTTCGTCCTTTCAGAGACAAAACTCATTTCAGTTATTTATTCTTATTTCTTTCTGTTTAAAATCCGGAATAACTAGTCAACAAAACGAATTACTCTAATATAATATCTGTACAATTTGTTTTGGGCCAGTGGTTCCCAACCTTTTTTGACCGACGGCACACTTTACTGAACGGCCACGATATGGCGACACACTTACTTGCTTTTATTCTGGAGAAAAAGATGGTGGAACTCTGTGTAGAATATTTTATAGCAGAAGGGGAGATGCACTGCAAGGGAATTTTGTTGTTTTTATCCTCCTTGTCATCAAACTAAGACTTTCAAGATCTAAGCGGGATTAAAAGAAAAATTATATTAAAAACGTAGATATTCACACATATTTCAGTTCCATGATGAAGAATACAACAAAAAGTGCCGAAACCCTGTTCCAGCGCGTTCCGCGAGAAAAAAAAAGCACTGATAACGTCTATGTAGTGTCGTACATCCAGTGTTGTAGATAAGTCGATGTTAACACGCAAAAAAAAAAACAAGCAGCAACTTGATGACATTAGAGAAAAATAAAGATATGTGTAAAAAATCCCAACCTGTCTATGCTGAATGTCCGATAAAAGATTTTTATTATCGTTTTTGAAAACTCACCTATTTGGATTAATGTGAAGTCTGCACTTTGAGAATTGCACAGAGTTTCTCTATACGTGGACTTACGGTTGACAGACCAACACGAAAATAATCTTCAAGATAAATAGTCTGTTCCTTTGTTTAGATTTCACTATTTTTATGGTATAAAATGCTGATTCACTCAAGCATGATGTTGAAAACGGCAATTATAAATGTATTTTTAGTTTATTCGGCACAAATCGACTGATTTGACAAAACTTTTTCCGTATATAAGACACTCGGGATTTTGTTTATATTCATCTCCACGCGACGTAAAACCATATTGCAAGTATTCATCACTGTCTTGTAGAGTAGGCTTTCACGGAAGTTGCCTCAGGTACGCCGAGAAGAATTTTTCGACCTCGAATACCACTCCACTGAAGATGTCTGCCGCAGTTGCAGACGAAACGTCTGGTAGAAAATCAACTAACAGACCACGGCCTATCAGCCCGGAAAATGAATCTAGATCTATATTCATCACTATATTTACGAAACGCAGGGAATTTTCGCTCACATTATTTGAATTAGCACTGCTGTCATCTAATTCAGAACTTGATTCAGATTATCTTCTTCGAATTAAAAACTTGTCCATGATAAAATCTAAATAAAGCAATTTTGATAAAATAGTCGCACTATCACCCGCTCACACGTATATACTGAAACTGGCCAATATGTTCGGACGATTCTAAACTCTGTTTATCACTAAGTGGAAAGAATTAGAGATGGCCGATATTTCACAAACCGATATTTTGTCACAGGTATTTTTTGTCACAGATAAACCTGTGACTGATGACGCGAAATATCTGTGACAAAATATCGCTATCGAAATCTGCTCCGTATTCAGTACTCTGTCACCGTTGCAACGTCTGTGACTGATATTTTCTCCTCTACGTCGTGGGTTTGCGCATGCGCATGATACAATAACAGCAATCGGGCTGTGGTATTTGATTATTTTTTCGTGATATTTTGTTCAATATTATTTTTTTCAAAGTGATGTTGTGTTGCAAAGTTATTAGCGACATTATAATAATATAATCATGAATCTGACATTTTGTTTTCATATTTTAGTCTGTATATATGTTTTATAAATATTCTATGCATTCCCCCGAGATCTTCACATTTTCATATTAAGCTTACTGTCAATTTACTGTATATTAATGTGTAAGTATTTTCCACTCAATTAAAACCGAACGAGACAAAACTGGCTAATATGATGGGCAACTTATTTCGCTAAACTAACCTTGAGGTAATTTCCTTCGTATTCCCCTTATACACCTTGCATATACGAATCTGTGACAGGTCAGGTTTGGTTGGTTTAAGCTTTTATTATGCCTAGACATATACGATCAACGACTAAACTAGCGTTGAGGTAGTTCCCTTCGTACTCCGCATATACGAATCTGTGACAGGTTAGGTTTGGTTAGTTTAGGCTTTGTTATGCCTTGGATATACGATCAACTGCATCTCCACAAAAAATCAAATTCAACGATTTTCACTTCCGAAATTACCTAAACTACCTCAGCGCTAGTTTAACCCGAGGAACTGTCTCTCCAAAAAAAAAAAAAAAAATCCTTATAAATGCAACGATTTTCACATCCGATTTCGCCGAACCTACTTCAGCGCTAGTTTCACCATCTTATTATAAATTATATAATGATTACACGATTTAAATAATAATAATAATAATAATAATAATAATAATAATAATAATAATAATAATACCATTGGTTACCAATACTTTATCTTGTGTAAAATCCTGTCTGAACAACAGTTTTGTTTTGTAATTACTTTCCATTGTTTTTCCGAATACTGATGTTTCGTTAATTTTTATTCTGACTCAATATTATAATGTTAATGCACGACTTAAAATAATTATTTATCCATTATATTATATACAATAAAAAGGATCAATTTTTAAAACGATTAGGATAATCACATAACCTCAATTTCTCCATACCCAACTACATTAAAAAATTATCAACTGATTCCATATCTAAAATCAACTACGATATAACCTCTTGGTATATAAGGTTAACTTTTTACATGTTTCTGTTGAGTTAGCTTAGTATTTATTTGTTTATGGTATATGTACATAACTTATTTGTTGCATTTTCCCATACACACCACTGATGTGTGGCGTGTATAGAGAATTCGTATTCACATTGCACTGCTCTTCAATATTTCCTGTTAATTTTTATCGGTGTGACAAAATATCGGTGTAATTCATGCATATTGTGCTTACTTATCGATATAAAATATCGGTGTGACAAAATCACAGATAAAAGTCACAGATATTTAATTGTCACAGTCACAGTTGTCACAGATACTTGGAAATATCGTTTAAGCTTAACTCTAGAAAGAATAGACAAAGCTTCGTTGCAGGTGTTCACTTTCATTCGAATTATCGCCAGGCAGAGAAATTAAACTCAGCATTGTTGCAGGTGTTCACGTTTCATTTATTAAGTCTGTCTCAAAATAAAATGTACCATATCAAATACTTCGTTGTAAAGTATAAAGAGACTTTCTGGATAGCATAAAATTAATTTTTGAATTCCAAAATTTCATGACACACTAGATGAGGCTGCGCGACACACCGGTTGGGAGCCACTGTTTTAGGCTGTAGCCTCGCTTTCTGTGCTAAAAGCATAAGCTTTGTTTAGAAGTCTCGAGACGACTAATACAATGACTACTCGTATATTTAGAGCCAAACACACGCGGATAATAATAATAATAATAATAATAATAATAATAATAATAATAATAATAATGATGATGATGATGATTTATTTTAGCTGGCAGAGTTAAGGCCGTAAGGCCTTCTCTTCCATTCAACCAACAAAAAGTATACAAACCTATGTATGAACTTACAAAGAATTCAACAATTTGATTTACTTCGGAATAATATGTATGATATGAACAAAGCTCGGAACTTGGGGACTTGTGTCTTTGCACGTGGCTAAGCGACCGGACTTCAATTTCAACAAGCTCCCGCTTCCAGCACGGAGGTACTGTCAGGTCTGCTATAAAAAAAGTGGTTTCTGGCTGGAACAACATATTAGTAGTATTATGGTAGGCTGAAATACGTAATTTTGTAGCATATATATAATAAAAATAAACATGAGCAATATATCAAATTTACTGTTCTGCTCTGCACATTTTATTGCAGTATATGACTACGTACAGTTTCCCTAGAAAAGGATGAGACGATTGAATATTCCTAAGTCTCAGATGTAAGACACTGCGCATGATCAGAGACCAGAGCACTGATACATAAGATAACGAATATTGAGTTACTTAAATTCAGGCTATTTGGTTTCTTACTAGCATCGTTCCGAAATTCACTTCAAAAACTGCAAAAATATGATAATATTGCGTAAATAAAAGATAAATATATACATAAATCGTGTAGTTAAATCGACCATGGACCTTCATGACTAGATCTACACTCCGCACAGAAAGGAAAGCTTTCGTGTCGTTTCCATAGCTCAGACTCTAAGACTTCTGCGTGTTGTGTAAAAGAGTGCGAGTTCGATTGCTAATCTACACAACGATTTTTTTTTTTTTTGTTTAAATAACTTTGAAATTGAGTTTTACAAGTTTTAAGTGTTAATGATCACAGACAATACAAAATTACAAGTTATAATATTGTAAACGTTAATCTAATGAATGCATTTATACATACACACATACAATGTAAATGCATATATATTAAAAACTAACAATTAAAATGAAATTAAAAAATATTCCTAAGCCACACAGACAAACTTTTACAAAGGTTTAGAGTCCTTAGGCTATGTCATTTGTTGAGTAGTTATTACAATATTTTATTAGTAGCTTTCCCATATGTGTAAGAAATGCACTCGCACAAAACAATTTTTGTTAAAACTGTGGCTTTGGATTATTTCATTCTCACCACTTCAGTTGATTTTAACTATTTTATCTACGTGTTTGCAATAGTGTTTAATTTAATGTTCATTCAATTTTAATCATGTTATGATTGAATGAAAAAGCACTGTTGCAGTTATTGACCAATTAGATATATTAATACTAATTATTAAATGCATCTCTTAATTAACCAATTGCAGTATCTTTTGCAAAATCTTGAATGTTTAAGTTGTGAACAATATTTCTGTACTATATACTATAAGACATTAAAAGAATTTGCAATAGATTTGGGGTCCTCTAGTTTATAATCACTGTTTTTAATGAAAAAATATTTTCTTTCTTAGAATATCTACAAGTTTAACTTCAATAATATTCCGAATAGTCTTAATTGCATTATCTGAATGTTGTACTTTTCTATTCGAATGTACTCTATTTTCCTCTTTCATAATTTTTTATAAATTACACCGTACTTCTTGTAGTATTTAAGAACATTAGGATCATTACATTGCAACTCATTACATATAGATTCTTCTTTTTAATACATGAGATTTTTAAGTCCCTGCGTTATCTACATGTTTTTACTTTTGAATTTTTTCACAACATTGAGTGGAGAACACCCACTAAAGTGATTCTGAAATTAAAGTGAAAAATACAATACATTTACTCTTAATATCAGTAGTACCAGTATCATATACGTTTTTCCAAGATTCATTTTGTAGACATAAATGTGAATAGTCACTAGATACAGCATTTACGACCCTTTTTTAGTTTTTAAATTAATATTTTGAAATTGTTCAGTGACATTGGAAACACTTAGGATTTATTTATCATGTTCAGACAAGCCATTGATTATAGGTTCTGTCGAATAGGAATTCAGTCTAATTCTGTGTACAAAACTTTTATCAATGGCTGTGCTACTTCAGCTTGTATACTCTACGACTAAGGTTTCCAGTTTCAAGGAGTGAATTTAATTTACTTTTACGGAAAAGTTCCGAGAGATAATCCATGTTTATGTCACTACAGATCACAAATTCCATATGAGATTTCTAAAGTCTTTTCTTTACAAATTCAATGTTGGCTATAAATATTAATAAATAATGTAAGAAATATGCATGATTGTAGTTAGAAGTCTGATTTACATTATAAAAAGCAAGAAGTTACATTCCGCGGCAACATTCGAAATTTCGATGTTTGGTTTTGTCGTCCAACGCATAAGCACGGACCTATTCAATGCTTATGTTAATAACATAGAATTTAGCTGTAGCAATGTGGTGTCATAACTTGGGATTTGTTTACTTAACGTAATTAGATTTATTTTGATTAGTTTCGCAACAATAATTGGACTTCCTGTTATATCCTGTTATTTAAATATTTAATTTAGGGTTGATTTATTAACTCTTACTGTACAAAATGCCCCTTATTTCAATAATTCTATATCACGCTAAATAGTCATTGTCTACACTAAAGTATTATCGTCATCCCTCATTTCTCCATATTTTTCGACAAATTATACAGTCGAGGAACTCTGAACAAATTAATTACACCTCAATAAAAAAAGAGTTTTACGTGGGATCGAACACGAAACATTTCGGTTGTACGGTGGAACCGGCACGCTACAATATGAGCTACCGAGACAAGACAGTAATAACAGCAGTCCAGAATGTAGATCCGATAGCAGGCATTTGCCATTCGGTATAGAGAAGCAATGATATTTTGTTACCCGAGCTATGTTGTGAAATCGTGGCCTTAAATGGCTGTCTTCTTCGTGATCCTTATTCTGATCCTTGTCCTTGTTGTGGTCTTTGTAACAATTCTTGTTCTATTTGTCATGGTACTTATCGTTATACGTCGATATCGAGTGAACCGCGCTGTAGAACTTTAACTTCCGACAACCAAGAATCGTCTCATTCTTTTTAAGGGTAACTGTACATTTGAAGATTTTCGAACTCATAACTTCTTCGCCTGTTAGTTAAATATGATTTGAAACGAAAAAAAAACTTACTTCCACGTCACATGAAGTGACGGAAGCAAACTTAAAATACTGAATGTTTTCACTGTCGTTCTCTGTTCGATTTTCAGCAGTTGCTAGCTGATTTCGTATCTGAGAAAGATAAGTATATCCTACATTTTTCTCGAAAATAGTTTTCAATTTGTATGTCACTACTGGGGCAGGTTTTCTACGACTTGAGCCATGGCTACGGACAAATTTCCCACCAATTTAATCTTTCAATGAATGCCCGTTTCCAGCGTCTAGTTTTGTGGCGCACAATTTACAAAATATAAATTCTCCATTCGAAGAAAATAATGTATCTCCTCCGAATTCCTCCAAGAAATTTTATACCTAAAATTTAAAGAAATGTATTTTCTAACTTCTATAATATACCCATTCGAATAACACGTATTTTCCAATTCCTCGAACAGGCCGTTTACCTGTAATTCTCTGAATATCATTGGCTTTGGCATGACACAGTTTCTTCGTCCGTCTTCCTGTCATCCGATGTGACCACTTTCTTAGTACATATGACTGTCCCTGAGAGCTTGCAGCGTGAGCTTTGTGTACGTTATACCTGTAACCTTACTCATGTACACGATACACAAGTCCCCAAGTTCCGAGCTTTGGATATGAACTTTCTTGTGTTAAATTTTAACGTACCTTGTTAACATGTTTCGGCCTATTTTCGATCATTTTCGGAACTGGTCGTTGTTGTCTTGGCGCCTCTTGTTTCCTGTGTGGATGCGTTCGTAGTATAGAGTCAAAGCGTGTATGACGAAATTGAGTTGTGTGTTGAGAATATCGTTGGGGTGTGTTTTCGTGTGTTTGTATATTTGATATTGTTCTAGTGTGTTGAGTTATTGGCTTTTTGGTTCGATGTGCAGTATTTCCATGTCTGTGTTGATGTTGGTTGATGCCAACCACACCTATAGAGACATCAACACAGACATGGAAATACTGCACATCCAACCAAAAAGCCAAAAACTCAACACACTAGAACAATATGAAATACACAGACACACGAAATCACACCCCAACGATACTCTCAACACACAACTCAATTTCAAAACACATACACTCTTTGACTCTACACTATGAACGCACCCACACAGGAAACAAGAGGCGCCAAGATCAACAACGACCAGTTCCGAAGATGACCGAAAATAGGTCGAAACATGTTAACAAGGTACGTTAAAATTTAACACAAGAAAGTTCATATCATAACATATTCCGAAGTGATACAGTGTTAAAAGTTGTGTATCAAGATGTATAATTTGATTTAGGTAAGAGTTATATGTATACAAGAGTTATTTACGAATTAAACAGCAAAATACTATGAACTATTAAGTAAACACTGAAATACAAACTATGTAGCAGAATTAAGCTAAAATACCTAGAATGTTAATATATTTCACATAATGTTAGATAATAGAAAGAGATTATTATGAGACAATTTTGAAAATACAGCACTATCAGGATGCATGTCTAAAGGAAGAAGTAACAATGTAGTTAGTATGATTGGAGTGAAATACTAAGAAGGTTATCTTTTAAGCAGTTTTTAAAAGTGTTTATTGTCTTGCAGCTCCTAATACTTTGTGAAAAGGAATTCCATTGTCGCGAGGTGGATACTGTAAAAGATGATGAATAACAAGATGTTCTATGAAGAGGTATACTTAGCGTGCCACAAATAAGTGATATGTTATTTACGTCGTGGTTAGAGTATAGATAAGAGAAACGAGACGAAAGGTAATTTGGTGTTGAAGTGTAAAGAATTCGAAAGAGTAAAGACAAAGAGTGTAAAGTTCTACGTTCTTTAAGTCGGAGCCACGAAAGACTTGCGAAGGACGGTGATATGTGATCATATTGTCGGATGTTAATTCTTGTACTTCACTCATAAACAAACACGGCCCATTATAATGGGATTATGAGTAGCGGCTTGAATCAGACACGTCATGTAGGTAAAATTGCCATACATCCCGAATTTTTAGCTTAAAATTATCCCTCTTAGGTTTTTCCTCTAACTTGATCTTGTAATCGGTTTAGTTACATTCATGAACACATCTACACGCTCACACACGAGTGTGTGTTCACTTATTTCTATACACACATACCTCTATTGAATTTGATTTATAATTAGTATTTGATTTATAGTTGCTCCCTCAGCACTGCCTCTTGCACTTCTAGCCCATTGTGTACCAACCACTGGTCATTTTTTCTCTTGCGACCACCTTTGCCCCGAACGTCCTCTACTTGTTTTCTTTTTTTCCTTCGGTCCAAACTGATGCCACTTAGGTACATCTGTCCTGGTGCATTCTGGCTACATGATCTCCCCATCGCCGTTTGAGTAGATGTGCTCTGATTGCTGTAGCGTTTCTTAATTCCTCGTTTTCTGGACTTGTAGCTAAAATACCCCCAGCTAGAATCACATTAGATAACTGCAGCATGTACAGTAATTTGTTTGCATGATTTGTTGTTTTATTTTCTATTGCTGATTAACGTTTGTTTTATTTAATTTCAGGTAAGTGGAGAAATAGCATCATTCAACTGCCTAAAATGCCGTGCTGGTGAGTTATGTTGTAACATTCAAATTATATTTTCGATCACATGATATTTAATGAATTAGATATTTCAGTTTCTTTAGTATAAATAAAATCGTATAATTTTGTGAATCATATTATTTCTGACAAATAGCATATTATTCTATGTTTCCGAACTTAATTCAATAGCGGGTTAAACAGTGTAACTGCTCGTATGTCGTATTTTCAGTTGTTTTTTTGTTTAACAATTTCAGTTGTGCTTTGTTCCTCGATTTCGTTACAAGTTGATTCTAAGAATACACGTGTTTGTAGCTTTTATTTGGTAATACTTTGTCGTTGATTTACTGATGCCTTTTCTTGATGAAATCTTATCAGTTTAAAAAGATAATAGTAATAATACTTGAAACGTTTGGAGACATTGAACCTTTAATAAAACATGTAAATTCTTTCTTATACATTGTCGTTATTTATTTATTTATTTATTTGAAAGTACATAGGCATTGCTGCTCATAAAAGCACCTTCCTAACATTTCTATTTTACAAGAAAGAAAAAGAAGAAAATAGTTGATAATGTGAAACAAATTTGCAGCACAGCATTATAACTAAGCTGCTGATTTATGCCTATATGCCTATTTTAATCCTTAACCCGAAGGCGGAAGATTTCAGGTTACATATCCATTTTAAGACATTGTGAGTATTATATGCGAATTCTTCTATAGTCCCTATAATTGCCTATTTCACTAGTAAATGCCTATTTATTTATAAATGCCTAAAAGTTGCCTAAATATCCGTATTATATATTATAATTGAATTTACTGCCCATTCTATCGACATTTTTTGAATGTCTAATTTGTTTCTTTTTTATCTAGCAGAGGGAAGTGATATACAACTATCGATAATTCTGTGTGTTACGTTTTACTGCCAGCAGAGCGCGGAGAAATTCGAATAATTTAAAATCAACCAATAAGAAAAAATGTATTTCGAAAGCCGCATGAATATAGTAGTTGACTAGGGTAGTTGTTTTAAACTGTGTATCCGTTATGTGAGTTTGTGAATTGAGTATGGAGTTTAGTTTTCTGCTGTAATACGTGAAGTGGAGATATGCCAAAGCAAGAGTCATCAGAAGCACTGATTGGAAAAATACATTGACATTACTGCGTTCCCACTGGTTTGGTCCCCAGCTGAGATTGGATCCCTCAAGTATTGCCCCATCACTTCATGTGAAGTGGAAGGGAGTTTCTCCCAATTTAAGAAAATTCTTACAGACAATAGACATCAGTTCTCATTACAATATTTGGACGAATATTCAATTAGTCACTGCCATAATGACATTCCTATAGAAAGTAGTGTATAATACTACGCTATGGTCGTGTTAGCCGTTGAGAATTAGAAATTTGTTAGTGCCTTTTTAAATGCCTATTTTAGAATTTGAGAGGGTTTGGAATTGAATGGGTTACATCAGGTGCTTGTCTATGCGGATGATGTGAATATGTTAGGAGAAAATCCACAAATGATTAGGGAAAATACGGGAATTTTACTGGAAGGAAGTAAAGAGATAGGTTTGGAAGTAAATCCCGAAAAGACAAAGTATATGATTATGTCTCGTGACCAGAATATTGTACGAAATGAAAATATAAGAATTGGAAATTTATCTTTTGAAGAAGTGGAGAAGTTCAAATATCTTGGAGCAACAATAACAAATATAAATGATACTCGGGAGGAAATTAAACACAGAATAAATATGGGAAATGCCTGTTATTATTCGGTTCAAAAGCTTTTATCATCCAGTCTGCTGTCAAAAAATCTGAAAGTTAGAATTTATAAAACAGTTATATTACCGGTTGTTCTTTATGGTTGTGAAACTTGGACTCTCACTTTGAGAGAGGAACATAGGTTAAGGATGTTTGAGAATAAGGTGTTTAGAAAAATATTTGGGGCTAAGAGGGATGAAGTTACAGGAGAATGGAGAAAGTTACACAACACAGAACTGCACGGATTGTATTCTTCACCTGACTTAATTAGGAACATTAAATCCAGACGTTTGAGATGGGCAGGGCATGTAGCACGTATGGGCGAATCCAGAAATGCATATAGAGTGTTAGTTGGGAGGCCGGAGGGAAAAAGACCTTTAGGGAGGCCGAGACGTAGGTGGGAAGATAATATTAAAATGGATTTGAGGGAGGTGGGATATGATGATAGAGAATGGATTAATCTTGCTGAGGATAGGGACCAATGGCGGGCTTATGTGAGGGCGGCAATGAACCTCCGGGTTTCTTAAAAGCCAGTAAGTAAGTAAGTATTTTAGAATTTTGAATGCCTATTTTGCCTGCCTATTTCAACTGTTTTTAGTGCCTAAAAATCCGCAGCTTGATTATAACGTATACAATGAGTAAACTGAATAATCTGAATATACTGAATATAATGAGAGAGTGAGAGAGGTAGTTTTTTAAAAACCAAATTTGCATAAACGTGTTCCTTAAATATATAATCTGTTTCTGAAAATAAATTTTTGTTGGATTCAGCGAGGAAGGGTGCCAAAGCAAGTGACACCCAAGGCTAGACTTCCCTATAGCTATTCCAACCCTCCAAGGGTCTCCACATGCCTCTTTAATGAAAGTGAACAAGGTTTTGGCGTCTCGACGATTGTTCATGCAGAACTCTAGACGCATTTCATTAGTCTCCCAGTTAATCAATCCGAGGACACAACACGGCCTCTCTGCAATTTCCGGTTTCTGAACTTGGTTACACCGATCTCAATTAGTTCTACTATTTTCGTAAGGTTCTTGAATCTTTAGCGTCCTTATTTCAAGTTAGCCGTCACATTCGTTCATTTTCCCGAAAATTAACGACTATTTTAAAACAATTTAAGTGCAATGCGCAGCTTCATGATACCGAAATCAACGAATCAGTACATACGTGCGTAATTTGTATCAATGCGTTAACTATTATCGTGTGTTTTTAATCAACGTCTTCCTATCGGTTATTACATAGGCCAGTATAGGCCTATACGAAAATTTCTTTCTTTTACAGTCTATTATAATCTAACATAACAGAATTTGTATTGATTCGGTCTTAAAATTATCTTTGCAGAATTTAATTTTCTTAACATTTATCATCTACTTCTTTTTCATTGTTGCAATCGTAATCTTGATCATCTTCTAGATTTTCTTAATCGTGATCATCATTGTCTTCGTCATAATCTTCATGGTCTTCATCATATTAATGATAATGACCACTGTTATCCTCAAAATCTTTACTATATTCATGATCTTCATAATCATCGTTATGTTTTCTTTTTCATGATCATCAACAACGATCAGGTTGGAAGATTATGTTATATTCCACCCTGTATGGTAGTCTAGATCAATCATTTGTTAGGTCTCAATAAAGAATCTTTAAAGAAAATAAAATTTAATGACAATGTTCGAGTGAAAACGAATATACAAAACTATCTATGGCATCAGGATGAAGATTTCTGTCTTCAGGAATTCTGGAGCTTGTAAACTAATAAGAATAAAATTAATACATTTTTATAAGAGAAGTGGAATATAGGTTTGTTGAACATGACGAAGTTAAGGTATATAAAATAAATACATATCAGGGGTTACGATCTTTTGTTTACTGATTGACCTTCTACAAGATGTTTAAAAGATTGGAAAATACGTTCTAAGTATTATAATGTATTTACTCGTAATTTTTAGTAGAAACTTGATGCTCTTTTTCAGTGTAATTACATTTCTTGCGTAAATGTTATAATGTAGCCATCGTCATACATTTCGGTACAAAATTGTTTACCCTTGAAAATGAGTATTGATAAGTAAACACCTGGTCGTGTTCAAGTGTCATTTAAATAATTTGGAAACACAGATTGTAAGTTTACCCACTCATCACAGCTACGTTTCCTGCAATCAGTTTGTTGTTTATATTGTACAGCAGATGTTACTTGAGCTTCTTGGAATAGAAATATTTTGCATTTCTTCTAGCGTAGTGACTAAGTAAAACGAGTGACTAAACTGTGGTTATACAGTTTTGAATGCGCGGAGTACTTCACTTCCTAGAGCGCTACTGTTCCGGTTTAAAATTTTGTCATCAGATTTTCCTATGCCAAGTGACACATAATAGCGCGTTTTAAAGCAGGAAGTGGCAGGAAATGTAGGGCAGTTAGTTTCATATCTGCAGAAGCGAGATATAACGAGTTATTTGTTTTTGTTAACTGGAAAACTATGGTTGATTAAGGTATGTGATGTACAGTATTTGGATGTTTATATTTTGGCTCTAGATAAAATGGCGTTTCATACATACAGTTCACAGCTATTGAGTAACGGTTAGCGCGTCTGGCCGCGAAATCAGGTGGCCCGGGTTCGATTCTTGGTTGGGGCAAGTTACCTGGTTGAGGTTTTTTCCCGGGTTTTGCCTCAACCCAATATGAGCAAATTTCAATTTATTTATTTATTTCAAATATACAGAATAAATAAATATAATTACAAAACAAACAAAGAGAAATACAAATAAAATAATACAAGCAATATAAAAAGAAGATACAGTAGTATTAACAAAATTTGAGACCGAATGAGCAGCGCTCGTGCTCGGTCGCAGTTCAGATATAATATTAAAATAAAAAATAATAATATAAATAAATAAGTAAAATAAAATAGGAACTAAAATATAATTACAGCGGCAATGGAATTATATAATATAATATTAACACTATAGAAGAATAATATCGCACGTGAAAAGTAGGACTAATATATATTTCAAAATTATAGAATACAAATATAATATAGGTTGATTAATTGATACACATAGGCTATAAATTTATTTAATCAAATTGAAGATATTAACACGTTTCTAATTTTCTTGTTATATGTTAGTGGGTTACATGTTAGAAATTCTGGGTGTAATTTAGTTAAAGCATTGTACAACCGAGGGCCAAAATTTATGCTATGCTTTAGACCAGCAGATGTGAGACATTTAGGTTCTACTAATGTTGAATTAATATTTCGTCTTGTGTCATAATTGTGTGTCTGTAATACAAACTTATTACGATTTTTATGATAAAATTTTAACAGCGTATACTTATAAATTTGTTCAATATTAAATACATTAAAAATGCTGAGTAACTTTCGGTGCTGGACCCCGGACTCATTTCACCGGCATTATTGGAGCAATAGTAACAGTAACAGGCATAATTAAATGATTTCACCAATACAATCAAGAATTATTAATAATTGATATAACTATTATATTACTAACAATAATTCAATGATGACGAAATATTGTACGAGAAGGGACGCTAAATAACATAAGATGTTGATAAAGCGTCGTAAAATAATCTACTAAAATAAAAAACATACATACATGCACGAAACAGTTTCGTGAAATAAACTGTTCCAAAGAGTGTTACACTGCTCCAGTGGTCACTTCAACGTTCCACATGGTTCCAAGAGAGAAACAGTTCAATAAAACAGCTTCCCTGTTCTTTACTGTCAGTAAGGACCACGTGTAGCTCTATCATCGACCTCCAATTGAAAGTAGATATAATATCGATGTTTCACACGGCCTTCGTGCAACGTAGTCTATGTACGACAGCGCAATTTAATTGTACGAATCAAATTCCCTAATAAATCTCATATTCATTATTATTAGCGCCCATTGATGGAGAATATATTCATAGTGCTCAAACATAGTGTTAATTACTAATATACCGCGAAAAATATTAACGGCTAATATCTTATCGTTATTAAACTTTCCTAGAGTTATATGCGTTATTTTTACCAAAATCGATTCATTTTGAATTGTAGTTATTTACTGTGCCCTGGACAGTGACCTACGAAAAATAACTTTCGTCGTCTTAATACACTGAACAGCTTATTTTTAGACGATTCAAGAGCTTTGAAACATGTTCCTGAAGCAGAGGAGAAGTTGAAAAAACACTTGGAACAGTTGGTACTGATGTTGTAAACATATTCTTATGAAACTGTTTCTCTGAAACTGTTATTTTGGAACAGCTTCGTTCATGAAACAGTTACAGTCGAAACTGTTTCTTAAAAAGAACAGTTTATCCCATCTCTAATACATATATGCACATGCATACATACATACATACATACATACATACATACATACATACATCTAATTAATTCATCTTCTACAGGCGTTGTGAACACTACATGTTTTATGTTTTTCCACAAAACAGTCCACCGGTATAAGGTCAGGTGATCTGGCTGGCCATGAGCTAGGACCGCCTTCTCAACTACTAACCAGAACATGATCTGTCATACCCAGAGCATAAAAGAGGAGGAGGGATAATATGATCATGAGCTAGCGATGACGTAATTGTCAGACAGGGTTTTATTTACCAACAATTGAATTATAATTCCAAGACAGATCCGGTGGCTATTGATTCCTTATGTCAAAATGTTCCGACATCTCCTCCGAATCGCCCCTTGGAATTTGTCGATAGAGTTCGGGAACTGGCTGTGTACCTACATACGAAATTAGCTGATCGACATGCAAAAGCGGCGGCATGCGGTCAAAAACCGGAATCTTGTACAATAAAATGCCCCAAAAATGTAATCGCAAAGGATATAAACGGAAAAGTAAAAAAAGATGGCGACGAAAATGGTAAAAAGAGCAACGGGCACAATAACGAAACAGCTTTTGTGCGAGATCGTGCGTATTTGCTTGGTTTCCGCACAAAACCAATCCGCGGAAAGTCTAAAATTCCACATTCAGTGTTCCCAACCTAACACACATAACAATTTCCCTCTTCTTACCGCTTAAGTGACATATTGATTTTACTGCTTTAGGCTTTTAACATATTATTTTTAGAGACGTTCAATATAGTAACAATTATAAATTGGAAACTTACCACTGCAATTTCACCTAAGTTGCACTGTTAATTATTGTTTTTAAAAATTTGCAAAAATTAAGTAAACTCCACAACTCCACTAAAGTTACTGCATTCGTGATGCAAGTAACATTAAGGAAGCCGTGAAAAAATCAACAAGATTCCAGACTTATCATAGACTGGGGGAAAAAAAGACAGACGTATACCACGGCCTGCTTGAGTATAGTAAACACAGAAAACATTTTAAAGCAACAATGTTGAAGATAGATATTTTTGTTTTGCTCAACTACTTTTCGCTTTTTCAAACTTTTCCTCGAACATGAAAACTTCAACATACCGCTCTTGTAACGCATATTATTATTAGACGATCGTACTCTTTTTTTTTTTTATTATTTACCGATACTGTTTACATGTCTCATAAGTTGACAATATCACACGTTGCGTGGTTACTATACAAACAAAAGACAAACAGTGTTAGAATATTTCCCGTACGCTGTGTGGAAAGTAAAATAAACAAAACACTATTCGAGTGTTACTTGCATTTACAATATCTGAAGTGTGATAATAATATGTACTGTACATGTGTCACACTGTCTTTTCACTTAGGTCACATAACTTATGTTTTTGAAAAAAAAAAAATACGCTAATTATTATTCAAGAAGTTATTTTTTGAAATGACCATATGTATTTTCGTAACTCATTCTACATTTTTCAGAAATCATTGAAGCCCAGTCGAGTTTCAATTTTGTCAGTACCGAAATTTGGAATAAAGTGGGCAAAAGAAAATCCAACCTGGCAACTAGAAAATCACTATAATCCACCAGCGTATGTAGTAAAGGGGAAAAATGGTTAGGTTTTACCCTTAATAAAGTAAGAAGAAATGGCCTATTGACGACGTCTCGCTAGCAGGAAATAAAGAGAAAGGGGAAGAAATGTCTGAAGAAAGTGAAATAAGAAGAGGAGTACAAGGATGCCCTTTATCATCTATCCTGGAGGATTTGGTGAAGAACTGTTTTCAGAACATGGGAGGGGTAAAAGTAGGAGAAAGAAGAATAAAGTGCATAAGATTTGCTGATGATATGGCATTGTTAACAGAAGAGATGATACTAAGGAATATGCTACTGGACCTAAATGACAGCTGTGAGCGGTATGGGATGAAGATAAATGCAAACAAGACGAAGACCATGGTTGTCGCAAGAAAAATAAAGAAGGTAAACTTGCGAATTCAAAAGGAGGCAGTAGAGCAAGTGAACAGTTTCAAATACTTGTGGTGTACTATGAGCAGTAACATGTCAAAATGAGGATAACAATTGCAAGGGAAGCTTTTAATAGAAAAAGGAGCATCTTCTGCGGTCCTCTGGAAAAACAACTGAGGAAGAGACTATTAAGGTGCTTTGTATGGAGTGTGGCATTGTATGGGGCAGAAACATGTACATTACGACGAAGTGAAGAGAAACGACCAGAAGCACTTGAAATGTGGGTATAGAGAATTATGGAGCGGGTGAAGTGGACAGACAGAATAAGAAATGAAGTTTTGTTGGAAAGAGTGGGTGAAGAAAGAATGATGCTGAAACTGAAAGAGGAAAAGAATTGGTTGGGTCACTGGCTGAGAAGAAACTGTCTACTGAAGGATGCACTGGAAGGAATGGTGAACGCGGCAGAATAAGATATCAGATTATAGACGACGTTAAGATATGTGGATCATATGCGGAGACAAAGAGGAACGCAGAAAATAGGAAAGATTGGAGTATCCATGTTGAATCTCTCGTACACTACTTTTAACACTTTAATATAAATAATTGATTAAATGGCGATCTTACTCGTGTTAATTATGTAAGCATGTGCGGCTTACAGCTGTTTCGGTGCTACTTGACACCATCCTCAGAGCCTTCTATGTCTCTGGGCCATCTCAACTTCGTTGCCTGTTATGTGGGTGCGTTCGTGTGATGAAGAGTTGTGTCAAATAGTGTGTGTGTTCTGAAATTGATCTGTGTGTTGAGAATTTGATTAGGGTGTGTTTTAGTGTGTCTGTATATTTCATATTGTTCTAGTGTGTTGAGTTTTTAGTTTCTGGGTTGTATGTGTAGGATTTCCATGTCTGTATTCATGTTATTGTATGTGTGGCTAGTATTAGTTATGTGTTCGGCATATACATCACACTAACATACGGAAACAAAAACACACACAAGATCGCATCCTCATTCAGAAAACAGAAATACAACATAGCATACACAACAGAAAACACACTACAAAGACATCTTAACACAGAAACAACATAAACAAATAAATACAATCACACAGGCTTATACAAACTCACATGCAATAGTTGCGACAGTTTCTACATTGGACAGACAGGCAGATCATTCCAAACTCGATACAAAGAACACATTAAAGCAATAACCAGAGGACACAATACATCTACATATGCCGAACACATAACTAATGCTAACCACACATACAATAACATAAATATAGACATGGAAATCCTACACATACAACCCAAAAACAAAAAAAAAACTCAACACATTAGAACAATATGAAATATACAGACACACTAAAACAAACCCTAATCAAATTCTCAACTCACAGATCAATTTCAGAACACACACACTATTTGACACAACTCTTCATCACACTAACGCACCCACATAACAGGCAGCGAAGTTGAGATGGCGCCGAGAAGAAGGCTCTGAGGATGGTGTCAAGTAGCACCGAAATAGCTGTAAGCCGCACATGCTTACATAATTAATACGAGTAAGATCGCCATTTAATCGAGTGGAGTATGTTCGGTTTGCAGTGAAAGACGTGCCCATGGGCAGAAAACTTATGTATGTATGTATGCATGTATGTATGTATGTATGTATGTATGTATGTATGTATGTATGTATGTATGTAATTTCTTCTGAGCCTGAAATGTGAAATAATTGTAGTACAAGAAGAAAGAAAGACTTGCTTCTTCACTTCACTTTCGGACTGGGGGAACGCCCTCTCCCCACGTTCGTTGCCCTGGCCGTGACCTGTAGGCCTATGTACGTTACTACTGTTCAGCATTCGCATAGTCTTTATTCCGGCGTGCTTTACCACTTAATGGCTTTTGTTGTATAATGAATCTCATTTACCTCCGACGATTTGTGACTGTCGTTGCAGCCACGTGTTTGTCGTTGCGTGACCCAAGGCCGTGCCGTTGTCACTTCCCTCGTACAACAGACGGGTGCATAAATATTCACTTACCCATCCTGAATATTTGGTTGAGGGGCCGAGGGATGCATAAGGGTAGCACCTGACAAAATGTTTGTCTGTGCGAATCAATACAAGAGAGAGAGAGAGAGTGGCAGAATACAAGCATAGGAAATTAAGGCTTGTTCACAATAAACCGGGAACGAGAACCAGAATGAAAACGAGAAGCACAGGACGTAGACGACTATACATATCGATATGCATGTCAATAACGATATGTAAAGTCGATATTACGCATTCTGATGTTATTTGTGTATAATTGACCAATGGCGTTCTCTCATGAGTACAAGGCAGCCAACATAAACACAGGTTAACCAACTTCGAAATTTCAACTGAAACATTTCATTAGGTACGGCACTGTAAATATGCCCATGCATCTTTATTATCACAACCTATTTTTAAGTCTATAATAACGTAAAATAATTACAGAAGAAACATTTGTTATAGAACAAAAATAAACACAACAGTAGCTATTGAATTGAAGCATGAATGTGTAGTGTGTAATACAATCAATACAGTAATAAAATATGATTCACTTACGATCGGTGTTCAAAGATGCAGCTATTGAAAGCCACGTATTCTTCTTCATTTTCTCATCTTTATACGAGGCGCGCCGCTTATCGTAAACGTGAGGATTTTCCTCAACACTCAATATTAGAATCTCATCAAATAAAACTTGCTCCATGATGCAAAGCACAGAGCAAAATAATGCATAGGTTATGTCACGGTCTTCTTTCTGCAAAATATACGATGACAAAATAGCTTTTAATGGCAATAGAATGAATCTAGTGGGCTGTGATCGGAAACGTGAACACCAAAGTTGAAACTTGGTCAACTCTCCGTTCCCGATCCCGGGCTCCGGCAAGCTTTTCGTTAATTGTGAATGCTCACATTTAAATGTACACATTTTAACAATTTTACTGTTTTCGTTTTCGTTTTCGTTTTCGTTCCGATTCTCGTTTCCGGTTTATTGTGAACCAGTCTTTAGGTTTAAAACGACCAAACAATGTGGAAAAGCTAGATTGAACAGAAAATGAAGAAATGAGAGGTCAATATCGAAATAATTACTTCATAAAAATGGAAAAACAATAGATAATAATAATAATAATAATAATAATAATAATAATAATAATAATAATACGACACTCAGCTATGAGTTCAGTACAAGCGTGTACCGCTACCAAACCTGAGGACTTGATTTCGATTCCTTGCAGAAAAGTGGAGTTCTGTTTGTCGCTTATATCTCCTCAATATACATTTGTCATAACGTTTATTCTATGTTATCTTAATCAACAACATTGCACCATAAGAAAGCTATAAAATTTCACCGTTTATGAATTAAAAAAACTAATAGGGAAGTAGATATTAATATTTTTGTTGGTTATTTAACGACGGTGGGATTGGTGAGAGTAAAATGGTATTTGGCGAGATGAGGCCCAGGATTCGCCATAGATTACCTGACATTCGACTTACAGTTTGGATAAATATCTGAAAAAACTCAACAAGGTAATAAGCTCAAGCGGGAAACGAACCCACGCCCAAATGCAGTTCAGGATCGGCAGGCAAACGCCTGAGTCGACTGAGCTACACCGGTTCCCAGATATGAACGATAAAATACGAAAATTTATTGTGAAGGCTTACAATAAGAAGAAACTAAGTGGAAAAAGTAAGGACAGAAACCACATTTAAATACGAGTATTATAAAGTGACGGCAATTATAGGGGAACAACTTAGTAAACTCCGTTGGTCTGCGCATGCGTCAATCTTAAAGAGTGGCACAATATACTGGGTGTTCATTTCAAAGTGTGTCATGACGTCACTGTTGTTGGGTCACCGATTTGAAGCGAGTTTCAGCTTATATGTTAGAGAAGTTGCCTATTATTTAAGGCGTTCTTCAATCTGAACTTGAGAACGTGTACGGTATAACTTGAACGTCGTAGCAACAGATGGCGGTCTGTACGGTCTGTGTGCTACCATAACCTCTTTCGAACTGTGTTTTGCGCCGGCAAGTCGTACGCAGGGTGTTTGTTATCATCGGTTGCGTACGGTAACATTCCACAACACAAATCAAATGCTCCGTGTCCATGTTGACCGTCGAAGTTAATGTCAACAAATACGTAAGTAATCGTCTTATCTCTCGCCCCATATCCCGAAAGTACGTATTTCCAAACAGTTGACATTCCTGCCACTACCGGCGTTACCGTACGTATCGGTAGGTACTCTTCAGAATGAACGCCATACTTGCTAGGCAACTTCTCTGCCTCATAGGTTATACACCTCTGCGGAAGTGTAGGAAGATTGAATTCTCTAGGCTCATCGGCTAGCCACATGACGGCATACAGCGAGCCATGACACATTTTGAACTGAACACCTAGTACTATTCGACTTTGGAATGCTCTAGTGAGTAATGTCAGGGACTGTTAGACATCAAACCAATTTAAGAATAAACTAAGGAAATATTTTTCTAACAATTCTTGTTAACAATAATAGCTGTCTAAAGTTCCTCAATGTTTAATAGTTATATGTATCACATAATCATCAATATCAATAAAGTACATAAGTGAATATAAAATACAGTGACACAGATCTTTGATGATTACATGTTTCAGTATATTTTAGTGTCGTTCTTACAATATTTTCAACTAATAATTAATTAAATTAAGGAATGTTAGTTTGTATTATGAAATCAGGGGGGAGGGGGAGTGACACAGTATTGTATTGTGTATTGTATAATTGTATTGTGTATTATGCAAATCGTATTGTGTATTGCTCATCATTTTATTATGTATTGTTTATATTGTGTATACCACTGCCACCGGGTGCTTGCCCACTTGCAGTGTAAATAAATACATACATACATAATAAACATTTAAATTATCTCATTATTATTATTATTATTATTATTATTATTATTATTATTATTATTATAACTACTGTTTATTACCAGTGTTTATTATTATCTCACTAAACGACATTTCATACAAGTTGAGAGGATGCGAAGGCATTTCTTTCCCCTTCTACTTGCCCTGAGTCCGTCAGTAACAGACCGGTAGCTGTTACCTCTTATACCTGCACCCCCCAAGTTGTACACACAAGAAAATAAAATATTAAATAAAGTACATAAGTGGATATAAAATACAGTGACACAGATCTTTGATGATTACATGTGTCAGTATATTTTAGTGTCGTTCTTACAATATTTTCAACTAATAATTAATTAAATTAAGGAATGTTAGTTTGTATTATGAAATCAGGGGGGAGGGGGAGTGACACAGTGCAGATTGTCCCATTGTGTATGCTTGGAGTAGCAACTAGCGGTGAAGAAAACCTTTATCTTCTGCTGTCAGTAGCTTTTTAATGTGCCAGTTGATATAAACAACAAAAAAATGAAATGCAAACGCTTAGTATAGATTTTCGAAATATAGATTACCGGTAAACATTTTCAATAATAAGAATTTTCACTATATTCAAAGTCAATTAGTCGAACGTTGGTAAGATGGACAGAAGCATCTTCCCCTTCACGAATGGCAGAGAGTAGAGGGGAAAGCCTATCAACCAAACTGAAATGGAGATTAACATTACTTATTAAACTTTCATTATTTACTTTCATGTTGTTTGACGGATATGGATAGTCACGTATCAGAGATTGTTTAATATATTATATTGGTAATTGAAGTGGAATGCACCTGTTTTAATAAAAATGAAACTGAATAAACAAAGCTTTCTTGACTAGTAATTGTCCATAGAGTTCAAGGAAGATTGTATAGTTGGCACAACTGGTAACAAGAGAACAGCTCATCATAACATACTACTGCCATCTAGCGGAATATTTGTAATGATGAGATGGTACAATAATACATTTTCAAGACAGTTTAGTAAGTCAGTTAATATTTTATTGTATTAGAGTACTTTATTTCTTTTAATCGTTATATACATTCTTCTAATCGTGTAATAATAAATTAAATCCCACTCGAATTTTTATTTTCTCTAGATAAATCAAATTCTCTAATGAGAGTACTGTAGATAACATTGTAAAAGGTAATTGTAATTGTCTTGCTATGCATAATAATATGACCAACGACACATGTAGAAAGTCTGGTGTTAAAGGTGTTTAATGAATTTTCCCCGCATCTAGCAAACCTTAATGAGCTAGAAACCATTTTTTTAGTTCTCTTTGGAAGCATGTGCCAATCCGTGGGTTGTCTCTGCTTTTTGCCGTTCATCGTTTGTTGAAAAATTGGAAACCTATTAGATCTTATTTTCTTTCTCTTGGAGAAGAAGACACTAATCCTATAATTTGGTCTGTCATTAAGAATCAGGAGAACCGAAATGACCATGAGGTAACACTTTCTGAGTGTTATATATATAAAACCATATGAGATTTGTAACAAAAACAATGGGAAATCAAGATTATGTGCATGAAATATTAAATAAATTAATATATAATCTGGAAGTAACAATTCGCGATGGTTTTTATGGGTTTAAAATGCACCAAATTTTAAGAAACTTTGTCCATCAAATCAGGTGTCTTCTAAAAACGATTTGCTAAGGGTTTATCAAGAAGTGAGCCGACTTTACTTGTGATTTTCATTTATAGAAACCAACAACATTAAATCTGAAGGTCTCACAGATATTGTAAAAGCAAATAAACTGAGATTTGATGGAGATGGACTATACTATGAATTCAACGTGTCCCAAACACTAATAACGATGGATGTACCGACGGATCAGAAAAGGGTGGAGATTTTTAGCAAATCCAGTAGCAGTGCCCCCAACATAGTCGCATGTGTTACATTCACATGAGAAATTCTGTAGTTGAACGCGTGCTTTCAATATAGGAAAACCTATCGACATATGAGTGGTACAGACTTAATCTAAAAACGGTTGGGAGTGAACTTTTCGTAATGTTGAACTATAGGATGACTTGTATGGAGTTACACCGGTTTGTTACCAGTGACGGCAGCAACTAGTGATGGGAAATATGCCTTCAAGTCCACACCTGTGGAGTAACGGTTAGCGCGTCTGGCCGCGAAACCAGGTGCCCGGGTTCGATTTCCGGTTGGGGCAAGTTACCTGGTTGAGGTTTTTTCCGGGGTTTTCTCTCAACCCAGTATGAGCGAATGCTGGGTAACTTTTGGTGCTGGACCCCGGAACTCATTTCACCGGCTTTATCACCTCCATCTCATTCAGACGCTAAATAACCTAAGATGTTGATAAAGCGTCGTAAAATAACCTACTTAAAAAAATATGCCTTCAAAAGTCTGCAGCAACAGAAAAATTAAAAGTAAATTCATGTGGAAGTATTAAGTCCTCCCACTCCCACAGAATATGTATTCAGTGTCCAGACATTTCGACTTCAAAAGGTGGCAACCCTATCCTTAGGTAAATTGAATTACAGGTCAACTGAGAGCGGACATGTCTGTACAAAGTCACGATTGTAGTTTATCTCACCGGTTTCCACTGTCCTTGGCCATATTGCACCAGAGAACAAGAAACTAGAGAGACTGAGAGAAACTATGAATACAGGGGCAGGCTATAAAGGCTAATCCCTGGCTTGAAGAGGAACTTATGGTAATCCAGGATAGTAAACAATGCTTGCGACGTATTGTACGAGCCTGACTCAAAAAGCAAGCCGTGCAAGAAGGTACAAGATTGCATGTGTTGTGTGAGGCTTGTCAGGTAACAGATTGTTGTGCATATTATATGTAGCCTACGTAGTAAAATTGGAGCCATTCACAAAGTCATATCGCATGCGCAGGCATACAGCAGAGGAAGCAATTACTCGCCGTGTATTTATACCACTCTGGTCTGCTTCCTTCCTGACCGCGATTAGAGAGGTTCGCAGTTGCGAAAACGATACCTGATCTTTGTTGTGACCTCAGAGCGAGAAGCGATTATGCGCCAGTCTTCTGCTATCACAGTCTAGTCTACTATATACAGTCACGAAACTTGAGTTGTGAGGGTTCTAGAAACAATAGACTGTGTTTGGTACTATTTCGCATTGTCTGTAATGAGGCGATATTAGCGATCCTAGCGGTTAGCAACTATCTATGGACGCATATTTACTACGTATTGAGCTTCGTGACTGTATATACTAGACTGTGCTGCTACCTCTTTCTCTTTTCTTCGTTCATTATTTTTCCTTAACTTGTCTCCTCTATTTTATACTCTTAAGGTGACTGGGTTGTCTCAGCGTATGTCTGTTGTGTATGAGTGAAATAAGAGAAGAAATTTTGCTATTACTCTTCAACTTTTGAATCTATTAATTTACAATTTTTACAGCATACACACAGTATTTTCAGGTATATTTTGTGCAAATCTGGTTTCAGGTGAAGCAGACTTGCACTCAAAGTTGAGTGTCTGGCGTCTTGTCAGCCCACTTGAGGTGTGTGGATATAAAGGGAAAAATTGAGATGGTGTTGGTGTATTTCCTGAGTAGCTCAGTCGGTGGAGCGTTGGTGTGCTAAGCCAAAGGTCGCGGGATCGATACCTGGCCTCTGAACAATTTTTCCCTTGAAATTATTCAGGTATATTTTGGTTTCTAGATTTACTTTATACCTTATATACTTGATTTTATAACAAAAAAAATATATAGATATTTTAGGAACATTTTCTCAGAAACTACTGGGCCTAAGAGGCTGAGATTTTGCATACTCCTGTTTCATATGGTAATGAAGACGCATGGCCTCTTTCACATAGTTATCGAAATTATTATTGATTTGACAACCAGAAAAATGTGAAGAAATATGAAAATTTTTAAATATATATTTTTTTTCAGAATGAAAAATAATTTTTTCCTATTGAGCGAATATTCATAATGTAGTGAAAAAACTGTACCGGTACCGGTATTGGAAATATGCTTGAATTTTTAGGAATGTGTAACATAAAGGATTTCTGAGAAAAATGTTTCTAAATATCCATGTTTTTTACCTAAAATTTAATTAATTTTTTTTTTTTTCAGGTTTAACATTTTCTATAAAATCAAGTATATGAGTTATAAAGATAATCTGAAAACCAAAATATATCTGCATATATTGTTTATGTACTGTGAAAATTGTAAATTATTGATAGATTAAAAAGTTTAAGATTAATAGCAAAATTTTTTCACTTATTTCACTTATACAAAATCAGCCAAACTCTCAGAATGTCCTGTCCCCTTAATAGTCTTCTTTCTTTTATTATTTCTTAATTTATTTTCACATTTAAATGTTTTTGTTTTTCTTTTTTCCCCTGTCTTCTTTGCCTCTTCTTCTTCTTCTTCTTCCTATCATGATTTAGGCCTAGTAGTCTTAGTCCGGGCCTAATAACTGATCGCTCCATCTCCTCCAGTCTTTACTTCCTAATGGATATCTTAAGGTGACATTCGAACATGATCTTCGCATCTATATTTTAATAATAAATCTGTAGCCAAAATTTTTCTGGTAATTTTCGAGTTTCCAAAAATAATTGGTGTTAACATGTATAATTAACCATCCTGAAACCGAAAATCGCTTTTTTGAAAATTTTGTTTGTGTGTATGTCTGTCTGTCTGTCTGTCTGTCTGTCTGTCTGGATGTTTGTTACCTTTTCACGCGATAATGGCTGAACAGATTTATATAAAAATTGGAATATAAATTAAGTTCGTTATAACTTAGATTTTAGGCTATATGTCATTCAATATACTTTATTTAAAAGGGGGGTTATAAGGGGGCCTGAATTAAATAAATCGATATCTCGCTTATTATTGATTTTCATGAAAAATATTACATAACAAACGTTTCTTTAAAAGTAATTTCCGATAAGTTTTATTCTATACAAAAGTTTGATAGGACTGATATTTAATGAGATAAATGAGTTTTAAAATTACAGTAACAACGCCATCTAAGGCGCTGTACTGAAATAAAAACAAATGACTTCGTCTATAAGGGATCTTGGACAAGAACAATCGAAAGCTATTAAACATACCCTAAGAAAATGTTTCTGTGTTTGTATGAAGTAATATCGGAAGCTAATTAATTGTTTAATTATTATTTCACCATTGGAAAGTGTAGTTTCTCTAGATGGACATAATTCTGCAATGTTATTACAGTAACTTCTGAAACATATAGCAAGTAATATAAAGTATACACATTAAAACTAAATGATATGTCAATCTTTATTAAACTATGGTTGCATGTAATAACAATTAAGAAACATGTTAAAGGAATTGTCATTGCACCAAATGATTGCTCTCTGGACCAAAATGACCGCATTTTAATTATTTAAATACAATTTAAATTAAGTAACATATTAAACGATTTATCCTTCTATCAAACACGAATGGTCTCTGGATCAAACGTCCTATTTTAATTATGTAATTACTTTATATTTATTTCTAACAGGTGCAGCGGAGCGCACGGGTACGGCTAGTTTTTGCTATAATTCTCTTCAAACTGTGTTCATATATCCATATTCCTTAATCGATCCCTTCTTGTAACTACAATTAAGGACCTGAGAAATCCGGGTTACTTTCAATCTAATTTTATTCTTTGCGCTCAACACCCATGGTTCATGTTTCACTTGTGTATTTAATGTGGATTAATAAATTACATTATATATTCTCTGTTTAACTTCCTGTCACATTATTTTTCAAAAATGTATATTAATGCACTCGTTAAATTTATTGTATTTACTATTATTCTATTCTAAATTGGCGTTACTGTCAGTCAAGATCTTCGATCCTAGATATTTAAAAGTTCTTACCTGTTCAGTGACTATTATTATATTCTCTACCTAGCTTTCTGTCTCATTCTTCTGTAAAATATGTATAAAAGTTTTCTCCATTCAAAATCTTTACTGGTTTCCGAATTACGGTGAGTTAAATAAACGAGCGTTTTCGCTTGGCGGAGGACTCAATACTCAACCTTTTGTTTGTTTAAAGAGAAAGAACGATTGTTTCTCACTGATTTCAGATTTTTTATAAAATATTTGCATCGCTTAACGTTTTTCAATTAATCGTAAGTTTTGAAATTTAATTGAAATATTTCTATTACATAAATAACATCTATGACGATTAAATACAAATATTTCTATTAGGGTAGACCAGGGTAATTGTAAACAGGGGACAATTGTAAACAAATGCTGTGAGAAATACAAAACTGTCAATATAAAAAATTTTAATTCGGGGAATATTTAAATGAACATGTTGGCTAACCTACAAAGCAGTTTGGCGCCAAATAGAAGTAACTGCTTAGTTGTGAACGAATGTTTTGTAAGAGTCTACAAAAAAAGTTGAGAAAGAATTTTGCTTCACCTTAATTTTTTGCATTGTAAGTAAACGTACAGTGCTATTTTTTAAGAATATGTTGTTTTTATGATTAATGTATAGTAGTTAACATTCATTACAATGGTTTTTGAGTTCTCCCATAACCTCAGTTCATTAAATTATGATGTGTTTACATTTGTCCCATAGTTTTAATTGCTTGGGGGTAATTGTAAACATGTTTTACTATGGTTACATTTCGTACTATTCAGTAATCAAAGAGACCCCACCCAACTACACTATGGAGAATTTAGAAAGAGCTGTTACAGATGTGAAAAATGGTAACTACAGTTATCGTGAAACTCAGGAGAGGTACTGAGTTCCTATATCCGTCATATATCATAGGTTAAAGGGACGAAATGTACTAATGACCAAAATTGGAGTTGGAAGGAGTACAGCTCTTTCTTCTGAAACAGAACAAAAAATGTTCAGTGTCTTATAGCCCGTGAGAAAATTGGTGTTTACAATTACCCCTCTCTCAAAGGGGTAAATGTAAACAGGTGGGGTAAATTTAAACTAGCAATTAAAAGATGAAAAAAAAATCAACCTTATTATTTTAAACCCATTTTCAGGAAAAAGAAAGATCTAAAAATAACACAATGTTTCTTTGTCATGCTTACCGTTACTGAGTGTTTTGTAGTGTGGAAATATATTTGAAATCGGTGAAAAGTGTTTACAATTACCCTGGTCTACCCTACATAAATAACATCTATGCTGATTAAGTACAACTATGACATAGACCTGCTTTGAAATTCAGATAGTAATGGAAGACCAAACTGTTTTAGAGTCACTTCGCCACAAACACTGCAGTATCTACCGGACAATGAACCTTAGTCTGGTCTGTTTGAATTTCTCATAGCGCCTAATAGATACAATGACTTTTATATCCTTTCTTTCCTGAAGAATCTCAAATGAGGATATTAGGGTGAATTTTTATACAATACACGTAACATTTCGTGCTCTACAGATCATTACGTACACTTAGGATATCGTGTATTATGAAGTAGGGTCTATGCCATGCTAACTTTCATGGTGTAAGTGCTGTGACACGGAAGACGTGTCTAGATCAATGCATGAATCCATATTGTTTCAAGAGGGATTGGTGTCAGAGTGGTTAGTGATGTTTACTGTAATTCTTTTCATTGTACACTTATTTCCACTTGTTCCTCCCCTTTCGTCTTTGTTTCTTTCTTTTCTTCCTTTTACCTTCTTTCTTTCCTATCTTCTTTTCTTTTTTTCTTATTTTTTCTTTCTTTATTTCTCTCTTTTCTTATTTTTTCCTTCTTTCCTTCCTTCCTCCTGCTTTCTTTATTCCTTTCTTTTCTTCCTTCTTTTTCCTTATTTCTTTCCTGTCTTCTTTTCTTTTTTCCCTTCTTTTTTCTTTCTTTATTTATTACTTCCTTTTCTTATTTTTTCTTTCTTTCCTTCCTCCTTTTTTCTTTCTTTATTTTTTTCTTCCTTTTTCCTTCTTTCTTTCCAACCTTCTTTTCTTCTTTCTCCTCCTTTTTTCTTTTTTATTTCTTTCTTTCTTTTCTTATTTTTTCTTTCTTTCCTTCTTTCTTTCCTGCCTCCTTTTTCTTTCTTTCTTTATTTCTTTCTTTTCTTCCTTCTTTTTCCTTGTTTCTTTCCTGTCTCCTTTTCTTTTTTCTTTATTGATTTATTTCTTTCTTTTCTTATTTTTTCTTTCTTTCCTTCTTTCTTTTCTTCCTCCTTTTCTCTTTCTTTCTTTATTTCTTTCTTTTTCCTTTTTTCTTTTCTGTCTTTCCTTCTTTTTTCTTTCTTTCTTTTCTTATTTTTTCCTTCTTTCCTTCCTTCCTCCTTTTTTCTTTATTCTTTTCTTTTCTTCCTTCTTTTTCCTTATTTCTTTCCTGTCTTCTTTTCTTTTTTATCATCCTTCTTTTTTCTTTCTTTCTTATTTATTTCCTTATTTTTTCTTTCTTTCCTTCTTCCTTTTCTCTTTCTTTCATTATTTCTTTCTTTTTCTTTCTTTCTTTTCTGTCTTTTCTTTTTTCTTTCTTTCTTTATTTCTTTCTTTTCTTATTTTTTCCTTCTTTCCTTCCTTCCTCCTTTTTTCTTTATTCCTTTCTTTTCTTCCTTCTTTTTCCTTATTTCTTTCCTGTCTTCTTTTCTTTTTTCCCTTCTTTTTTCTTTCTTTCTTTATTTCCTTATTTTCTTCCTTCTTTCCTTCCTTCCTCCTTTTTTCTTTATTCCTTTCTTTTCTTCCTTCTTTTTCCTTATTTCTTTCCTGTCTTCTTTTCTTCTTTCCCTTCCTTCTTTTTTCTTTCTTTATTTATTTCTTTCTTTTCTTATTTTTCTCTCTCTCTTTCCTTCCTCCTTTTTTCTTTGTTTATTTCTTTCTTTTCTTCTTTCTCCTTCTTTTTTCTTTTTTTATTTCTTTCTTTCTTTTCTTATTTTTCTTTCTTTCCTCTTTCTTTTCTTCCTCCTTTTCTCTTTCTTTATTTCTTTCTTTTCTGTCTTCTTTTATTTTTTCTCTTCTTTTTTCTTTATTTCTTTCTTTCTTATTATTTCCTTCTTTCTTTCCTTCCTCCTTTTTTCTTTCTTTTATTTCTTTCTTTCCTTACTCCTTTTTTCTTTCTTTTCTTTCTTTCTTCCTTTCTTTCTTTCTTTCTTTCCTTTCTTCCTTTCTTTCTTATCTTTCTTTATTTCTTTCTTTCTTTCTTACCTTTCTTTCCTTCTTACTTACCTTTCTTTCTTTCTTTCCTTTCTTTATTTTCTTTTCTTTCTTTCCTTTCTTTCTTTTCTTTCTTTCTTTCTTTCTTTCTTTCTGTATTTCTTTCTTTATTTCTTTCGTTCTTTTCTTTCTTTCTTTCTTTCTTATTTTTGTTTGTTTGTTTCTTTCTTTCTTAGCTTTCTTTCTTTCTTTCTTTCTTTCTTTCTTTCTTTCTTTCTCTTCCATTGATTTTCCTTCCTAGTTTCTCGAACTCACAACGAATTAATACGGGTATATTAAAGTAATAGGCTACTTTAAAATAATTTTAAATCCCGAAAAAAAAAAAAATCAAGATGGATGAAAGGGAGCATAGGCTGAACCAGGGTTTAGCCACAGTCGCATTTATCGCATTTTGCTATAAGACTTCCAAAAATGCAACAAACTTTCAATGTAAATGTGCAAAAATGCGTCAACCACATTGGAGTTCAGAAACGAAGACTGTAATGTAGAAAATGAAAGCAGAGATGTGTTTGAACTAATCTGAATTTAAATGAAATGCTAATGGCATGGGCAATGTTCAAAAAGGTATTGAACAATATTTATGTTCGGAAATTGATTTCAAAGAGTTGGTGCAATTCATGTAAGTTAAGTGAACAATTTCTTCTAATTCATTATATAATTCCATCGCATACTGTAAATTGTGAGCGAGGATTTAGTTGCATGGATCTTGTAAAAACTGGATTTAGTAGCCGTCTTTCAGTAAAAAGAGCACTCTGCTAACAATAAATCTTGAAGGGCCTATTAGTAAAGAATTTCAATGTTTAGAGTGCTCATAAAATATCGTACTTTAATGTGATGTAAATTCATCTGTAATTGATTCTAAACATACCTACGTGTAATGATTTACTTACATAAGTATATAGGCCTACATACACTTTACAACCAATATCATATATCAAGAAACATATACGACAACAGACTCATCAAAACTGGAATACTAGATGGACGACATGCACAACCGGATCACTAACAAGAGACACCTACTTCCCAACAATCCGCGACCGACTCACAAGCAATCACTTCAAAACTACTTTCGTAACAACGCAGTTTCTTTCTGGACATGGGAAATTTGGAACTTCGGCAGATTCAACATTCCAGCAGACATCGACTCTACATGCTCCTGCCGCGAAGACCTTCACAGTGTGAAACACCTTCTATTTGACTGTCCTATTATTGAAGCAAAGAGATTTCAAATAAAGACACATCTTCTGGACTGCGACACCGAATACAGGACTCCATTATGTGAAGTGATCAAAAAACCTTGTTACTACAGACAATTAATAGACTTGCTAAACTTTATCTTTAAAAGACTGTAGATACATATTTCACCATTATCTGTGTAAAAATAAGTAATAATAATAATAATAATAATAATAATAATAATAATAATAATAATCTTTATTGTCATTGAATGAAAAACTTCACTGTAGACATTGTCAAATGTTACAATCTTACTGCAATACATTTCATAGATATACAAAATAAAAATTTAATTATAAAAACAATGTAGATATTTTTTCAAATTACATAATATAAAGTTAAAAGTACTATATTTACTAGATAAAAGACAGTATCAAGTACTAATTGTCATATGTTTAATAACTGATTAAGAATACTACAAACAGAGACTAATAATAAACTTTAAAAATGCAACATAAGGTAGTGCAATTTGCTCTGTTCATTAATACATTGAAATTTAAATGTAAATTGAGTTACCACTAGGTTTCATTTAAAATCTCATTATTAAAAAAAAATAAGAAACAACAACCATAACATTTAAAACTTTTAAAACTGCATTGTTTAAAAATATATGTCAATTTCAAAGAACTCATTTATTGAGTAAAGTGGGTTTTTAATTAACCAACTGTACAATTTTGTTTTATAAATTTGAACAGGAAGAAGTTGAATGTTTATAGGGAGCTTATTAAATAATTTGATTCCAATCAATTTATAGTATTTTTTTGGCACACTAAGTCTACAAAGTGGATAATCTAATAATTGCCTATTCCTCGTTGTATGATTGTGTACCTCACTTCTCATATTAAAATCTTGCAAATGTTCTTTCATAAACACTAGAACATCTTATATGTACAGATTTATGACGGTTTGAATACCTGTCTGTATGAACAGAGGTCTACAGTGTGTTCTAATTTTTGAAGCTGTCAGTATTCTAATAACTTTCTTTTGAATTAATAAAATGTCTGTAATATCACTAGAATTTCCCCACAAAATAAGTCCATATCTGAATACAGTATAGATAAGTAGTATACCGTATAACAAAACTAAAACCCAAGCATACCGCTTGGTGAATTAGGGTTCTCTTCCACGGATATTTAATAATAATAAGTATATTTACAGTGTGGTAAGATGGATTGAAAGTAATAAAACGCCAAGAATTACGTAACTTTTTGTTTCTGCATACTTTATTAATTTTATCTTTCTGTATAATTATTTATAATATTGCACAAGCTTTCCGCAATTTGCACAAATATAATTTTACGTTTGTGCATTTTTGCGACAATTATTTATTTTCTAGCTTAAACCCTGGGCTGAACATTGGCGTACTTAACAACATATTACGATGTACCACGTCTGTCCAAAATAACTTTCATCTCTGATGTAAAAATGCACGTGTTGTAGTCACATGGTTGACAGTCAGCCAAAGGTCGACTGTTGTTGATGAAAGGAACGCGAATAATTAGGTGCGCTAAAATTAAGGTGAATTCTTGTAGCTTTGAACAGCGTTTAAAGAAAATAAAATAAAAAAAATCTCTGTTCTTGCTATGGCGTATCCCCCTGGACAGCAAGGCGTCAGTGTCAAGAGCTCAAACCAATTACCTCCCAGGAGTGTGTGTTAGAGGGAGAGATACTTCCCGCGCGTGTCTGGGAATTAACAAACCGTGCATGATAATATCACGTGAAATCAGGGCAACCAGCCACATGTCTTGCGGGAATTGGTGTAAACATTATTAATTTTTTTTTTAATTTCGGCAGAAAATAATGCCAGTTTATCTTACATCATGTAGGAGACTGGCTAATTCCACAGTAATTTCACTTTGATCTTACTGCGGCGTTGTCCAGTGTGTATTTAATTTTTGAAAGATGGTCGACAGAGGACACCAGAGGTCTGCATCGGACGTTTTCGCTCGAGCGCCAAGTAGTTCATAGCATAATCCGATAGGTAGCGCACATGCATGATGGGTAAAATTGTCACGAGCGATAAATCCTCGAACGGTATAAGCCGAGCGTTAGACATTCGTTCTTGTTACAGTGATGAACTGTATAGTAACATCATAGATGTTTATCATTTCAAAACTTTGCAGTATTTAACTAACCTCTCCATAGTACAACTACAAAACATGCTTTAAAATGTAATATAAATGTTGTAGGTAAATGTTCCCCCCCCCCCCACAGGAGTGATTTTATTTTTGCCACATCTGATAGATGTTATTGGATGTAAATGTAATTATGTATTATAAACGGAGAACACAATCACGATAATGCAAGAACCTTATCAAGTTTTCTAGTAATAATAATAATAATAATAATAATAATAATAATAATAATAATCATCTCTAATAATTAGTGTATCAGTCTTTGCGTCTGTAACAGTTGTGCAGCTTGATTATTCGTTTTATTATATTTTCTGTGACGTTATCTCTGTACTAATATTGTTATTAGTCTACTGCTATATCAATAATATTTTGTAAAACGTTTCTACATTGTCGCAGTATATAGGCGGAACACTATGTATGGACCTATCATATTATACGTGATAAATCAAATATTGAATAATTATTAATTAGCAATAATAACTGTATATCGAAGTTTTTCATACTATTTTATTTATAACTTCATGTTCCTGTTTTGGTACGTTCCATTGACTGTTCCATTAAACGTTTGTCATAAACGCAGAAAATAAAACTTTATTTTTAGTGTGTGAGCAAAACATATGTGTATCTTATTTGTCGACTTCCATACAAGATAAGACATGTCGGCGAGATGACCTTGTACTGTGCTTCTATTTATTACGAGCGTATCACGACCGATCTGTCTCACTCGAGGGTGCGACACTCGACCGAGCTCAAGCGAGCGATTTAACTCCAATGCAGCACTCTGTGAGGACACCTTACAAAGAATACAGAGTGGAAGTGAAATAGCCTTGCAGATTTTCAGAGCGAAAAGCTCATGTTGTATGGAACAAAAACTATAACATTATATTGGTGGAAAGTTGAGTTTTTTTTTTTTTTCAGAAAAAAAAATGTTCTTTTTTTTCTCAAATGTTTAACAACCTCTTATTCGGTAAACTATGGCGAGTAGTATCGTGATTTTTGTGTATATCGGTAGAAAAACTAATAGAGAATAATTTATCCCTCTGGCGTATTTCAATATTGTGGACTGTTTTCATGTAAATTTAATTTTAAAAACCTCTAAATTAAAGTCTCTGCATGCTGCGAGTTGGTTGCAACACAGCGCCAGAGAACAGCTCATCTAGCTAGACACACCGAGTTACTGAGTTCGTTGACCTCTTACATCTGTATCACGAGAAGTGTGTTCGCGGCGATGTTGTCGGACTGCTGAAACTTCAAACTGAATTTTCTAATTAACCGTGCATTTAATCACAAAACGTGATATAGGTTTTCTACCCTGTAGTGTCTTTCAATCTGCAAAAGTTATTTCTCTTCCATTCTGTATATTAGGAAAAACCACACTATTCATTTTTATTTTCCTTTTATTTTACAGCTTTACTGAATAGATTACCTCACATTCTCCTTACGTTGGGGAAAAATCAAATCAGGTAATCAGCCCAAGCGGGAATCGAACTCACGCCCGAGCGCAACTCCGGATCGGCAGGCAAACAAACTACTGCTTGAGCTACGACCACAGTTTAGTATATACCAGCAGTGTCAGAGTTGTAAGCTCCAATACCGATTGTGGAGCTAGATCGGAGCTTGAACTTGCTTATGTCTGTGGAAACACCGGAGCACGCAACCAGTCTAGTGGAGCGCTCCGCTCCGTTTAGTCCCTGTCTGACATCGCTGGTACAGGACATCATTTTATTTTTACTTCAATTTTTATTGTACCTTAGTTTTTGAATGTACTTCATTTCCACCCCTTCTACTAATCAAGTTCAACCATCCTCCACAGAGATCCAAGACTGCATATACAGTCATAGTAGCTTTACGTTCAGTGTAAACAGTACGTTCCAAAAATATGTTCGCGTTTTCTAATGACGAAAGAGCTTTCAATATTGAATCATTTTTCTACGTCGCATCCCGGTTTCACCCACCTGCTTCTATTAGGCCTTTCTGTAAAGGCTAGTGGCTGGGCTGTCTTAGCTCTTTTCTGAGAACATTAATTTCTGTTAGGAATTGGACGTCTACGTAATATTATACCCATACAATTGTTTAAAATAACTTAAATAAAAGAGCCTCGTTAAGTAATTAACTGTCACGTGATTTCCTCCTTTTCTACGAGACTGCGATATAACCATTTGGACGGACAGTAGATAGCATGTCTGAGTAATTTTATCTTTTCGGATCGGGCAGAAGTGAAGATTGAATTCACAGTACGTAAGGTACTCTTTTATAGAGTAGGTACAGAATTATTTCAACATGAGTTACTGATACGAAGTACGAAACTGGTAATTGGAATTACGTACAATGGTCTATAATGCGATAATATGCACGAAAGAACTGAAGCCTGTATCGAAATAAACGGCCACATTTTCAAAAATGTGTTTAAATATCCATATTATGATTATTTTTCAATTTAACTTCATTCTCTATAGTGTACGCTAATGTGCTGTAGACAGTATAATATACACTGCATAATGAATACGTCCGAATGGATAGGTCAGTTTGTGAGTAAAAACACTAAGTGTTAATACAGTACTCTATTTTGATTAAACAAAAACCTAATGGAAATTATCAAACTCAAAAGCGTGATATTTCCTAGTTTACGTAAATGGATGAACTACTTTTCTTCCTTCCTGTACCTAGTAAAGTGATATGTTTGTATTTTACGCCAGTATCATCGAACTCCAGTCGTGGAAGGGGGTAGGCAAACGGTGTTTGCGGTTCTCAATCTTGATCCAAAGGTATAGCCAGGTTAATATTAAAAATGTTAGTAAAAATAAAATGATGTCCCTGTATATACAGTCGCGAAACTCAATACGTAGTAAATATGCAAACATTAGTTAGTTGCTCACCACTAGGATCGCTAATATCGCCTCATTACAGGCAATGCAAAATAGTAATGTCACAGTCTATTGTTTCTAGCACCCTCAAAACTCAAGCTTCGTGACTGTATATAGTAGACTGTGCTACGACTGTGGGCCTCCTTTGTGCTTACATAAGGAATATTCTTACGTGACATGAGTCTTAATCACTGGGTTAAGAACCGCACCACTCTTAAAACAGAGAGAAACTTCGTGAATATTTGTTTGTACCGTGTTCATCCACCACAGATTTCATTTGTACTAGTCCGGGGATTTATTTCCTGCTTTGTGGTTTATTTCGCTCTAATGGAGACATCAGGTTGTGTGAATAACGTGCGATGCGTTCTTCTCCGCGAGTTTCAATTGCCTGTTAGTAAATAAAGGGGTCCAATAACACGAATTTCACAGAAATTTTGAGCATGTGAAGAGAGAAAGATTGAAATGAGCTTGTGTAGTAAGAAAGAGTAAGCTTAGCGACTTCGTGAATACTGAGCAAACGTTCTGTTTACAGAGTTCAGTATCTTTATCTTAAATGTAATCAAAATGATTATTTTCTTGTAGTGTACTATGCATTTGTTACGAAAAATAAGTAAAAGTTTTATGAGTGTAGATCAATGCAGTATAATATTTGTAATTAAACGCAATACTGTTCATTGCGAAGCCTTAAACAACGGAGCAAAATTGAACTATAAAATAAACATAACGTGACCTATATTTTCTGTCTATTTCTATGAAATGTCCAATTATACTAATCCGCGCGATAATTACATCTTTGTGGTCTACTGTATGTTGCCACATTTTCAATATTTAAGGTGCATTTCTTATAGTAAACGGGACAAATTTCTATAGCATAATAATATGGTTGGCTATGTACAATTGTGGGTAATTACAGGAATTACGTAAATAGTGTACAGATTTGAGGTATTTATAGGGAGTTAACGGGACTTTGTGCCCACTCTGTATATTTGAATTTTAAATTTGCGTTTTTATTTAGGAATATTCACATTAAAAAAAAAAAAGAAAAAAAAATCGAAGGTTGTGCCTTCAAAAGTCAAGAGTCAATAGGGTAAAAATTTAAAGTTTAAGGAAAAAATATGAGAACAACTCTCTAATTATTTGAGTTACGACTTGTCTTATGAAAGGGAAAAGGATATTCGAGGAAAAATTACACAATTTTGTAAGATATCAGGGATGTTAAACCAATTTCTGAAACTAAACCAAGTTCTAAAATTGACGAGATGGAAAGTATATAATCCACTTGCATTTCCAGTTAAAATATAATATACCGGTAGTGAAATTTGAACACCTAGAAAACAAGATGCAACAAGATTGATTGCAACAAGCCCACACATGTGGAGTAACGGTTAGCGCGTCTGACCTTGAAACCAGGTGGCCCGGGTTCGATTCGCGATCGGGGCAAGTTACGTGGTTGAGGTTTTTCCGGGGTTTCCCCCTCAACTCAATATGAGTAAATGCTGGGTAACTTTCGGTGTTGGACCCCGGGCGCATTTCACCGGCATTATCACCTTCATCTGATTCAGACGCAAAATAACCTAAGATGTTGATAAAGCGTCGTAAAATAACCTACTAAAACCTGGATTGCAACAGAAATTAAATTCGTAAGGAAAACAGTGGATTATATTTTATATAGCCTACATATCACAAGAGAAATGAAGGTACCGGTATTTTAAAACAATAAATGCTGCAGGGATATTAGAAGAGTCATAACTGAATAGCCGTCCAGAACAAGGTTGTAACCAGCAAATACGAAATTATTTAAAAAAATGAGGAAAAGCACATTGTACTGTACATACTTTTAATTTTTTAGAGCAAGGTTGACAATCAAACATGTGTGCTCCAGTAGCGGCCCGCGGTTACAAAGTTTGGCAGTTTTGCATGAAAAATAGTGTATTTAGCAAACGCATGCTGTTTATTGCATCTAAATCGGATAACGCGTGTAATTACAGCCCCTTCTCGAAGTTGACTGTGCACACGAAATTGTACTCCAACCATCTGTGCGCTACACCTCTCCTACCTGGTACAACTAGTCACGTAGTGGAGAAGTGCCCCACATGCTTTTCTAGTTTTTTAGTCAAATTAACTAAATCCTTCACACCGGTGTTTGTCTATGTATTTTCTCCTCTAAAGAGAATAGACGGGTGGGGAGAAAGCGTTTTCATGAGCGCAGCAAAAAAACCAATCGTTTCCATTACACATTTCGGTATTAAAATGACTAGTAGGCTACATAATTTCCTTGACTTTTCCCCAGAAATTTCAATATTTAAATTTTGTGTAGGACGTCCTAATTTCTTAAGTTAACATGCAATTTCTCTTTTAACTTCAAAAAGGATTGGTCGATTAGGTTTTCATTTCATTCATTTTTAATATAAAATATTTCCTTAGGCACACTGACTAATCACATCACACCACCCACAGTACTATAACACACTGGAACTGTAATGATATAGATTAGTCCAGAAGCCTATGTATTCTAACGCAGGTCATAAAGATATGAGGGTGTTGACGGTTCTTTTGTATATTCGGAGAGAGCTGCTTCGGTTGCAGCTCTAATGCAGTTTTATTGGACGGTGAAGAAAACCAGTTTTCTGCTGCCGACTATCCTACGTTGAGCTTCAGGAACTGCCGATCACAGATCCGAAATAGTAATATAAGTTAACAAGAGCGGTATGTTGACATTTTCATGGTCGAGGAAAAGATTGAAAAAGCGAAACGTAGTTGAGTTTTTTTAATTTCCGAGAACATGAAAACAAACATACCGCTCGTGTATCGTACATTATTTTGTGCGAAGATCGTTTATTACATACCTGAAAGACGAATTTCTGATTAGTTGCAATGAAATCTCCATCTTGGTTTCTGTTTAATGACGACAACTTCGGAACACCAAGATATATATTTCTTCAACCTTGTTGCTACAAAATGTTTTCTGTGTTTACTAAACTCCAGCAGGCCGTGATATACGTCTGTCCTTTTTTTTCCCCCCAGTCTATAAATGCGAACTTAAAACAAACGGTAAGGTTATGTAATGATTTATTTTTAATTTTAATATTTTAACAATATTATTTATATAACATATTGCAGTAATAACATCGGCATCTGGAATCTCGTTGATTTTTTCACGGCTTCCTTAATGTTACTTGTGTCAGGAATGCAATAAGTTTCGTGGAGTAGTAGACTTTACTTAATTTTTGCAAATATTTAAAAACAATAATTAACATTGCAATTTAGGTGAAATTGCAGTGGTAAGTTTCCAATTTATAATTATTACTATGTTAAACGTCTCTAAAAATAATATGTTAAAATCCTAAAGCAGTAAAATGAATGTCACGCTTAAGCGGTAAGAAGAGGGAAATTGTTATGTGTGTTACGTTGGGAATACTGAATGTGGTATTTCACACTTACCGCGTATTGGTTCTGTGCGGAAAACAAGCAAATACGCACGATCTCGCACAAAATACACTACAGTTCAAGGCTCCTACAGACAGTAAAATCTCGAATCGAAGGAGAATGAATTGGAAAAATAAATGAAACAATGAACTAGATTTCATAAAAGCACGTTTTATACTTTTAATTTTTTCAGATCCATATAAATGGCGGTTCTGCAGCTCTGCAGTTCTTATTGTAGAGCCGCCCCTGGCTGATTTTGAAATGAGTACAAGCATTACACATAGCTCATCATTAACAACCATTATTTACGAAAACGTCAACTTATGAGAAATGAGGGTTACAACTTTGTTCTGGGCGGCTATTCAATTACAGAAAGAATAATTTGGAAATAGCATGTCCATCGTTTGCTATAAGTTACCGGTACCCACAAGATAATGCTTCAGTACTATCCTAAAGAAAAAAAGATTAAGTAGATCACTGAAAAAATTAGCAGACGACTTCAACTGGAGGACGAAACAGATCAATGAAGGTCTAAATTCGAAAATATGATGATGATGATGACGACATTTTTATTTATAAGTTGCTATATAGCGTATTTTCAGTCGTATCAATTAATTAGAATAGAGCTCTTTATTATATACAGGGACATCATTTTATTTTTACTTCAATTTTTATTGTACCTGAGTTTTTGAATGTACTTCACTCCCACCCCTTCTACTAATGAAGTTTCAACTGTTCTCCAGACAGAATCAAGGCCGCATATAGTAAACAGCACTGAGTTATTGAGTATAGTACGTTCCAGAAATAAGTTCGCGTTTTCCAGTGACGAAAGAACTTTCAATATTGAATCATATTTTCCCACAGGAACTGTCCGTTTGCCTACGTCGCATCCCGATTTCCCCCACATGCTTCTGCACGCCTCTCTGTAAAAGCAGGGCTGTCTTAGCTCTTTTCTGAAAACATTAATTTCTGTTAGGAATTGGACGTTTACGTAATATTATACAACTGTTTAAATGTTAATGTTATGTTTTATTTAACGACGCTCGCAACTGCAGAGGTTATATCAGCGTCGCCGGATGTGCCGGAATTTTGTCCCGCAGGAGTTCTTTTACATGCCAGTAAATCTACTGACAAGAGCCTGTCGCATTTAAGCACACTTAAATGCCATCGACCTGGCCCGGGATCGAACCCGCAACCTTGAGCATAGAAGGCCAGCGCTATACCAACTCGCCAACCAGGTCGACAACTGTTTAAAATAACTTAAATAAAAGGGCCTCGTTAAGTAATTAACTGTCACGTGATTTCCCCTCTTTCTACGATCCTGCGGCATAACCATTTGGACGGACAGTACATAGCATGTCTGAGTAATTTTATCTGTGCGGGTCGGGCAGAAGTGAAGATTGAATTTACAGTACGTAGAGTAGGTACAGAATTATTTCAACATGAGTTACTAGTACGAAGGACGAAACTGGTAATTGGAATTAGATGCAATAGTCTATAGTGCGATAATGTGCACAAAAGAACTGAACCCTGTATCGAAATGAACTGCCACCATTTTCAAAAATGTGTTTAAATATCCATATTATGATTATTTTTCAATTGAACTTCATTCTCTAAATTGTACGCTAATGTGCTGTAGACAGTATAATATACACTGCATAATGAATACGTTCGCATGGATAACTCAGTTCGTGAGTAAAAACACTTATTGTTAATACAGTACTGCATTTTGATTAAACAAAAACCTAATGAAAATTATCAAACTCAAAATCGCGATATTTCCTAGTTTACGTAAATGGATGGAGTACTTTTCTTCCCTCCTATACCTAGTAAAGTGATTTGTTTGTGTTTTACGCCGGTATCATCGAACTACAGTCGTGGAAGGAGGTAGCGAACGGTGTTTCCGGTTCTCTAAAGGTATAGCCACGTTAATATTAAAAATGTTAGTAAAAATAAAATGATGTCCCTGTACCAGTGGCTATCATTTCATCACAATTCTCTGAAATAAAAATGTTGTGCACCCCTAACGCTAACTGAAATAACAAATATGTTTGGACTGCTTTTGACCCACTTAATGCTAAGGAGCACGGGGTTGGTTTGAAGGTCATTCACGTGCTACTGGTTTGACGTAATTTTTATAGTGTGTGATTTTTTTAATTTCTTTCTGTATAGTATCATTTCTACATTGAAGAAATACTTTTTTTATTTCTTGCATTATGTTTTCGTTTTTTCGTGGTCGATTTTCTTGCATGTCTTCATAAACAGAAAAAGAAACTCGTCCGAAAATAAACATGAAGTTGGATGACGTAGCTCACTGATTTACCGATCGAGATGTACGTAGAGAGATGTGGAAGTTATAGCTTCTGCTAACAGAGGTCTCGGGTAGCGCGAATGAGAAGCATGCAGTTCGTCAACAGTGAGTGCAATATTTTCCTCTCAAGCAGTGTTGCCAACTGGACGGAAATTCCGTCAAATCTGACGGAATTTTAACTTAGCGGACGGGAAAAGAATGGCTTTGATGGGTGACAGATTTTCTGGCGGAATTTACGATTTACATCGTCTTTTGACTTTTTAGCTGCTGTCATTTTAATTGTTTAATTTTTTGGGAAATTTTACTTTTTCTTTGAACTCTGGCTGTGCCGTAGGCTATCATATTGAGATTTCCTCGTAATCAAGTCAAAGTTTATTATTTTAATCAAAATTGGTAAATAAGTTGTGTTAAAATTTGGTTTTTATTTGTATATAGATATATTCAGTGGATCTTTTTTTTATTTCGACGGATTCTGACGGATTTTCAGGTGTTACACTGACGGGGATACAATTTATGTGTTGGCAACACTGCTCTCAAGGCTTGTAAGGTCAAAGGCATGATCGGCTGATAGAATACAATACATTTTTAGTCATTAACTCTTTTTATTGCTTAGCGAGTGTTCCTCCTGTACAATAAGGTCTCGAAGTATTAATTTATGAGTTGAATAGAAAAACAATTTCGGATCCCTGCGGTACATGGTCGGCACGTTACCATCGTATTGACAACAAGCATTTTTTTTTAACGTAAGTAGGATTGACTTTCCTTTTCGAGAGTCGGACCCAAGATGGATCGTTGCACTTAGGTTCCCACTGGCCCTTTGTGTGCCCTAAATATTCCCTTCCTTTCTCTGTCAGAGATTGTTGGAAACTCTCAAAATTTAATAAGGAATTGCAAATTCAGCTATGAAACACTCAAACATCTCACTATCATTAATTAAGAGTAAAATATGATTTGTCTACCCATACTTTAATCTCCTTTCTCTTTTAATTTTACTATTTGTGTGTAATTACTAGGTTCACTATAGCTCATTACTAAATAATATCATTTACTTCTCAGTGTAGCTTATATTTTTTAGGCTAAAAGCTTTACTTGAATCTTTTGATATCATTATTGTCTTATAAAATACTTTTATGCTGGACCATGCCGAAATGTAGTAATTATACACCTGGTAGCAGACCTTTAATGCATGTCATTAAAGTACACCTACTCATTAAAGGTCAGGTCTTTCAGCCGATGACGACTCAGGTTACAACTGTTCAGCCAATGACAGGTCAGCTTTCTACCGTTATAAAACCGCAAGTATCGATTATTCTCGGATATGCAGTCGAAAGAGAATTAGCGAAAAGTCACGGAGGCTGGAAATCCAATACTGTCGCAGAAGGTTATGTTCTGTTACTATAATAATTAGCGTTAATTGTAAATAATATTCAAATAAATTCAATTTGTCATCTCGTTTTTCAATGTCTAATTTAATTTCAATGTTATCTTTGTAGGTTCTTATGGCCTAGCAAGGTCAATGTGTACATCTGTTCCTCGGAAAAAAATCAATACTTTCGCGTCTGCGCACATCTCACAACATACGGGACATTGCTCAAGGTCAGATACAATAAAATTAATAATATCAAGTTAGAAATATTGTCGAGCATAAAAAGTCGTATGAAACTCGCCTATAATGGTAATTAAGAAGCTCGTATGAAAATTATGAAACTCGCTTGCGCTCGTTTTATAAATATCCATACTTACTTCTTAATTACCTTCATTATAGGCTCGTTGCATAATGTACTATTATTGTATCGATTTTAATTTTATATTGTTTGTGCTAGTTAGTACTGGTTGAATGGACGACAAGCTGCTTGAAGGCCTTAGTTCTATCAGATAAAATAAATGAACAAATAAATACATGAATAAGTGAATAGGTAAAACAAGCAAAAAGAAAAAAGGATGGAAGAAACAAAGGAAGAAAGGAATAGAGATATGAGTAAAGAAATAAAGATAAAAAGAAACAAATAAATAAAATAAATAAATATTTAAGCAAATAAATGAATAAATGAATGTATAAATAAATAAATGGATGAATAGATAAATAAATAAATAAATAAAAAGAAAGAAAGGCAGAAAGAAATAGAGAAATGAGTAAAGATACAAAGAAACATATAATATGAATAAATAAATATGTTTTTAATTGGTTACTTTACAACGCTATATCAACTCCTGTGGTTAGACGAAGGTGATAATGCCAGCGATCCGGGGTCCAACGCTGAACTTTATGTGGCATTTACTCTTAATGAATTGAGGAAAAACCCCGGAAAATTTTCAACTATGTAACTTGTCCCAACCAGGATTTGAACCCGGATCAGTTCGTTTCACGGTCAGGCAGACTAACCGTTACTCCATAGCGGTGGACAATAAATAAATAAATAAGCAAAAAAATTGTGTAAAGTAACCCGGTTGACGGCACCGTAATTTATTAGCTCCAAAGACAGGAAGTTGCGTCATTGTTGTGTGAAAATATGGCCGTTTCATTCTGATGACCCTCGAATAATAACGTTATTTAACGTTAAAAACTTCTGGTTATCGTCTTTGATCGCCAAAAATTTTTAACCTGGGTGTCCGGCGTGGAAAACTGAGGCGATTCATTTATTGAATTAGCTGTGAGATTGTACAGTTAATTCAGAAATTAAAACATAATTCTGTTTGAATGACTCGTAAAAATAATTTACCATCATAGAAGATTGCATAATATTCCAGGAGGAAAATGAAAGGAAAGGAATATAAATGAACCAGTGCAAAAATATAAAATTATTTAATGAGTGTATTTCCGCCAAATCACTTATCATTATTAAAACAATAACAAATAATTATATCCTATAAAACTTGCTAATGGTATATACGAGTCGCGACGCTGTTATTCCCGCGTCACTCCTCCTCTTTGCTTATGTCTTAGGAAGTCAAGGCTCTATAAAGTCTAGGTGCGCCATTTTTGCTCTTTCGTTGCCGAGCTACCAGACGAGGGATCTATTTGCCACACCGTTAAACATTATCATGTCGTAGCTCCTATGATAATAAATCAAACGCACTGTAATTCAGCAAATAATTGAGCGGCAAATAAAGTCCCCTTGTGCTTTCTGCGAACGCAAACGAAAGAGCCAAAATGGAGGGCGATTATATTAAGTATTTATCGAGCCTTAGGAAATGCATAACTTCTTCGTCAGCGAATCACAAGACGCACACGTTTAAATGTAGCCGACCTGTAACGTGATTGGCAGCTGGAAATTAGAGCGACGGGACTATAATTTATGCTTTGTTGCAAACGTTTTAGCTAATCAATTGGCATCTTCAGGCATTAATAAAATATCTGAATATACATTACAGACTGTTCAGAATTAAAACATATAAGTTAGATAAACATGATAAAATATTTATAAATTAACAGTTGTTGTGGTAATTATTATGTTATACACGATTAAAGTCATCCATTAAGGGATGAGTATTTCATTTAGTAATTGAGTTACAAGTGTAAACAGATTTTGTAGACTTGATATCAAAAATGTGTTGAGAATTACAGTTCCAACTACTATTTCTTATTGAATTGTTAATTAAAATGTCTATTTATAATATCGCGTGTTATAATAATTTAAAAAAACTGTTATTGTATATGGTGGTGGTAAGAAAAGAATGTGGTGGTATTATTTAGTTACGACCAACATATGAAACATTTAATACCCTCACAATATAATTCTAACTATTATATACATTGAATTTTAATTATTTATAAAAATTTAAACGAAATAATTTGATATATGAGTGTAATAAGAGAAATTATTCTTCACTATGTATAATAATAGTCGTTTTAATTGTCACACAATTGGTTTTAATGATTATTATTTATGAATTGGTTAGTAGACGGATCTGTTCGAACCCTTATTTAGGGCGCCTTTTTTTTTTTTGTAAAAAATTATTACCACGCAATATTAGAAGTAGACATTTTAATTAACAGTTTAATAAGAAATATTTAATTCTGAACATTTCTGTAATGTACATTAAGATATTTTATGCTCGACCATGCCGAAATGTAGTAATTATACACCTGGTAGCAGTCCTTTATTGCATGTCATTAAAGTACACCTATTCATTAAAGTTCAGGTTTTCGATTATTCTCGGATATGCAATCGAAAGACAACGAGGGAAACGTCACGGAGGTTGGAAATCCAATACTGTCGCAGAAGGTTATGTTCTGTTACTATAATAATTAGCGTTAATTGTACATAATATTCAAATAAATTAAAATTGTCATCTCGTTTTTCAATTCTAAATCAATTTCCAGGTTATATCAAAATTAGTTCATGTTATTCTCTAGATTATTTCAAGGTCAATGCCATTATTGTTCCTCGGAAAAAATCAATACTTTCGCGTCTGCGCACATCTCACAATATACGAGCTATGCACAAGGTCACTTCCGCCCTTGAGTCAGATACGAATAAAATGAATACTTTTGAATAATTTCAAGTTAGAAATATGGTGGAGCATAAAAAGTCGCATGAAACTTGCCTATAGTGGTAATCAAGACGCTCGTATGAAAATTATGAAATTCGCTTGCGCTCGTTTCATAAACAAACATACTCGCGTCTTAATTACTATCATTATAGGCTCGTTGCATAATGTACTATTATTAATGCCTGAAGATACCAATTGATTGGCAAAAACCTTTGCAACATAGCGTAAATTATATATAACATTAGCAAATTTTATATGATGTAATTATTTGTTATTGTTTTAATATTGATAAGTCATCTGACGGAAATATACTCATTGAATAATTTGATATTATACATTGACTTATCTGAATTCAACATAATGGTCTTAAAGATAGTGTAAAAATATTCCTGTGTTGCGTGAACGTTCTCTCTGGATTAATGCAGTTTTTTTATCCGTTTCAGTAAAGTATTCCGTTAACTCTTCCAATCAACATTGGACTCTGTATTTGTGTCTGGAACACCGAAGCAAAGGCTGTCAGTGATGAGATTTGAATAATCAGCAGTCCAGGGTTGATTGTGACAAAGAAGTTAACATGCCTTTGTGAATTTCATTTTAACGTTTGAACGCTCACTTTAATGTAACTGTAAATTACAGTACTTTTGTAAGTTAGGCTCTACCAATTCCGTCGTCAGAATAGGATTAACTAACTTCAACAACACACGATAACCTTTCATGTATATGTATATATTGAGAGTCTAAATTGAAAGTGGATCGAACAAGTGTTAACTTTTAGATGTGTCTGTGTGAGAATACACACGGCCGGATAGGGGGCAGACAAAAGTCCATTCGCATTGAAGACATTTTTCAATTAGCCATTTTGCGTACATTTCGGGAGAGAAGTGAAGGTTGAATTTCTCTACGTATGGAAGGTTCCTAACGGTCACCAGATAAGACAGACAGCGCCAGAACACCAGCAGGATGCGATCCCTGTCCGGAATGATAATTTCATGAATACTAATGAGGGACAAAGTAAGCTTCTTTCCTTATGAGTAATTTCTCATAATTCATCAATTCCTCACTAAGCGACCCTCTTCGAGAAACGTCACCAGTCTACATGACCGGGCTCTGTAGTATGCAAAATGCATGTCAGCCTTCTCTACCCAAGTATATACGCTTTATGTCAACAACGATGTTGTGCCAATATAATCAAGAGTCCTGACTTAGGAGGCGCTCTTGTGTTTACATATGCAGAGGAATACTACACAGGTATAATTAGGCTATCAAGGCAAATGAATCACTCTCTACATATTATCATAGTAGGGCATGTTTTCATTGACTATTACACTCTTACTACGTCATACTACTTTTGACCAATAAAACGGTACGAAAGGACGTATTTCAACCAATCATGGCTGCTTATCGTACAATTTTATCGCGTCCCTAGCATTTGTTTAATTTTATCGCGTCCCTAGCAATTGTTTAATTTTATCGCGTCCCTAGCATTTGTTTCTTTGTTTGCCAACATTTGAAACTGCCCTGGTCTGGACGTCAAAAATTATATATATATATATATATATATATATATATATATAAAATTACAAACCACTCCAGTCGATGCACAGCAGTTTCAAATATGACTCGCATTGGCATTCAAGAACAAGAATTAATAAAAATCACTGATCATACCTATGCATCTTCTGAAATCCGATTTACAAATAAATGAAGAGCACCATTCGGAAATCCTGAATAAGTTGAATACACCATGTAGGCCTAAATCAACGAGTTCCACTTCTATTACGCACACGTCCAATATAACATCAATTGAACCACCAACCACATTAAAATTTGAAAATTGTACATTCAATAATTATTCCTTTTAAAATTATTCATTCGGAAATCCTGAATAAGTTGAATACACCATGTAGGCCTAAATCAACGAGTTCCACTTCTATTACGCACACGTCCAATATAACATCAATTGAACCACCAACCACATTCAAATTTGAAAATTATACATTCAATAATTATTCCTTTTAAAATTATTCATGTTTATTTTTTATGTCATCGTCGTTAATTAAAACTTTTCTAACACTTGCGTATATTAGTTAGGTTATGTTATAGCTTCTGCTATATGATATTATGGATAGTCACGTATCAGAGGTTGTTTAATATTAAGATTTATTGAAAATCATCTGTCAAGTGACGTTGATTACTGGGATTCGGATAATTGAAGTGGAATGCAACTGTAGTGGTTTTAATAAAAATGAAACTGAATCAACAAAGCCTTCTTGACTAGTAACATTGCCATCGTGTACTATAGATCGAGAACTTCTCGACGAGAAGGCATTGCTAGTAATCATTACAGTGTCTGTATAAAGACACTATTGCCATCTAGCATGCATCTAGCGTAATATTTGTAATGTTGAGATGGTACAATAATACATTTGAAGACAGTTGTATTTTCGTAAGTCAATTAATATTTTATTGTATTGGAGTACTTCGTTACTTCTAATTTTTATATACTTTCTTCTAATCGTGTAATAGTCAATTAAATCCCACTCGACTTTTGATTTTCTCTAGATAAATCAAAACGTCTAGTGAGACTACTGTTGATTATACATTTTATTACAAACACGTATTTAAAAGAAATGTCTTTTAATATTTGGCTGGTAAATAATTTTGCTTCACTATCAATATTCCTCTGAGTGAGGTTCTGGCTGATATGTACAGTAGTAGCAAAAAAAAAAAAAAACCGTACCGACCCTTGTAGCTGGTACAAAGGAATCCTGTGCTGTGTATTGTGTTAAACTGTGGTACTTTCAATATGGATAGTGAAGCCAGAGGTATGTACTGCTATTTAATGTAAAAATACGCAGTTATCTTTGCCGAATAGAGGTATAATATTGATGCTAGATGAAAATAAAACTCTCAAAGCTTTTTCGTCTATAAGTTTGAGGCACTGAAGGAAACTAAAGACGGTAAGAATCGAACAAATGCAATAAATTTCATTTTAACAATTAATTATACAAGATGGATGTGTTTTGTGACTAGCAAAATTTGAATCTGTGACTCTGAAATCAGGTACAATGGTCGGTCTGGTTTTTTTGTCACTACTGTACATTTATTATCAGGCTGTACATCTCACTTGACGATATGTGTCAGAGAAAGAATAATAGTGTGCACCTGAAGTCTGACTAGTGTAATATGTAGCTAGTCGGCGATGTATGCAATAGAGGGGGAAAGGAACTGGCAACCCTACCCCATTATCTCATGGCCTAGTCGCCTCATAAGTGGTGCCTTCTTGATATCACTTGTGAGGTTCAGACCTGTCTTCGGACAGTTGACTAAATATCAACTACGACTTAGATTAAGGCTTGAAACATGTGTACATAGGTCGGATAAAAAGTAATGGCAACACTGCTGTCACGTGACGATGGTGCGTTCGAGAGTTGCCAGCTGTATGGACATGAACAAGGACTGTTAGATGAGTTAGTGCAGCCAGCGGCGACAGTACTCTGTCAATCTGCTGCAGTGTGTAGAACGTTGACTTTCATAGGGATAGTGCGAGCGCCCTAAGACCATGTTTACAAAACTAGAGCAACGTTCCTGGATCAAAATTGAAGTGACACGAGGTCGTAGTGCACAAGAATGTTTTCGGGGACTGCATGAAGCATATGCCGATGCAGCGTTGCCATATCGCACGGTGGCACGATGGGTTAAAGCGTTCCGGGAAGGTAGGGATGTGAAAGTGATAAGTTCATTGTGACGTATGACATTGAAGGGGTAATACTGCACCACGCTGTACCTCCAAGGTAGACGGAAATCGCGGACTACTGGAACATCCACCGTACTCACCCGATATGATCCATGCGATTACGATCTTTTCACCAAAGTGAAAGAACCACTGCGAGGGACCCGGTACAATACCGGAGATGAACTTATCCGTGCTTTAGGGCGGTCAATACGGAACATCAATAAAGATGGACGCGCTGATGGTGCCTTCCAAACATTTGGCAAAAGGTAATAAATAAGGGGGGCGACTATATAGAAGGTACGTAAATGTTGTACCCCTGTGAATAAAGCCATGTCAGAAATATCGATTTGTTGCCATGACTTTTTATCCAACCTTAGTAATAGTAGTTTAATGAATACAAAAGCTTCGTTAATTGGCGGAAGATATTAATAGGTAATATCACGAAGAGCTCGTGAATTTATCGGAAGGAAATGAAAACCTCGCACAATATTTAATAAGACTATTTCGGGAAAGTAATTAAAGTAAATAATTAATAATACAAAGATATTAATGCATACCTTTTACTTACATCGCGTCTTATTTCATTCAAATTCGTAAATAAAACAATGAGTATAAATAATTGGTTAAATGGCGATCTTACTCGTGTTAATTATGTAAGAATGTGCGGCTTACAGCTGTTTCGGTGCTACTTGACACCATCCTCAGAGCCTTCTGTCACAGGCTTTGAGGATGGTGTCAAGTAGCACCGAAACAGCTTTAAGCCGCACATTCTTACATAATTAACACGAGTAAGATCGCCATTTAATCAATTATTTATATTCAGGTGTTAAAAGTAGTGTACGAAAGATTCAACATGAAAAAAATGAGAATATTTATTTACAAATACCTAGGGAATTTATTGATAACAATTCATGAATGACATAAAAACGAATAATAGAAATTTTAAATATTATCCTGAACACAATGGACATTACGAAGAGGTGAAGAGAAACGACTTGGAACATTTGAAATGTGAATATGGAGAAGAATGGAGCGTGTGAAATATACGTACAAAATAAGAAATTAAGCTGTGTTAAAAGAGTGGTTGAGGAAAGACCCATTTATGCCCAAGATTTTTTTTTTTGTTGAATATTTTCATAATTTTTGCACCGCCACATGAAACTGAAATGGAAGTTAATTATTGTGCTGCAGGCCCCTTTGATTCTCCTAGTATACACAGCAATGAAATAAAAGTTAATTTTGTAATTCATTCCTTGGCATTTTTGCAGAAAAGTAGTTAATGTAGACTGTTGCGAAAACGCAGCACTAGGCAGATATGGATTACTGAAACTGATCGGGAAGAGAAAAAGAAATTGGTTGATTCACTGGGTAAGAAGAAACTGCCTAATAAAATATGCACTGGAAGTAATAGTGAACGGTAGAAAAGTTAGGGGCAAAAAAAGATGTCAGATGACAGACAATATTAAGATAAACGGATCATATGCGGAGACTAAGATGAAGGCAGAAAATAGGGTAGTCTGGACAATATTGCGATTGCAGTGAAGGACCTGCCCTTGGGCAGAAAATTATGAATGAATGAATTACGATAATAAAATAGATTTGATGCTGAGTCAATTGATAATAGCGTTCCTCATTGATTTGTGGAAACAATTGTGAATCATCGGAGACAAAGAAAAGCAACAATATCAAACCAATAATATTGAAGTGATATTCAATTCAATTCAATTTATTTGGCCATTAGACATATAATTTTAGGCTTCGTCAGAATACGTTGAAAAAACATATAAATACGTTTTAAAAACACTAATAATAGAAACAGTAAAATTTAAGTAATACAATGAAAACATGAAATAATTTGAAACTTTTAAATTGAAGAAAACTAACTAAATTGCAATTAAACTTATTTATTAAAATACAATTTCATACAAATTTATGTTGAAAAACTCAGCAACAGAATAATAATTGTAACTAACCTAAATAACTTTATTTATTAAAAAGCAATTTCGTGTGAATTTATGTTAAGAAACTCATCTACAGAGTAGAAAGGATTAATTAGAAGCCAATTATAAAATCTAGCTTTGAAACTATTGGTTGGTAACTTATAATATTGACTGGGAACCTTATTATATAATTTCATCCCCATGACAGAAAAATTTGTAGGGCCTACTAGTTTTATGTAATTTACAGTATGGAATATTAATTTGTTCACTGTTTCTAATTTCATGATCATGTATATTGGCTATTAATGAGTAATTGTCTATATTTTGTCGGGTGTAAAGGACTAGGTCGTATATATATATATATATATATATATATATATATATATATATATATATATATATAAATTTATGACAGTTAATATCTGTGATTGTTTGAAAAGAGGTCGACAATGTTCAAGATAGTTTGATTGACATAGAATTCTAATGGCTTTCTTTTGCAAAATCAAGACGCTCCCAATTTTGCTACCATTTCCCCAGAAAGTTAAGGCATACCTAATTATCGACTGAAAGAACGAAAAGTAGGCACATCTTAAATAATTTTGAGAAACACAAGTCATTAATTTCTTTAATAAATATATAACTCTTGATAATTTTGTGCATATATATATATATATATATATATATATATATATATATATATATATTCGATATGTTTTTCCCATGTTAAACTGGAGTCTATAAAAAGTCCTAGATGCGATTATTATATTCCTTTCGTGTATTTATGCATGAGTGAAATATTCAACGCTATTATTTGTGTTCTCACTGTGAAAGGAAAGCATTTTTATATAGGGTAAAGGTTGGTAACACTGTTATACGAGTAGTATTGTGATAGTTCTTTTTGAGAATTTATTACAATTTTACTGAGCGAGAGAAGGACCGGTTTTTTGCAGAAATTTGTCTACGAACATTTCCTTAATACGTTGACACAAAGAAACGATCTTCCTTTCACTCAGTAAAATTGTAATAAATTCTCAAAAAGAACTATCACAATATTACTAGTATCACGATATTACCAACCTTTACCCCAGTCTTGCGATGGTGACTAATAATTGCGAGCGAAGGCTTTTTTATGCCCGCTGCGCGCGCGCGGAGCTCTTTTACCTGTAAAGGAAGCGCTTAAAGCTTTCAACGAAGAGTGGAAGATACAATATTTATGCTTCGAACATGGTGATGAAGTCCAGTGTTTGTTGTGTAAAAAAAATAACACTTTAAAAAAAAAAAAAGCAACATAAAACGGCATTATGAGACGCAACATGAAAAAAATATAGCCATTATTCAGGAGAAGAGAGAAATAAATTCATTTCGGAATTGACATCGAAGGTAAATTAATTTACATTTGGGTCAGTAGATTGTATCTAGATTCCTTTTATTTCTTTATTTTAAATGTATTGTTGATGTTTTATTTGTTGCTTGTTTCTGGATATTTAATTTAATTAGACTACCTGTTTCTTTAATTTAGAAATAATATTTTATCTTTGATTGCACTTTAACTTATACTATTACTAAGTTCAAAATGCTAATTCACTTCTATTCCAATAACTGTTTTCGGGATTTTGAGCAAATATAAACTAAACATTTTGAAAATTTTGATGTAAGGACCTTTTTTAGTAACGTCAATATAAAATATACTTAAAAATATAATTCCAAAACTATTAGACCTAATTGCACCAAATTTTGTACACATATTATTATAGATCTGTTTATATAGTTTAAATTTAACAAATTTTGGCCGAAATTGTGGAAGTTTTAAAAGTTATACATATCCCCTTAAATGACTGACCCCAAAAATTACGATGCATGCGGTACTGCGCCGTTCAAGTCTAGGCGTGTGAAAATAATCTATTTAATATCCTCGAAACTTATTGCCGAGCCACTAAGCAAACAATGCCGAATCCCTCTTAATAATGCAAGGTTTTTTCTCAATATTTTTTTACATTTTTACAGATTAGCAAAAAGCCTAAAAGTAAGTAAAATCAGATTATCTGTCTCTCTATGTACAATAGAAATAAGGATTACTTCTTAACATAACCTACCAAATGTCAGCTTCAAAATAAGCTCTCGTCCAATGTTCTGCAGTAAATGGTTCCAGAGTTCTGAGCGCTGAAAGAGGCTTGTTTTTCGTTCAATAATACGAAAACCGTTTGACTTTCGATAGTATATTTTTGAAAATGCACTCCCCTCAGCACCTTGTATAAGTAGGGAAAAAATTAGAGTATAAAAAAAATGCGAAGTTATTTACTGATCGATTTCATACATAGTATATTATTTTGTTTTATTGAGGAATTACTTGTCAATAAGTTTATTTCGCACAATATATTTAACTTTATTTCAATCGGTAATTATGTATGGAATTATAGGCTGGGGTAGCTCATTTAAATCCAATTTTAATCCACTTTATTTATTACAGAAGAAAATAATTAAAATATGTCTTCATAAACCTATTGATTTTCCATCTCAAAATTTGTTTTTAGACTTTAATGTACTTAACGTAAGACAAATTTATTATATTGTATTAATAAAATTCATACATAAAAATCGAAATAATTTTGGATTGTATTCTCATAGTTATGAAACAAAAGGTATGAATTCTTTAAGATTGTTTGAACCAAAATGCAACACTGTTACAGTATTTATTCATAGTAGTAATTTAGGCTCAAAATATATAACAAATTTATATTTAAATATCCTAATCTTGTCAATTATAATAGTTCTAGCATTAAATTAAAAAAGTTATGTATGGATTTTATAAAAATTGAAAATTTGTAAATTTAAATTTATATACTATAATTGCATAGTAGACATAAGACAAATTGTATTGTATACTTATTAATTTCAATTCAGAAATCCGCCTCTGAGCACTAGTTCTCGTCTTTCAGAGGCGAGCTAAAGTTTTTTTCTGTATATATTATATGTTATGTTGTAATTACTAGCAAAATAATAAAATAAATAAATAAATCTATACTAATAATAAATCTGTAGCCGAAATTTTTCTGGTAATTTTCGATTTTCCAAAAATAATTGGCCCAAACATATATAATTAACCACCCTGAAACCGAAAATCGCTTTCTTGAAATTTTTGTTTGTTTGTCTGTCTGTCTGTCTGTATGTTTGTTACCTTTTCACGCCATAATGGCTGAACGGATTTCGATGAAAATTGCAATATAAATTACGTTCGTTGTAACTTAGATTTTAGGCTATATGGCCTTCAAAATACATTATTTAAAAGGGGGGTTATAAGGGGGCCTGAATGAAATAAATCGAAATATCTCGCTTATTATTGATTTTTGTGAAAAATATTACATAACAAAAGTTTCTTTAAAAATAATTTCCGATAAGTTTTGTTCCTTGAAAAATTTTGATGGGACTGATATTTAATGAGATAAATGAGTTTTAAAATTGAAATAACTGCCATCTAAGGCCATGTCATGAATTAAAAAACAAATGACTTCGTCTATAAGGGGCCTTGGACAGCAACAATCGAAAGCTATGAAAGATAGCCTGCAGAGAATGTTTCTGTGTTTGTATGAAGTAATATCGGAAGCTAAATTAACCGATTTGTATAATTAATTATTAATTTACCATTGGGAAGTGTAGTTTCTCTAGCTGGACATAATGCTATAATGTTATTACAGTAACTTGTGAGTGAATCGAGGACAGGTAAGATTAAAATAGCATCTTGTGCACAGAAAACTTGATAGGCATTCGTTTCCTGTATTTCCTAAAATACTTTTTATGACCAAAAGAGTGGTCTCTGGATCAAAGTGATCGCATTTTAATTATGCAAATACAATTTAAATTAAGTAACATAATAAACGATTTATCCTTCTATCAAACATGAATGTTCCCTGGATCAAATGTCCTATTTTAATTATGTAATTACTTTATATTTATTTCTAACGGGTGCAGCGGAGCGCACGGGTACGGCTAGTGAATAAATAAATATGGAATAGCCCGTACAATGGGGGCTGTAATTTCGTAGCTACTTCTTATAGCGGCAGCTACTCGTTCTCTAATATTTAATTTGAAAGAAAGCCCTGTCGTCTGCAGTGTGATGCCCAGATAGTTGAAGGAGTTCGCCTTCTCGAGCTCTTCTCCATCTATTGTTATCCTGTCTTTCGCTGCTGTTCTTCCCCCTCTTCTAAAGATCATTACTATCGTATTACTTTTGTTTATTGTGAATCCATTTTAATACAATCCAAGCAATATTAAGCTAAATTGATGTATTTTATCTTTGAGAAAATAATAATATGACTTTTGGAGTTTGTAAACAATTTATAAGAATACTTGGTTATTTTCACAAAGCAAACACAACAATATTAAGAAAACAACAGGCTATTTACCTTGTTACAATAATTGGCAATTAAAATGCTCTGTTAGAAAAGAAAACAGTTGAGGATATTTGTGTTTCCATTTCGTCTTTACATCCGTTCGCATTGTTTATTTGCCTGTTGAATGCCTCACTTACTCTTAAACGAGAAAGAACACGTATGTATTTACTATTTCCTACTTTCCTTTTGTTTGAAACGTATTGAATGAATTCAGAAATGTGCTGAAATCATCTACTTTGTTCTGTGTTTCGTATTCCTTTTCATAACAAGGAGAGAATGAGCTTTTTGGATCACCTGCTTTGATTGCTCTGTAACAGATGGAGTTAATGATGTAAAATGACGTAGATCTAGACCAAAGTCAAATATCAGAAATTGTGGAAGATATTAAACAGTTTTGAAAAATATACTTTTGAGAAAATGAGCAATAAAATTACATAATGCTGACTGGTATTGTGTTTGCAAAGCAGGACAATTTAATACATCTTTCGTGAATTTGATATCTTAAAATTTCACAGAAAGAACATAATAGTACATTATGCAACGAGCCTATAATGGTAGTAATTAAGACGCAAGTATGATTGCTTATGAAACGAGCGCAAGCGAGTTTCATAATTTTCATACGAGCGTCTTAATTACCATTATAGGCAAGTTTCATACGACTTTTTATGCTCGACCATATTTCTAACTTCATAGTATTCAAAATTATGGTTACGTGCAAACTGACCTGAATTGTGAGATGTGCGCAGACGCGAAAATATTGATTTTTTCCGGGGCCGAATTTCATTGACTTTGGCACAGAATAAGATGAACATTACTCTGGTAAAACCTGAAAATTGATTTAGAATTGAAAAACGAGATGACAAATTGAATTTATTTGAATATTATTTGCAATTAATTCTAATTATTATAGTAACAGAACATAACTTTCTGCGACAGTATTGGATTTCCAGCCTCCGTGACTTTTCGCTAATTCTCTTTCTCTTTCGATTGCATATTTTTATGCTCGACCATGCCGAAATGTAGTAATTATACACCTGGTAGTAGCCCTTTAATGCACCTCATTAAAGTTCAGGTGTTCAGCCAATGAGAAATCACCTTTGTACCATTATAAAACCGCAAGTATCGATTATTCTCGGATATGCAATCAAAAGACAATTAGCGAAAAGTCACGGAGGCTGGAAATCCAATACTGTCGCAGAAGGTTATGTTCTGTTACTATAATAATTAGCGTTAATTGTAAATAATATTAAAATAAATTCAATTTGTCATCTCGTTTTTCAATTCTAAATCAATTTCCAGGTTATATCAAGACTAATGTTCATCTTATTCTCTACTTTTGAATAATTTCAAGTTAGAAATATAGTCGAGCATAAAAAGTTGTATGAAACTTGCCTATAATGGTAATTAAGACGCTCGTATGAAATTATGAAACTCGCTTGCGCTCGTTTCATAAACAAACATACTTGCGTCTTAATTACTACCATTATAGGCTCGTTGCATAATGTACTATTATACACTATCTACCAAAAGGGTAATTCGGCACTGTTTTTGCCCCTCTAGAACTTCGTAGTACCACCTCTTATTGCTATAACAGCAGCCACCCTGTCAGGCATGCTCTCCGCTAGTTTGTGTAGGATATCCACTGGAATGCGTCGCCATTCCTCTTGCAACATGGCACTCAGTTGGACATTGGAAGTTGGCCCCATGTTTCGGCGGGTACTATACAGTGGTATGCAGACAATAATGTTCACCGGTTGGACTGGTCTGCACAGAGTCCTGATCTCAATCCCATTGAGCACCTTTGGGACAATTGGACCGGCGATTGAGGTCTCGGGAGATGCGGCCAACTTCCATTGTCCAATTGAGTGCCATGTTGCAAGAGGAAAAGCGACGCATTCCAGTGGATATCCTACACAAACTAGTGGAGAGCATGCCTGATAGGGTGGCTGCTGTTATAGCAACAAGAGGTGGTACCACGAGGATCTAAAGGGACAAAAACAGTGCCCAATTACTTTTTGGTAGACATTGTATACATCAAGGGGTTTGACAGATGTGTACTCTTTAACTCGTCCTTTTAAACTTATATATTGACCAAATCACAACAGTTTGGAAAAATCTTTTAAAGGCGAAAGAATACTAATTAGTCGAAACTACAGATTGAACAATATACTATTTCCCGATAACATCGTCATGTTAGCAAAGAATGAAAACGACCTTCAGAAATTGATATACAAATTCCAGGCTGTCTCTGAAAAATATAATGTCCCAGAACCAGACTGTTCCAAGTCCATTTTACTATTTTGTTTTCAGGAGAGCTATTTTAAGCTCCTGACATTCAAAGCTTCATGAAACAATTTGGAATAGCTTCATAGCAACCTTATGGAGAGGAATATTTACAATTTTGTTCGATTCATATATGCAGACAAGAACTGGAAGACAAGGAAACAGAGATTTCTTTCTTATAAAAAGGTGGACTTAGAACAGTCTGGTCCCCAGCCATCGAAATATCGCTCCAGAAAACAGAAGTGATGGCTTTTAGAGGAAAATGTCCAGTGATGTCAAAAATAACTAATAAGAAAGGCCCCAATAGAACAAATATCGCATTTTCAGTGTCTAGGATGCGACATAAGCTACGGAAAAGATAAAGATTTGAATGTCAAACTGTCATAATTCCAGGCTATAAACGGGACCATCAAAAGGACTCTAGGACAGAGGTGACCAAACTGGGTATCGTGATTACATCGTGTAATCGAAGACATTCATACTGGTAAGGGAAGTTTCCTGTATATTGCTCTTTGTCTCGCTCACGTACTGAAGGTAAGAAGTGTCGGTATCATGTCGCTCTACAAACCCTCTGTCTCTACGAGCAGGAACAGAAGTTTTCGTACAGAATGGGAAGAGGCATTTATTCGCTGTTCTGTCGGAGAAAATGTAATATGTTGCATTGCTCAACGGTTCAATAAGTAGTAGTATATAGAAGCGACATTACAGGGCATTAAGCTGAATACACAGGCATAACAGGTATAATAATAATAATAATAATAATAATAATAATTATTATTATTATTATTATTATTATTATTATTATTATTATTATTATTATTATTATTTATTTATCAGCAAGTGTTACCATAATTCTTATATAGCGTGCGTCAATATATAGGCCTATATCTTCCTTTGAATGATAAAATAATTACTACGCTATATCTCCATTTTAATTTCTTTTTTAATGTTTTCATGACTAATACTAATAAGAATACTGATAGATTTATCAGTAGCAGCAGTAATGATGATGATGATAATACTAATAATAATAATAATAATAATAATAATTATAATATAGAGAAACTGATTAAATATTACGTGCTAGTGTAGTAATGAAGTGAGCTATCAAACTCCAAGAACTGAAATCAGCCTTCAATCATCGTCATGAAGAGAAAGATGACAAATAAATGTAAGGAAGCCAGCTATCTAGTGGCGAAGAAAATAGCTCGTTCTCTTAAGCCTTCCAACGAAGAAGAGTTTTATAAAAGCGTAATGATCTAGGTGGCTGAAATAATTTGTTCCATGAAAGTTGTTAATTAATTTTGAAAAACTGCGCATTTCTCGACTAAATATCCAAAAGACAATTTAGGAAATTTCTGATTGTATTCATGAGGAATATTTGTAGAAAGCAAGAACATTTATATTTATTTTTAATAAATGATTCTTGATGGCAGTAGTGACATTACCGATACAGCAAAACTTGCGATTTTTATTCGTGGGGTTGATGAAGAAAACCACCACTGGTTGTAGTTTTCATGCCAAGTACTTCTCCCCAGTCTCCTTACTTCTTAGACTGTCTCTCGCGTGTAATCACTGCCGTTCCAGTTTTGGTCACCGCTGTCTAGGAAGAAAAACAGAAAGAAGGAACTAAATTAAAACTTTATAAAACATTAACAATACCAATACTTGTTTATGAAAGGTTAGTTTTCTTTTAGCAATAAATTATAATTGTTTGCATGCTTCACATAATATACATAAAAATGAGCATAACGGGAGCGAAGACGCTACCACGAGACCACAGTGGTGGACATATTTTTTACTTAAATGTGTTTTGCTTGTAAGCCGACGAAATATAGTGTTCAGTCCTACACTGACAGAGATATGCAATGTTTTCACTTTACAGTAATCTTTACTGGTTAAATGAAAGAACGTTTATTTAAAATAAACAGAGTAAACAACGATGTGTATCAGTATTGTCAACAAAAAGACTCCTTGCATCATCGTCTTAATACTTGTACAAGGAATCTCTCCATACGACAACAATTTGGGAAATATGTGAAGGACAATAATATATTTGGCAACGACACTCTTCACCCCACAATGTTTCAATTACCAGACTTCAATCTTAAGCCACAGCAAAGACAAAATGCTGCACTGTGGTTGATAGGTCATACAGTAACTTTCCTTATTCAGAACCAAGAGAATACCTTTAAAACATAATATGTAGCTTATATTAACCAGGCTAGAAGGAACAGAATTCTCCATCGAAAATGGGACCTTTTGTTTGGGAATTATCTCGGGCACTTAGATTAATTAAATTTGATAGTACAAATACTATCAATAGGGAAATGTAAGCATAATTTAAATACATGTCTTTATTTTAATTTGTCTTCATAAAATAACATTTCCTCTGAGTATAGAGTGGGTGGTTTCTCCCTGAGTGAATGATTTTGTTATTGAATGAATGAACATGTACTGTTTAATTATTATAGAGTGAAGACTTACTTAAATAGTGCAAGTCAGATTCTTATTTTATTTTATAATGTTTAATACGTATTTACAAGGTTATTTAAAGTATAAGTTATACGGGGGAAAAAGTATGCATGGAATTTGTTGTCACTACGGCATCTATTTTTCTATCATTTATTGACTAGATTGAAGTGTACATGTGAAATTGTGTCAGTACTGCATACTGACTACAACAGTTTATTTGTCCAGTTTGAAATCTATATGTGATTGGTTTCAGTACTGCATATTGATAATATCAGTCAAATTCTTTAGCCTGAAAGTGTATATGCGCATTTGCTCTCAGTACTGCATACTGATTATATCAGCTTATCTGTTCAGATTGAAATGTATATGTGGTTTGGCTCAGTATTGTATAATGGTAAAATCACTAATTTGCTTAGGTTGAAGTGTACATCCGAAATTATTTTCAGTACTATATAATGATATATTAGCTTATTGTATAACTTGGAATGTACATATGCATCACTATTAGTATTGTATACTATTATATTAGTTTTATTGTTTAAAAAATAAAAAATAAATAAATAAAATCAGAAAAAAATGAGAGCAAAGTTACGGGCGCTATCATAGGAAACTTGATTGAGATTGCATTATGCTACGAATCTTAAAGCTGGTGTGCAATCAATAAGGAATACCTGTCTCAGCAGCTGTATAAATTACTGTAGTGCATTTACGCGCGATTCTGGTTGAAGCATTGCATAAAATACAAGTTTTTATCAGGACTGGCAGCTGAGGGGAATACAGATACCGCCTCAGACAGAAAACAAAATGTCTGTATTTATTGATCTCCTACTCCTAATATGGATTTCAAACACCGTTGTAAAGTATGTATAAATAATTACAAGACAATTACGTGAGTACAATTTCTCCCTGCTTTTTGCACAGTTAGTAATAATATTTTAACTAGGACAAAATTGAGTTCTGTCGTCGTCCTCGGTGGTCTTGTGATCACTATTCTTACTGTTAGATTGAAACTTAAAGAGTCTAGAATTCAGGGGTACACTACAAAAATGTGTATGTATTTACAATTAGTAATTTCAGGACACATTCAATAAAAATAAATGTAAAGGGCGATTGAAAAAGATGGAAACACTTTTAATTTGCTATATTTCCTGAACTATGTGTTGTTTTCTAATTCTGTAAATTACATTTGATTGTACATACATGGAAGTTTAAAGATGTTCCACATGCCCGCCTCCGGCTGCACGGACAACATCTAGACGGTAGCTGAATTCGTCCCACACTCGTTGCAGAATGTCTTGCGTCACTGAGTTCACCGCAGCTGTGAGACGGTTTCTTAGCTCATTGAAATTCATGGGAAGAGGTGGTACGTAAACTGAATCTTTTACGTACCCCCACAAGAAAAAATCACAGACTGTCAGGTCGGGGGACCTCGGTGGCCAGAACTGAAGTGCCAAGTCTGCATTTCCCATGCGGCCTATCCATCGTTGAGGTAGAGATTCATTCAGAAAACGTCGAACATTCAGGTGCCAATGGGGCGGAGCTCCGTCCTGCTGGAAGATGTAATCTCCTGAATCTTCATTCATTTGAGGAGCAAGCCAGTTTTGCAGCATTCTAAGGTACGTTACTCCAGAAACCGTATTTTCGTCAAAAAAGAAAGGTCCATAAACCTTTTTCAACGAAACGGCGCAGAACACATTCAATTTAGGTGTGTCCCGCTCATGTTCCAGTGTCACATGGGGATTTTGTAGCCCCCATATCCGAACGTTATGACGGTTGACTTTCCCATTTATGTGAAACGTAGCTTCATCACTAAAAATTACACGAGACAGAAACGAATAGTCTTCTTCCATGTTTCGGAGCATAGCATTACAAAATTCTACACGCCGTACCTTATCGTTTGCTCGAAGAGCCTGTAGCAGTTGTAGGTGGTATGGTTTGTACACTAAACGGCGCCTCAGTACACGCCAGACAGTTGTTTGCGGTAGCCCAAGTTCCCTACTCGCTCTACGAGTTGATTTCATTGGGCTACGTTCAAATGTCGCTGGAATGCGGTCCACGTTTTCCTCCGATACATGCGGTCGACCTGGGCTTTTACCTTTATTCAAAGAGCCAGTTTCGTCGAATTGTTTATTCCAATGATAAATGCTCTTCCTCGTTGGAGGTGTAACATTAAACTTACGCCGAAATGCACGCTGCACAGCAGTCACAGACTCGCTTCTACTGAATTCACGAACGCAAAAAATCTTATGTTCCATAGTAGCCATCTCGATTACAACTGACGTGGTACTGTACAGTGCAGCGTATTCGAAACAGCTGTCGGTACAGTGCGGTGGGGCGCTCTAGTGGTAGTATTCGAAACTTTACACCTTCCTCTTTAAAATATACTCGACAGAATTAAAATACAACACACAGTTCAGGAAATATAGCAAATTAAAAGTGTTTCCATCTTTCTGAATCGCCCTGTATATTGGAAACTTAAAACGCATTTCCATGTAGATAGGCTTCACTTGATATTTTAGGCTCGGTTATTAACAATTAGAATTATAATTTATTATCTGTGTATGAAGGGGAGAGGATAGTATTTTTGGTGAAAAATGAGTAAATTAAAAAAAAATCATTAAAATACTGTGTGATATAGTATGTGTGGAATGCATAGCATAATATTTTGTGGGTATTTGTGCCCTTATCGGATGTTGAGTCGCCTTTTTAAAACTTCCTGCGTTATGGATTTTTAAATCACTTGCCCACTTTTATTGTTGTTTCTGGTAAATTAAATTAAAAAAAAATTTTTTTCTTTAAAATACTCTTTGATATGTGTGAAATACATTGCATAACATTTTGTGGGTATTTCTGCCCTTATCGGATGTTGAGACGTCATTTTTAAACTTCCTGCGCTATGGATTTTTAAATGACACGCCCGCTTTTATCGGTTTCCAGTAACATCATTTTTTTTTTTTTTTTGCTACATTGGAGACAAAAATGTATATAAGTTCTGAACTATTAAAGATACATGCATGAAATTTAGAACAGACATTCTTTAGACTATTCGGAATGTTGTTAATTGATTTCATTTTAAAAATACGTCCGTTTGTTTGCAAGAAAGGAAATCAGAAAAGTGTTATTAAATTTTAATTATTTATTTTACAAACGTAGGGACTAATATCAAAATTCTGTTACAGACAGTTTGTAGAACATGCTTTTGCAAATACATTGCAAAAAACTGTTTGAATCTATCTTTAAAGGCGGTTTAGTTATATCGGTTTTAATACAATTCTGCATTGGGTATATTTTTTTCAAATTTGGACCCCCAAATATATTTTTTTTTTTTTCAAAATATTTTTATTTGGTTGAGTTGCCACAGCTATGAGCTCTCTACATACAAAAAATTAATATTTTAGACCAAATAGGAAAGAAGTTAAAAAAAATACCATCCTCTCCCCTTAATATTAGGTTGAATGTTAAAGTAGGTGACATAAAAGTCTGATATATACATTTCAACAGACTAGGTACATTAACATTATAGTTTAAAACAATACTTATTGCTTCCTTTGCTTTTGTTTAATAAATTCAATAACCATGTTGGGTCCGATAACCTGCATGAGCAATCAAAGTTTATTTCTAGTAGGTCGTCAAAACGTATCTAATTGTATTATAAAATCACAATGTTTTAAGGGATTTACGAAAGATCTGAAGATGGTTTAATTAAACCGAAAATGTTTATCGATATGCTGAAATAAAAACATTGTGATTTTATAATACAACTAGCTTAAATTACCCGGCGTTGCCCGGGTTTTAAATTTTGGTCTATTTCTAAATAAACTGTTTGTTAGATTTATCGGAGGCCTCGGCAAGGAAACTATATAAAACCAAAACGAACCATATTTACTTATGTTTTCTCCTCCCTAGTGACGAATATTAAAGAAAGTGCCACTAATATCCAAAGAAACTGACTAATCGAAATAATTCCATCTCACCTATGAATAGAGTTTTAACAATATTAAGACCTTATGCTACAGGGATATTTAAGATATGTAACATTGTGATTGATGATAATATTTATCGCACCACGGCTTTATGCATTATTAAGCCTTTCTGCCCACAATATATTTAATTTCCTTCAAGGCCAAACTGCAATCTGTAACGGATGGATTCTATCAAATGCATGGATTTCAGGGTGTTTTGCAGTAACGGAGACTATACTCATCAGAATTCACTCTCCTGGAGAAGGCAATGTAGAACACTACCACAACAGAAAACCATATTTTTCTATAAACAGCCAAGTCATTAGTGACCATAACTTATTAATAAGAGACGGGTTAACAGTAACAGTAAAATAGGCTCTATATTATTATTGCAATATTATAATATTGTAATATTATCACAAATATTACTATAACTTAGAATAATTGCTTAAAATCGAATGGCTATAATAGCAATACGTGGGATAAAAACATCATCTTCTTTCGTTTTTCCAGTTAATATTGCCACTCATATTACGTTTCGCATGAGTTTTTGACACAAATTCTTGTTAGTGCATAATTTTGGTGAGTCAATATTTCGCAATAGTAGGTCTACTATGGCTATTCAATATTAAGTAAATTATGTGATAGCAATCCGTGTAGTTTGAAAGAATTCTAGAATTCAATTGGATAAAACAGTCTGCTCACTATTTACAAAACTGCATCGAGGAATTCATAATACGGTCCTGGACTGCGTAAAGATTACTTATTGCATGAATTATTTAGTTTTAGCCTTCGTGATGTGTAACAACAATGTAATTTAATTTCGTGTTAAAATTTCCAAGGCCTCGTGAAAGTCTATGTTGAATACAACAGACAATAATAAAGAACAATTGACTGTAGAAGATTTTGCATTTTAATATAATACATGAATATTTGATCTATTTATTTTTATTTTTTATATATTTAATTAATTTAACTTCCATTTGCACAATTTTAATGTAGCCTATGTTCTTCTCCTGGTTATGAAGGTTAAATGTGCAAACTTTGGCACATATTGGTCAAAGCGTGTAGATTTGTATAGAGAACACACACACATACATACATACATACATACATACATACATACATACCCACCCACATTCAATTTTATATATTAAGATTACATAAGTTTTGACGGCCTACCAGAAATAAACTTAGATTTTTGTTTAATAGTTTTTTGTGGAACGAAAAAAAAAATCTCTACAAGACATATTAAATTTCGTTTTTAGTTAGAGTTCTGATTTCACAAGTTCTGGCCTCATTTGGTTCGTCTCGTCAGTTCAGAGATTATTCTTTTGCGAAAACATTCGCTCCAAATGAGCATTGCCAATGTAAGAGTATGTATGTGCTCAGTCATTGGTACACTACATGTCTTCGTTGAAACAGTGTTCCAGCGTTCTTGTAGAGTTGGTACATCTTTCTGTCTCAGAATCAATATGAAATTTCAGAATATTATAACATTTAAATGAACAAAATTAAGCGTCCTTAAAACAATTTTCTTTATTTCCTGCATAGAGAACTTATTTCCTGACAATCCGGAAAAATTCTGGGCAGTTGTCAACCCTATTTGCAATATAACAAGCTCTACATATTTTAATTCAAATTAGAACCTCTAAAATGGAAAGATGTCAGAATTGTGGAAGTTTATGGAAATATTAACAAATACCTTACTATAATAATACCGGACAGCTAGCAATTTTACGTGCGAACGACGCTGGTGCTGCTACCTAGGCGGCCGGTGTGGTGATACTCGTGAAACAAGCTGTAATAAACTGCAATGTATATTGTTGCTGGGCTAATTAATAGTTTATTAATTAGTGTTGTGTTAAAATGTCAGGGTGTAGCCTATATTATGTGCTGTTTATAATTGCTACAAAATTACAGCTCCAAATCGTACTTTCGATTTCCGAGGGATCATAAAACGTGAGTCAACAACATTCTTTAGTAGGCCTAATTCCTTCGTCTTTGTGTTGATAGAAAAATACAAATTAGCTTTTTTATTTAGACCTAATAAATGAATAGAAGTTAAAATATATTGGAAATTTTAAGGTTTTATCAAATTAAGTTTTATTGTTGTCCACATGCCTTTACTAACTATTACAAGCATCAGATTACTATCAATTTTATCTTTGCAGTTGTCAGCAATGCGTATATAAAGCATTATTATAAATTCATTCTTAATGTCAGAATTGATTTTGTCTCACTAAAGCAAAGAGAAAATATGTAACAATTAATTACGGAAAGTAATATCAAGTATACAATATTTCTCATAATAGGGCCTATGCAGCTTTGGTATAAGATAGTAATTTTACATTAAATATTATTCAACGTTTCTTAAGTGTTTCATATATTATTCCACATTAGTAACTCACGTTTTAAACAATAGTCCGAATCCCGCTATGTTAATATTTGTATGTGTGGACGTAATTCCATCCCGCTCCGCTAGATGTCAAGTCCGCGATATTTCGCACTCACGCCAATGCTGCTAGTATACAGCTGTCCGGTATTATTATAGTAAGGTATTTGATGTTAATGCTTCTGATGGCAGTAAACACAGAAATCTTTGTAATTTTTGAGTTTTAAGATGTTTTTATTAAAAGTACCAGGTCTCTTGGATCCTTGCCTTTTACAAAAAATATGATTTTATAAATTGAAATGTAAATAGGTTTTGTTAAAGAAAATTGATTACTAAGACCGTCAAAGACGGAAATATTTGTTTGAATTTATGTTATGTCTCTTAGTAAAGGTTTGGCATGATGAAGTAGCTTATTCCTGTATGTAGTCTGTAGATCTTGAATATAAGCAACCAGGAAGGGTATATGAAGTTCATTGTAGAGCTTGACATTGTGTATGAGATGGTGTGCACCAGTGATTGTTCTGCAGACAGCTCTTTGAATTCCTTCCAGACTCTTCATGTGGCGAGGATGAGCTTGGCCCCATATCTCACAGCAGTAGTGGATGTATGATCTGATGACTGATGTATACAGCAGGACTTTTGCTTTCCTCGAAGTCAGACTTTTGAAAAGTGGATAGAGTGCCATGTATCTTTGAAATGCCTTATCTCTTATGTTGAATGTGATGCCTGTAAGATAAACGTTTGTCTAGAAGTACTCCAAGATATTTAACTGATGTGGTAAAAGGTATTATTTGGTTTTGAATACTCAGTTGGTCTATAATCCTGGGAAAACGTTTAGTAAAGACCATCAATTGAGATTTTTCGCCGTTTACTTTTAACCTCCATTTGGTTGACCATTATGTTAATACAGAGTGATTTATATAGAACTGACACATTTCTTTCATTAATTGTTTCAAAACGAATTGTGCTAGCGACAACTTATTATACCTAAAATGTAGAGGAATTTTGGGAGATTATTTACCTCTATAGCAAATGTTGAAAATGTCCTCCATCCTGCATAAGGCACAACTCAACACGTCGCTCCATGTTACTGGCCACTCGATGGAGGACTCAGTTGTTAGCTTGAATATCCTGTGTGATGTTGTGCTTCAGATCGTCCAATGTCTGGGGACGTGTGGCGCAAACCCTGTCTTTTAAGTAACCCCATAGAAAGAAGTCCGGCGTTTTCAAATCCGGAGATCTCGGTGGCCACAGGTTCCTAGAAATTATTCGGTCGTCACATAACCGGATATATGGAACCATGCTTCATCTGTGAACCATGTGATGGACAATATGGCAGGATTTTGCACAATGAACGTCTGAAACCAACGACAATAATTCAACATTTTATCCTTATCTGGTTCCTGTAGCTGATGAACAACCGTAACCCTATATGGCTTTAGGCTCTCTGACACATTGAGTAGGTGTACCCTGTCTCCTGCGACAAACGTCTTAATGATTTTTTGGGTGACTGCTCCAGTCGTGCTCTTACGTCAACAACAACCGTGGGAAGCCTAGATGAACGATGCTTGCCCTTTTCACTCACCAGAGATCCAGTTGTTTCCAATTTGTTTACCAGTCCCAGTATTGTGTTTCTTTTGGGAGGATTGTGAACACCAAATTCTCTCTGGTATGCCCTTTGAGTAGCTGTAATTGAATTCGTAATCCAGTATTGCTTCACAAGGAAGAGTCGTTGATTTAATGTGTACTGCATTTTCACGTTGACACAAATTGTCGAAAACAGCTGCCAACAATAGGAATAAAACATAAATATCTGCACATCTAGCGCTGCCAACAATAGGAATAAAACATAAACATCTGCGCATCTAGTGACAAGGCATCGAAACTCCAGAACATTCTGCTTAATTTGGTGCTAAAATTGGGTCATTGAATGAATTTCCAACGGAATAATTAAAGAAAGAAATGTGTCAATTCTATATAAATCACTCTGTATATTTAGGGCATTTTGCATGTTGACACAAGCTGCATGAATATTAAAATGTCTGGTAAATATGACAGTGCCATCAGCATAGAGACTATGTAGGCAGTGTAAAGGTGATATGTGGCCCTTTTCTTTACCTAGACACAGATTATGAAATTTTCTTTTTCTTCTTCTTTTCTTTCTATATAGGCGTAACCGGCGTTTAGACGTGAATCAAGACTTCCCTATTCTCCAATCGAGTCTTTCCATCTTCTTTTAGGTCGACCTGGGCTTGTTTTTTCCTCTTGGGGTGTTGTCCCTTGCTGTGCGTACAATTCTTTTAGCAAACATAGATGGTATATCAATTGCTGGGTTCTGTAGCTTATACGGAATTGATGATAGCGAGATAGTATTTGGTTAGATGAAGTTGAAAATTCGTATTGGCATTATCTGAAATTCGCCAGTTGGTAAAAACCTCTGCAAAATCCATCAAGATAATCAAGTCAAGCTGGATTCGAACCCATCTCCGAGTCCAGCCTCGGATCAATAGGCAAATGCGTTATTACGTGAGCTACGCAATTTTTTATAAACTTTTTTCGTTGTTTTTGAATAGAACCAGCTCAACGTTTGTCGGAACATTTATGGGACACTCTATATAGCCTACTGTAGGCCTGTATGACATGTTTGTAGAATTGTAGAAGGGGTGCATTCACCTGAATATAAGGCCGGAAACATCTGGTTTTAGAGATATGGAACCAGGTAAACAGATGACTCACTGGTAAGCGTATTGCTTATTGCTGTCAACAAGGCACTGTTATTTTCAGTGTGTTGTGGTATTAAGTACACAACGTAAATCAAGAAATAATGAACACCTTCATTCGTTTACTCAGCCAGATAACAAAAATCAAGTTAAAATAGAAAAATCAAACATTTATAACAAAACTAGTGGCTTGTGCAGCAAATGCAGCAAACTAAGTTCATTAGACGTTCAAATAAAAATGTTTCAGATTTATTTTCAACGAAGAATACCAGACATTTTGAAAGTTATTTGCTTCCATAATAATGAAACATACTCCCACTGAATGATTTTTTATGCCAAATACTTTTTCTTGAACCTATCCACCTTCAGTTTTTGTGTTTCAACGGGAAAACGCAAGTAACAATATCAGGACAATCAGTGGGTTTTTCATGTGGGAGTAAAGCAATAGCTATTTCAGGTCATTGTGGATTATAGGCGAAAGTTAAAAAAAATGTCAGGTTTACTATGCTTTCGAACAACAGACATAGCATCTTGGTATAGCTGCTGCATGTAGAGTTTGAAATGTAGAAGGTAAAATCATTTTAGCCTGCTAAGAGATCTTGCTGAAAGTATAGGGAGACTACAAAATTTTGTAGGCCTCTTATTTTATAAGTAAGTAATACTTTTTGCTCTTTCCTTAGGAACTGTAATTTTTGCGCTCTCTCGAGCCAATACTGAAGAGAATGACGCATATAAACATCTACACAACACCGCCATTAAGTAGGCCTATATGAAAAAGACCCAACCCCACTTGATCAATAACTATAAAAATATTTGAATTTTAATAACAATATTATCTTACGAAAGTTTTGTAGTTATATATACTGTATAGTCGCCACTCAGTAAATTATAGAAATGAAGATCTAATTTAAGATATTCTCTACGTCTACTTACATAACCCCAAAACGTTTCACTTTCATATCAACATAGCGTTAATATGTATAAATATTAATGAAAAATAGTCGCATCATGGCATTAACTATAATAATATTTAATTTCTAATGATAATAATGTCATCAAACCACCTCAAGTTTCGTAGATTTTAATATCTAATACACAGCTGTACTCAGAAAATTACAAATCGCAGAATTAGACCTGTGAATTATTTTTAGTAAGTCTTAAAGTTTTTAATAACCAATTGAATTTGAGCTCTAAATATGTCGGCAATCCTGCAGGTCATGGCCTTCGTGTAATAGCCTATTGTTTATTGTAGTGTGTGTTTTGTTTTTTTCTGAAATGCAATAATTCTCAAACTGACGAAAGATGGATTTTGGAAAATAGGAAAATTATATAGGAAAATTGACATTTCACTGAAAACTACTATTTTTCTGAAAAACGTTTGGTTCCAAGCTTCAAAATGATGGGTCATTTATTAAAATCCGTTCAGCCGTTTTCCAGTAATTTCCATTACCAGTTCAAATTATATATAGATGTGTAAGAAGTTGAAGCGACAGCTATCTATTAATGAAAAAAAAAACAGTTAAGCTCCCGAAGTCGTCGATGAACCTTCACACAATTAGTATTAGAAGTATTCATTCGTCTGAATATCTCCAAAACCAAATATTACAGGACATTCAGTAGGTTCCTAGTTGAACAAATATTTTGCCATACATTAGACCAGTACTAGAGCGAGTAAAAATATCGAAATATAAAAAAGATAGAGGTAATGTCAAAATATGAAACATTACAATTTATAAACTTGGGTAATTTAGGTATAAGTTACAATTTATTGAATAACATTTTACCAAATCTTCAAACACATGCAAATTTAATATATATTGCCTATTTCACAATTGCCTATCATGGAGTGTTCAAAAGTTTTTGTTGATCACACTGATACTGCCTGGTAAAAAAAAAGCTATTTCTTGTTTATCAGTCTATGAAATGACCCATCACATTCAAAACAATATTGTTCGGAAACCAACTGAGATACAGTATCTAAATTCATGTGTGTGTACATTATACTAGTTTAGAACATGTTTTTAATAAATAATAATCCGTGGCGCTACAGTCCACGAAGGGCCAAGACCGACCAGCCGGCTGCTGGCCTCACGGCCACATGCCGAAGCAGAGGTGGACGATCATCCAACCAGAATGGAGGTATCGTGTGGTTAGCACGATGAGCCCCCCCCAGCCGTTATAGCTGGTTTGCGTAACCGGATTTCGCTACCTATCGTAGCTCCCCAAGTGTATCACGATGCTGGGTGGGCACCGGTTCCATACATTGGCCGAAATTTCATGAGAAAATTTCTTCCCCCATGAGGACTCGAACCAGCGCGCATTCCGTAACGCTAGTCCTAGGCAAGATGCCTTAGACCACGACGCCACGGCGCGGGACATGTTTTTAATACATTAGTAATAGACCATTAATGTTTTGTTGGTAAATTACAATTTAAAACTCGGATTAATTTGGGTATGTTACAGTTTATTGAATACAACTGTATTTAATCTTCAAACACATGCCGAATTAATATATACTGTATATATATTGTCTATTTGACAATTGTCTATCATGGAGTGTTAACAATTTGTGTTGATTAGACAGATACCGCTTGGTAAAAAAATAGTTTACCGGTTAATGAAATGAAACATCGCATTCAAACCAATATTGTTGAGGAATCAGCCGTGATACAATAGACAAATTCATGCATGTCTATATTACATATGTTTAGAACATGTTTTTAATAAATGTAGTAGTATATGATTAATAGTTTGTTAATATATTACAATTTACAATCGTGGGGTAATTTAGGTATAATTATAGGTTAATTGGTAACTAACTTAGTTTTTGTTCCACGTACACAAATGATAGATTGGTGAAACACAAGTAAATATCCGAAGTGTTTTCTATCCCCGATTTTAATGGGAGATATTTTAAGTTCACAAAATAAGTCTTATCAAGAACTTGAGTATAGACTGAATTTTTTTTGTCTTGTTAGATCTAATTAAAATTTTTAAACACCTACCTAACCTCTGCATTCTGGTCTAGGATACACATTAACTTATGGTTTGAATAATTTCATTTTATAAGGACTTTAAAACATGTTTTACTTCAATAATACACATTATACCCTAATTTCCCCATTCATTGTATTGTAGTTACAGTATAGCTAAACTTAGGATTAGTAACTTATTGTGATAAGGAGAGGTTAACATACTTGAAAATGTAATAGAATCATTCTAGAAGTTCACAGTGGTAACATTAAAAAAAAAACAGACTCAGAAATTTTGGCTATGTGTCTCTATACTTAAAAGTCTGTTTTATACCCAAATTACCCCAACCCACCCAATGGAATTTAAATTCGGAATATGTATTATATGTGTTTCTCGTGTTAAATTCTACCGTACCTGGTTAACATGTTTCGGCCTGTTATTGGCCTTCTTCAGAACTGGTTGTTGCTGGTCTTGGCGCCTTTTACTTTGTTTCCTGTGGGGGTTTGTTTGTGTAGTGTAATGTGGAGTCAAAGAGTGTGTGTGTTCTGAAATTGAGTTGTGTGTTGAGAATTTCATTTGGATGTGTTTTTGTGTCTGTATATTTCGTATTGTTTTAGTGTGTTTAGTTTCTGGTTTTTTGGTTGGATGTGTAGAATTTCAATGTCTGTGTGATGTCTCTGTATGTGTGGTTAGCATTTGTGATGTGTTCTGCATATGTGGAAGTGTTTTGTAATTTTGTTATGGCTGTGATATGTTCTTTATAACGTGTTTGAAATGAACTGCCTGTCTGTCCTATGTAGAAGTTGTTGCAGGTGTTACATTTGAGTTTGTATTCGCTTGTGTAGTTGTATTTGTTTGTTTGTGTGTTGAGATGTTTTTCTAGAGTATTATTTGTTCTGTATGCGATGTTTTAATTTAATTTCTTGAATGAGATTGCAATCTTATATATGTTTTTGTTTTCGTATGTTAGTGTGATGTATTTTTGTGTTCTTGTGGTTGTGTTGTATTCTTATGTTTTTTGTGATTTTGTTTTGTCTTTCGCATTATGTTGACTATTATGTTGGGGTTGTATCCGTTTTCTTGTGTTATGTATTTGATTGTGTTTAGCTATTCTTTATAATCATGATAGTTCAAGGATATGTTGAGTAGTCTGTGTGTCATTGTTCGGAATGCAGCTTGTTTGTGTTGTGTTGGGTGGTTGGACGTGTTGTGTATATGTGTTGTTGTTGTAGGTTTTCTGTAAACTTTGAATGTGTATTTGTTGTCGACTTTTGTTATAGTGATGTTTAGAAAACTTATACTGTTCTCCAACCAGGAGATTAACAGTGAAAGGAATGTGCTTACTATTACGTAATCTATTGAAGCGTCCACACCTGTGGAGTAACGGTCAGCGCGTCTGGCCAGGAAACCAAGTGGCCCGGATTCGAATATCGGTCGGGGCAAGTTACCTGGTTGAGGTTTTTCCGGAGTTTTCCCTGAACCCAATACGAGCAAATGCTGGGTAACTTTCGGTGCTGGATCCCGGACTCATGTCACCGGCATTATCACCTTCATTTCATTCAGACGCTAAATAACCGAGAAGTTGATACAGCGTCATAAAATAACCCAATGAAATAAATAAATAAATCTATTGGAGCGAAGTAGATAGATAGTATTACCATTATAACGTCAGTTTAAAAAACATGCGTTCTCCTGCATTTGTTATTTCCTGTATGGAGGGATTAAAAGACCAGGGGTGCTATTCATAGACATTTCGCTAGCCCGCGCTACGAGCGTGCTAAACTAGCCCCGGCTATCGACTGGTTATTTGTACAGGATCATATCATATCGCTAACACTGGTTTATGAATGCAAAAAACGTTAGTTCGCTGATCATCCATCGGAAGCCCGCGCTAAGAATGTGTATGAATATGGCCCCAGGAGATTAACAGTGATCTAATTTTGTAACTAGGGTAGTATACATATATGTGTGTATTAGTGTTATCGTTTGTGCTGTGAGAGTTAGCCAATAGAGATACAAGTACCCACGTGTGTGAACTTACGACACCTTATGACATCAACATTCATTTACAGCATTACTCTGCTGCGTCTCATTCCCCCCAGACTTTCTCGTGGTTGGAGTGCAGTAGATTTGTTGTTTTCAATTTTTTAATGTGCAGTGTAGCTTTGGGTGTATTTTGTTTATGTGTTGATGCAGGTTTTGGATCTGTCTGCTGTTTCCTTTATATACTATTAGTTATGTCGTCTACGTATCTGTGCCAATATATGATGTTGTCTGCGTGTTTGTTGTAGGCCTTCGGTTTGATTGTAATATTTGTTATTGTATGTGAAATAGTTTTGTTTTGTGATGATATCTGTGATGTGGATGATTTATTTAATGTGTTCTTGTGGTGTGTTGTTTTTGAGCATTTAGCAGTAAAACAATGATCCTATGGAGCCTAATTTTACATATATTTATTTAAAGAATACACGGACAGATGTAGATAATATGGAATTTTACATTTATATTAATAATATATATATATATCGTAACATTTTATTTTATGCTATATTAAGTTGTTTATTTAAGACATTAACAATGGAAAATTGTTTCATTATTTAGATTGTTGAAGACCATTATTAAGTTAATTTAATTTTTTTAGAAATTGTTCATGGAATAAGGTAAATTTCTTAATTGATATGCTAATTATATCTCTGCCAAATGGAGTATTATATTGTAGTCTACTACATGTTCTTGACTGCTAAATTTTTAGGAGCTCCAGTGTTAGTTATAATGTACAATACATTAAGTTTGGGAATAAAATATTATTAGGATCGTAAAATGAAATATTATTTAATAACTTGTCAATAATACATTAACTTGAGTAGATATAACTGTGACTGGCGACTATTTTATCGACTTTTTTCATTGAATATATGCTATTTCAACACTTGTATTGAATTGTTGATTGACTTCAATAATACAGACGCATAAACAAGACTGAATGAAACTCACCGCATAGAATCAGAATAGCGCTAGTGCTCAATTTATAAAACGATTTTTTGTGTCATACAGTATTTACTGTGTTATTTATTTTATTAAGCTAAGCCATTCGTAAGTGTGCTTTCATTGCGAAACTCGTTCATGTTATAATAATATACATATTCCACAATCAGTAAACATACATTAATATTTTGTACTTTAATGTTTAATTTTATCGTGATTTATAAAGTTGTTAAGTATACTGCATAAACATTATTTAGTATTTAGGCCTACTATTTCAAAACAACATTCTGAAAATACATAAATACAAAGTATTTGCGTAATGCTAAATATTTGATTTATATTAGGTATACATTACACTTTATTACATTTGTGAAATGGCTTAACTTGCAAAATATTATAATGACTATTACACTCTTACTACGTCATACTACTTTTGACCAATAAAACGGTACGAAAGGACGTATTTCAACCAATCATGGCTGCTTATCGCACAATTTTATCGCGTCCCTAGCATTTGTTTAATTTTATCGCGTCCCTAGCATTTGTTTAATTTTATCGCGTCCCTAGCATTTGTTTCTTTGTTTGCCAACATTTGAAACTGCGCTCGTCTGGACGTCAAAAAAAAAAAAAAAAAAAAAAAAAAAATATATATATATATATATATATATATATATATATATATAATTACAAACCACTCCAGTCGATGCACAGCAGTTTCAAATATGACTCGCATTGGTATTCAAGAATAATAATTAAAAAAATCACTGATCATAGCTATGCATATTCTGAAATCCGATTTACAAATAAATGAAGAGCATCATTCGGAAATCCTGAATAAGTTGAATACACCATGTAGGCCTAAATCAACGAGTTCCACTTCTATTACGCACACGTCCAATATAACATCAATTGAACCACCAACCTCATTCAAATTTGAGAATTGTACATTCAATAATTATTCCTTTTAAAATTATTCATTCGGAAATCCTGAATAAGTTGAATACACCATGTAGGCCTAAATCAACGAGTTCCACTTCTATTACGCACACGTCCAATATAACATCAATTGAACCACCAACCACATTCAAATTTGAAAATTGTACATTCAATAATTATGCCTTTTAAAATTATTCATGTTTATTTTTTATGTAATCGTCGTTAATTAAAACTTTTCTAACACTTGTGTATATTAGTTAGGTTATGTTATAGCTTCTGCTATATGATATTATGGATAGTCACGTATCAAGAGATTGTTTAATATTAAGATTTATTGAAAATCATCTGTCAAGTGACGTTGATTACTGGGATTCGGATAATTGAAGTGGAATGCAACTGTAGTGGTTTTAATAAAAATGAAACTGAATCAACAAAGCCTTCTTGACTAGTAACATTGCCATCGTGTATAATTTGGTATAATAGATCGAGAACTTCTCGACGAGAAGGCATTGCTCACTACTGCCATCTAGCGTAATATTTGTAATGTTGAGATGGTACAATAATACATTTGAAGACAGTTGTATTTTCGTAAGTCAATTAATATTTTATTGTATTGGAGTACTTCGTTACTTCTAATCTTTATATACTTTCTTCTAATCGTGTAATAGTCAATTAAATACCACTCGAGTTTTGATTTTCTCTAGATAAATCAAAACGTCTAGTGAGATTACTGTTGATAATACTGAGTAAAGAACGTAGCCCTATTTGTAATTACTACAAATCACGTTATTATTTTATACGTTTTCCTGTAGTAAAAAGTATCAAGGGAGTTATTTGGGACAGGACCATACACCAAGCAGGTTCTGAGGGGTGTAGCAGTCGGGGGTACAGAAGTACGGGTTCGCCAGACCCGCCGATTTCTTCTGCCCCTAGTATAATGTTGTACTCTGTGGGATATGTGGGAATTTAAATATTTTTACTAGATCTGTTCATTAAAATCTCCAGTAGGTTTATCAAATTTTTTCATACCCCTTCATAAGATTTTTTGTTACGAAACCTTAAATATGGTGAGATTGATTGTTTCTAAATATATCGTGTGATTTGAAAGCGACACACGAGTGTGGTTCAACTTCACACGAAGTGTGGGGTTGGTGTATGATGTGCTTTCACACACCACTAATCAAGAGCTGGAGCGAGGCTCATGCTGCCGGCTTGAATACTTCCCTCCTTCTATTAATAACCTGGGAACGCTCTACAACTACATATAGTAGTATAATCAACGCTTCCCAAGTATTTTCATTGTGTGTAGGTATACACTTCCCGTAACACTTATGTTTTAGACTGGTTAAGAGATCTTAAAAGTATTTATTTCAGTCACTGACTTCACAGCATATGTTTAAGGTGCTACACCTTTACATTACATATTTAAAAGACGTATGAACGTTTTCGTTGGTCTACGCCAACATCATCAGATACGAAGTACATTTCAGCAAATATCAGTGCTCTCTACATAATATCTACAAGTACAAAATATATTTAGTGGCATGCAAAATGAGACATATTAAAAACGAACATTGCTGTGATACACATTGACATTCTATATGACTGCCTTGATTGTCACTTTCTTAAAATACACGTATAGATTATAAAAAAAATATTGATTTACATATATATATATATATATATATATATATATATATATATATATATATATTTATAAATGCAAGTCTTCACATATGAGATAATAAAATGACATGATTTAAAAGTGATAAAAATAATAAAATATAAAACTAAGATAAAAAAGTATTATGAATGTGAAGAGTTGCAAAATTACAGTAATTACATTTATTATATTCCTATTTTGCAACTCTTCACATTCATAATACTTTTTATCTTGGTTTTATATTTTATTATTTTTATGACTTTTAAATCATGTCATTTTATTATCTCATATGTGAAGACTTGCATTTATATATGTATATATATATATATGTAAATCAATATTTTTTGTAATCTATACGTGTATTTTAAGTAATTGACAATCAAGGCAGTCATATAGAATGTCAATGTGTATCACAGCAATGTTGGTTTTTAATATGTCTCATTTTGCATGCCACTAAATATGTTTTGTATTTGTAGATATTATGTAGAGAGCACTGATATTGCTGAAATTTATTTCGTATCTGATGATGTTGGCGTAGACCAACGAAAACGTTCATACGTCTTTTAAATGTGTAATGTAAAGGTGTAGCACCTTAAACATATGCTGTGAAGTTAGTGACTGAAATAAATACTTTTAAGATACAATATAGACTTCTCTGAAAATTAAAAATGAATTGCAAAATGGTTAGGAGATGGTATTCCGCGGTCATGAATTTCTGTACATGTGTGTTCATGTGACTGTACAGCATGATTATTTAAATGCAAACACATATCTATGTAATTATGTGAAACTGCGAAAACTAAGGATTTGGATATTTAATAGTACATTATGCAACGAGCCTATAATGGTAGTAATTAAGATGCGAATATGTTTATGAAACGAGCGCAAGCGAGTTTCATAATTTTCATACGAGCGTCTTAATTACCATTATAGGCAAGTTTCATACGACTTTTTATGCTCGACCATATTTCTAACTTGAAATTATTCATAAGTATTCATATTATTCTTATCTGACTGGGAAGCGGAAGTGACCTTGTGCAATATCTTGTAAATTGTGAGATGTGCGCAGACGCGAAAGTATTGATTTTTTCCGAGGAACAAATGTCATTGACCTTAATATAATCTAGAGAGTAAAATGAACATTAATCTTGATATAACCTGGAAATTTATTTAGACATTGAAAAACGAGATGACAAATTGAACTTATCTGAATATTATTTACAATTAACGCTAATTATTATAGTAACAGAACATAACCTTCTGCGACAGTATTGGATTTCCAGCCTCCGTGACGTTTCGCTAGTTGTCTTTCGATTGCATATCCGAGAATAATCGATACTTGAGCTTTCATATTACTTTCTGATTGGTGGAAAACCTGAACTTTAATGAGGTCCATTAAAGCGCTGCTACCAGGTGTATAATTACTACATTTCGGCATGGTCGAGCATAACATTTTTAGAGGTATTAGATTTAGTAGTTTCTTTTATGACGCTTTATCAACATCTTTGGTTATTTAGCGTCTTAATGAAATTAAGGTGATAATGCCGGTGAAATGAGTCCGGGGTCCAGCACCGAAAGTTATCGAGCATTTGCCCGTATTGGATTGAGGGAAAACCCCGGAAAAAGCCTCAACCAAGTAACTTGTCCCGACCGGGAATCGAACCCGGGCCACCTGGTTTCGCGGCTAGAGGCGCTGACCGTTACTCCACAGGTGTGGACGAGGTATTAGATGCGATTGAAAAATGTGGAGAGGCGTTCAAGAAGTGTAACTGAAGAGAAAATGGAAAAAGATAGAGAAATATAAGGAAGAGAAGAAGAGAATAAAAAGGGAGAAGAGAAAGAGTAAAAGTAGATACAGTTAGTGAGAATAGTGACAAGGGGAATTGAGGAAGTGGAGAATTGAGGAATTGAAAGTGAGTGCAAATAAGAAGAGTGAATAATAATAGAGAAAAAGCGCTAAGAGAATTGAATAAATTTATTTATTTATTTCTTTTGCTAATAATTGTAACATCTTAATATATAAAATAGAATGTGGGTATGTATGTATGTATGTATGTGTTCTCTATACAATTCTACACGCTTTGACCGATATGCTGTGCCAAAGTTTGCACATTTAACCTTCATAACCAGGGGAAGAACATAGGCACATTAAAATTGTCCAAATGGAAGTTAAATTAATTAAAAATCTCTACTAATAATAAATTTGTAGCCAAAATTTTCGATTTTCCAAAATTAATTGGTGTTAACATGAATAATTAACCATCCTGAAACCGAAAATCGCTTTTTTGAAATTTTTGTATGTATGTATGTATGTATGTTTGTCTGGATGTTTGTTACCTTTTCACGCGATAATGGCTGAACCGATTTATATGAAAATTGGAATATAAATTAAGTTCGTTGTAACTTAGATTTTAGGCTATATGGAATTCAAAATACTTTATTTAACAGGGGGGTTATAAGGGGCCCTGAATTAAATAAATCGAAATATCTCGCTTATTATTCATTTTCATGAAAAATATTACATAAGAAAAGTTTCTTTAAAAATAATTTCCGATAAGTTTTATTCTGTACAACATTTTGATAGGACTGATATTTAATGAGATAAATAAGTTTTAAAATTACAATAACAACGCCATCTAAGGCGCTGTTACTTACTTACTTACAAATGGCTTTTAAGGAACCCGAAGGTTCATTGCCGCCCTCACATAAGCCCGCCATCGGTCCCTATCCTGTGCAAGATTAATCCAATCTCTACCATCATATCCCACCTTCCTCAAATACATTTTAATATTATCCTCCCATCTACGTCTCGGCCTCCCTAAAGGTCTTTTTCCCTCCGGTCTCCCAACTAACACTCTATATGCATTTCTGGATTCACCCATACGTGCTACATGCCCTGCCCATCTCAAACGTCTGGATTTAATGTTCCTAATTATGTCAGGTGAAGAATACAATGCGTGCAGTTCTGCGTTGTGTAACTTTCTCCATTCTCCTGTAATTTGATCCCGCTTAGCCCCAAGTATTTTCCTAAGCACCTTATTCTCAAACACCATTAACCTATATTCCTCTCTCAGAGTGAGAGTCCAAGTTTCACAACCATACAGAAGAACCGGTAATATAACTGTTTTACAAATTCTAACTTTCAGATTTTTGGACAGCAGACTGGATGATAAGAGCTTCTCAACCGAATAATAACACGCATTTCCCATATTTATTCTGCGTTTAATTTCCTCCCGAGTGTCATTTATATTTGTTACTGTTGCTCCAAGATATTTGAATTTTTCCACCTCTTCGAAGGATAAATCTCCAATTTTTATATTTCTATTTCGTACAATATTCTGGTCACGAGACATAATCATATACTTAGTCTTTTCGGGATTTACTTCCAACCCTATCTCTTTACTTGCTTCAAGTAGAATTTCCGTGTTTTCCCTAAACGTTTGTGGATTTTCTCCTAACATATTCACGTCATCCGCATAGACAAGAAGCTGATGTAACCCGTTCAATTCCAAACCCTCAGTGTTATCCTGAACTTTCCTAATGGCATATTATAGAGCAAAGTTAAAAAGTAGAGGTGACAATGCATCTCCCTGCTTTAGCCCGCAGTGAATTGGAAAAGCATCAGATAGAAACTGACCTATACGGACTCTGCTGTATGTTTCACTGAGACACATTTTAATTAATCGAACTAGTTTCTTGGGAATACGAAATTCAATAAGAATATCATATAATACTTGCCTCTTAACCGAGTCATATGCCTTTTTGAAATCTATGAATAACTGATGTACTGTACCCTTATACTCCCATTTTTTCTCCATTATCTGTCGAATACAAAAAATGTGATCAATAGTCGATCTATTATGCTGAAAACCGCACTGATGATCCCCAATAATTTCATCCACGTACGGAGTTAATCTTCTCAAAAGAATGTACTGAAATAAAAACAAATGACTTCGTCTATAAGGGGCCTTGGGCAACAACAATCGAAAGCTATTAAACATAGCCTAAGAGAACGTTTCTGTGTTTGTATGAAGTAATATCGGAAGCTAATTAATTGTTTAATTATTATTTCACCTTTGGAAAGTGTAGTTTCTCTAGATGGACATAATTCTACAATGTTATTTCAGTAACTTCTGAAACATAGAGCAAGTAATATAAAGTATACACATTAAAACTAAATGATATACGTCAATCTTCATTAAACTATGGTTGCATGTAATAACAATTAAGAAACATGTTAAAGGAATTGTCATTGTACCAAATGATTGCTCGCTGGACCAAAATGACCGCATTTTAATTAAATAATTAAGTAACATATTAAACCATTTATCCTTCTATGAAACACGAATGTTCCCTGGATCAAACGTCCTATTTTAATTATGTAATTACTTTATATTTATTTATAACAGGTGCAGCGGAGCGCACGGGTATGGCTAGTATAAAAAAGAAAAATAAATAGATCAAGTATGTATGATATTAAAATGCATAATCTTCTACAGTCAATTGTTCTTTATTATTGTCTGCTGTATTCAACATCGGCTTTCACGAGGCCATGGAAATTATAACACGAAATTAAATTACATTGTTGATACATCATGAAGGCTAAAATCTAGAAGACAATACAGTAAGTATATTTACGCAGTCCAGGACCGTATTATGAATTTCTTGATGGAGTTGTACATAGTGAGCAGGCTGTTTTTTAACCAACTTAATTTTTTAAACCAGAAGTATTGCTATTACCAGAAGTATTGAATACTTAATATTGAATCACCAATAGTACTATTGCGAAAAATATTGACCCACCAAAATTATGTAATGGAACGAGAATTGATTAGAAAAAACTGATGAAAGATGCAACAGAAGTGACAACATTAACTGTCAAAACGAAATAAGATGTTTTTATCCCATGTATTCCTATGGTACCAGGGAGTCGAGCACAAATATATCAACATCCTAACTAAGCTCTACGGAGACTCGCACGCCATCGTGATGACAGAACGAGGACAAATATTCAGAATAGGAAGAGGAGTCCGACAAGGGGATCCGATCTCACCAAAGCTGTTTACTAGCCTCCTGGAAGACATATTCCGTAAGCTAAAGTGGAAGAAAAGACATGGAATCAATATAAACGGATATCGGCTGACGAACCTAAGATTCGCGGACGACATCGTACTCTTCGCTAAAAACGCCACCGACCTACAAGAGATGATACAGGAACTAAGCGATTGCAGCGCACACGCAGGCCTAAGCATGAACATGGAAAAAACCCAAGTCATGACGAACAGCCAACCACAACCCATCCAAGTCAACGCAACCAGTTTACAGTACGTGGAAGATTACATCTATCTGGGCCAATTGGTCGGATTCAAAAGCTGCATGACGAGAGAACTAAAAAGAAGAATTGCATCAGCATGGAGAGCTTTCTGGTCACTGCAATTCATACTCCTTGACAAGAAACTGAACCGCAAACTAAAGCTGGAGGTGCTGCAATCCTGTATCTTCCCAACCTTACTGTACGGCTGTCAGACCTGGAAACTGACCGTGAACCAGAAGACGCAGATTCAGATCTGCCAGCGCAAAATGGAGAGGAAAATCCTAGGACTCTCCCTCAGAGACAAGATTTCCAACACCAGACTCAAGCAGATGACAAACACCAGAGACATGGCACACCAAGGGGAACGCCTGAAATGGAAATGGGGAGGCCACGTGTCGAGACTCCAAGGCTGCAGATGGGCGCATATTTCCACCACGTGGGATCCACGCATCGGGAGGCGAAACCGAGGAAGACCTGGGACCAGATGGGCGGACTTCTTCAAGAGCCTAGCTGGACCCCTGTGGTCCAGAACAGCCAAGAACCGAGAAGAATGGAGATCGCTACAGTTTGCCAGTATCGAGTGAGAGTGCAAGTGTACACACACAAACGACGAACAAAACTTATATAGAACAGAATCTACCGTCATGCGGATTAGCTCACCGCATGATCTCTAAAGAGCTCCCCTTTTAGGAGGCCATAGCCCTTCACGGGAAATCCAAAGGCTATTTCATTCATTCATTCATTCATTCATTCATTCATTCATTCATTCATTCATTCATTCATTCATTCATTCATTCATTCCTATGGTACTCACTAAAATGTCTTTCTATTTTAAGCAACTGCAATTTCAATGCGACTAGCATTTGTAATGGCCATTTATTAAAATGAAGCTCAAGTACAGTCGCTCAAAGTTGCAGATATTAACTTAAAAACTGCGTGATTTTCACATTCTCAACTATATTTTATACAAAGGAGTGAAAAAGAAAATATTTTACACATATCAAAAAGCACTCAGTGATACTTTTGTCATGTTGCTAATGTAGTATGTGACTGTACGTAAGCCCACTGAAAATAACACTAAGTTATATTGATTCTAAAATATACGTATTGTTATTCATGCCCGAAAATGTATTACTGCGAAATTCTATCAGTATAACTTCGTTACCAATGTAGTATGTTATGCGTTGTGGAAAGAACAATCTCTTAATTTCTAAAATACTGGCATACGTCTCTCAGAATATTAGTCTTTATGTTAAAAATGACTTTTTGCGAGTTTATATTGTATCTGTATTATGTGTATAAAAATAATATAATTAATTTGTTCTGAATTTGTAAGACAGAATTTCTCAAGTCATAATTAAAAAAAAAAAAAAACTGGGTAATATATAAGCGGGCGTACAGCGATCAAGGGGTAAAAAATATCTTACAATATAAATTAAATTATATACGTATATATTGATTCTTTGATACGAACGATACAGAGAGAAATTTTTGTTCACGATGACACCCAACGGGTTCAGACTGGGAACAAGAGAATTCCCTGTTCATCGTTAGCTGTCTCTGAAATTTTAGTGAAAGCATACATAGACATGAAGTTACGTGAAATGTATGTCAGCACAGCATAGATCAATGTACAGATCTTATCTCTGCTTCTGTGCAACGTCACATTTGCGGTGAGGAGGAAAGGAGACGGCAAAAAGATAATGATTGTTAACACGCTGACTCCCACGACTAAGATAAGCCATTTGAAATTGAACAGTCACTGACCGGCAGAGATAAAGTATAAGATCTGTAGAACACTGAGTTAACGTTAAGTGGGCTGAGGGGTGCGTTTTTGTTTTGCTGAACTTCAAGGCAATGCTGGAGGTGTGCTGCGGACAAGAAAGATTGGACGAGAGCTGTAGGAGAGGCCAGGGTACTTCATGGAGAATGGGGACTGAAAATCTAAGCAATGCTAAATCATATTGGGTGCTATTCATAGACATTTCGCTAGCCCATGCTACGAGCGTGCTAAACTAGCCCCTGCTATCGATTGGTTACTTGTACAGGATTCATATCATATATCGCTAACATTGGTTTATGAATACAAAAAACGTTAGTTCGCTGATCATCCACCGGAAGCCCGCGCTAAGAATGTCTATGAATACGGTCCTTAAAGTTTGTCTGGCTGTAGGCTGAATATATTTTCGTTTGGTTTAATTTTATTTGTTGGGGGGATCATCGTGCTAACCACACGATACCTCCATTCTGGTTGGATGATCGTCCACCTCTGCTTCGGCATGTGGGCGTGAGGCCAGCAGCCGGCTGGTCGGTCCAGGTCCTTCACGGGCTGTAGCGCCACGGATTATTATTATTATTATTATTATTATTATTATTATTATTATTATTATTATTATTATTAATTTTATTTATAGTATAATTTTTCTATTATTTTATTTGTATTTCTGGTGTTGTGAAAGAGAAGATCTGACGGCCTTAACTACGCCAAAATAAATAAATAAATAAATAAATAAATAAATAAATAAATAAGTAAATAAATAAATACACACAAATTTAAAAACATTTGAACTTATGGCACGTGATGATTTGTTTTCTTTCTCTGCCTGACCTATAGTTGTTTTGAGTTGAGTTAATCCTTTTCAGGAATTCGGCTAAGAAGTTAATTAATTCATGTAAATTACACTATGTAAAGATTCATCTTTATGAACGAGGAAATCTTAATAAAGACAATTCGTTTTGGTTGTCTATAAATGAGTTTCTGAGATTTCCGAAATAATCTAACTACCAGTTTAATTAAAAAAAAAAAAAGAAGCGAAAAAGGACAACCCGGATAGCGCCGGATGCTCTCAGCTAGTTTGTTAATAAAATGAAAAATGCAATACAATTATTAAAATTAATTTTAAAAAGTAATCTAATTTGTATCCAAGCTTCAAAATATGGAATCAAATTTAAAATAGCAAAACATTTAAAATATCTAACATAATTCGCATTTTTTTAAATTGGAGGCCACAAACAGAATTTACAAATCCAGGAACAGTGTGTCAAAATCCGGGCCACGATGGTGATAAACACATAACTTAGTTTAACATTCAAATAAATTAAACACGTTTATATGAATTTATTTTTACATAATTCCTTTAACTTGAGAAATGAGATGCCAATGTAGACGTTCTAAAGTTTGTTAGACTTCAATAACTTAATCATTTCAAGAATGGACGAGATATTTGGAGGAGTTTCCTCTTTGTCATCTTTTATAAGTTCCAAAAATTGGGAGGTGCACTTCAGGTTCTCATCCGGTAATTCAGAATATCCGTGCGACATGAGCATGATAGAGCTGACGACGACGCCCAGCATATAGTTCACATGTGTTGGTGTTTGTTCGAGCAAGACGGTGTCGTCTTGAAGCATGGAAAGTCGTCAAACAGCCAGCCTGAAACACTGGATGCACGGGTGGTAGTCGTGTGTTTTCCATTACCTGTACTGCTAGTAACTCTTGTTATCAACGCTTTAGAGTGAATTGCAACTTCATTAAGATCAGATATACCAGACGCTTGAGGTGAAGCGTAGAAGTCACTTTTGTTTTGGATGCGAGTATGTCTTTAGGAGATTCACGAGGTGTAATGCTGGCTCGTGATGAACTCTTCAGAACCCTGGAGAACGGGACGGCAGGTGTGATGTGGAGGATAGACTTTTCTTGATGCATGACGTGCTTCCAAAAAAGATACTTGGCGGAGAATTTCTGCAGACAATGGATGTTGAACGTTTTCTTGATGCCATACTGTTTATGAATTTAAATTAGTAATAAATTTTAAGTTTAGTTGCATTATAGATCCTCTAGTTTAATAAAAATATACAGAAAATTTAGTGATTTCATGTTTTCCTTAGAAATCAGAAACTATTGTTAATGAACTATAGAGCATAAAGCATATTGTTGCTGCTTCATAACAATATAACTTAAACGTTTCCATGACAAAGATTTTACTTTTCGGCCTAGCTTCATATGACACAGAAGGTAAAATTATTGTGGAGGAATTAAATCGCTTGCTATTAATTTGGTAAGTGAGTTTCTTAATATTCAACTCCGAAATTATTAAAAACAACAAATGAATCGCTACTTGTTAGAAGGGCGGAAGTAATATTTTTTCACAATTCATTTTTTATTGAAATGTGTTCTCTTACCAAAGATGCATCAATTTACGTCAAAAAAACTTTTAAAAACTTGGTACGAAAGATTAAATTAAAATGCAACGTAACATTTTATAATTTATGTTAAAATGGCGGATGTACTGGACAGTTTTTTTGTATCTCCTATATTTTTGGACTTCCTTCCTTTTAACAAATACCGATTCAAAAATCGTACAAATTGTTTAACATATATATTGATTTAATATTTGCTCTGTATATTTTATCACCAACTTATTTTCACTGCTATTTGCTATGCTTCATAGATACTATTGCACATTATTGTTGTTAATCACATCTTTATTTCGGTAATAGAGTTAAGCAGTGCTTCCTGAGCATCCAGCGTTAAGTGCTAAGTAACGGATAAATTAATTAATTAGCCAAACTGTCCCATGTAGGACGAAAGCCTCCTACAAGGATGCCTCTTAATACTTAGTGGTGAGCTACTCCAATCAAGTGTGTCCACATGCTTAAAGTTCGATGTCCATGTACTTTACTGTGTTATTCTATCACTATTCACTGCGTATTTAGTTGAAGACTAGCAGGGCCTATAATTTTCAAGCACTATTTCAGTCACAGTTTTATGGTTCCTGTAGTTTCTTTCCTAGATCTTTTGCTCTCATCGACAAATGCTTGCCTGCCTCCTTTATAAACATGTCCGCCCATCTGAGCCTTGGTCTTCCCGACGCAGGAATCCCACATACTAACAGTGTGCGTCCATTTTGTTGTATCATCCCCTGTCCGTTTCATCGTTATGGCTCTGTTTACGATGTATGACTTGCTAGATGTTTTGTACAGCCTTTCGCTCAATATCTTCTCCTACAGAGAAATTCAAATTATTTTCCTCTGTATCTCTCTCTGAAAAATCTGAATGGATGCTCGATCAGTGTTTAATGGACTCTAAAAAACTACATTTTACTAGTTGGACATTCATAATAATATTTTAAACCCTGACAACCTTGGGTTCGAATCCCGGAGGATCCAAGTGGAATTCGTAGTGTACCAAGACGGTGAGGTTTTCGTGGGAGTTCTTGAGGTACTCCTGTTACCTCTATCGTCATTTCGTTATTCCATCACTGTTTCACTAATCATTATCAACATTCGGTACTATGTAAATAGCTTCTCATGGTGAATGAGGACAATACTAAACCGATGGAAAGAAACCAGAACCTAGGCGCGTCATTCCTACATGAAGATGCTGGCCACACCCGTGGAGTAACGGTCAGCGCGTCTGGCCGCGAAACCAGGTGGCCCGGGTCGGGGCAGGTTACCTGGTTGAGGGTTTTTCCGGGGTTTTCCCTCAACCCAATGTGAGCAAATGCTGGGTAACTCTCGGTGCTGGACCCCGGACTCATTTTATTCAGACGCTAAATAACCTAGATGTTGATACAGCGTCGTAAAATAACCCAATAAAATAAAATAAATACATGAAGATACTTGGATGAATGACGCAGAGTCAAGTATCCGCAGCAGGATATTACTAATTAAAGACCTTTGACATTAAATTATATGTTGGAAGGTCATGCAAAAACACAGCTTGAACATTTTTCGGAAGCCAGACTACTCTTAAATTCTAATTCTGTCTAGTGGTTGAATGTTATTTACTAGCAATGCAATGACTTCTGTCAAATACTCTACAATGATAATACCGGAAAGTTCACGGAAAAAGTGGCAAATGGCTCGCCAGTGCTTTCCAGCGGCAGGGATTGTAGGCAGCGAGGATGACGTGACGAATAGCGCGATGAACTGTAATAAGAGCTTTGTTCTTCAACAAACACAAGATGTCGTAAGGATTATTCTCATTATAGTTGTAGCCTACACAATGTCAGTTAAATGTGGAAATGTTTGTTCTACGTTTTGTAAAAACTATGCTTAGCAAAATATGCTAGATCTTTCTTCAGATTTCCAAAAGATAGAGATTGGGAGTAGTCATGTAAACACCAGTAGAATATTACTTTTGTGTTACAAGATGATGATGATGATGATGATGATGATGATGATGATGATGATGATTATTATTATAACTGTTCGTCACCTGTTTCTACTTCATCGGTCGGTATCGCACAGCTCCTCCATATTGTAGCACTTCCTCTCGAGTACCGCGGACTACCAACGGCCTGTGACATTCTTATTAACTGATCTTCACTTGCTCTGACCTTGCCGGTTGATCCGCAATCGCTTCTCCTTGTTGCATTTTCATTCGCGCGCCTCGCACTACCCTCACTGGTCATTCTCTCAGTCTGTGCCCCAGCTCCCCAAACAGCATCTTCACTGGTTCCAGTATCTTCTTCCATACTAGGTTTTCCTTCTTCACTCTTCTTTCTTCTAAAGGGATCTGTGAAAACAAGTTTCTCTAGTTTACTTGAATCTAATTATATATATCACAATTCAATTGAAGACATTATTACAAAAACAGCCCTAGTCACTTTTAATGAAATTGAGTTAAAGGCTCATTTGCTACTATTTCAAATGTTTATAGACTCCAAAAATGACACATGTCAGGTGCAATAGCCACAAGGATAAACACCAGTTGTACAGAAACAGCTGACATGTGTTGTTCTATTTATTTTTATTGTTCTCTTGGAAAATAGCAATTTTGACAAGGGTTGTTTTTGTAATAATGTCTTCAATTGTATTTGAGAAACGTTTTTAGCGACGTACTTTCTATAATACGATTTCATGTATAGCATGATCCAATGTAAGAAATAAAATCACAATAGAAATCAGTCATTTTGTGTTAGCAATATTTTCAAATAAAGATCCATTAATTGATTAGTTTTCGCGGATGTTTGAAAAAATAACAAGGAATAAACCAGTGAAGTTCTTTGTCTGGAGTGTGGCATTGTATGGGGCAGAAACTTGGACGTTACTACGAAGTGAAGAGAAACGATTGGAAGCATTTGAAATGCGGATATGGAGAAGAATGGAGCATGCGAAATAGACAGATAAAATAAGAAATAAAGCTGTGGTAGATAGAGTGAATAAGGAAATTATAATGCTGAAACCGATCAGAAAGAGAAAAAGGCATTCGCTGGGTCATTGGCTAAGAAGAAACTCCCTACTAAAGGATGGACTTGAAACAGTGGTGAACGTGAAAAACGTTCGGGGCGGAAGAAGATATGAGATGATATACTTACGGATTGTATGTGGAGACTAAGAGGAAAGCGGAGAATAGGGTAGATTGGAGAATGCTGAATTTGCAGTGGAGGTCTTGTCCTTCACCAGAAAACGTTGAATGATTCTGAATATGAACAAAATCTAATAGTTTAGAAGGAACCAATGTACACAGACAGACAGTCGGTATGCCGAAAGTCACTTTATTGGTATTAGTTAAACTGTAAACGTGTATTTGCATAAAATCTAGAAATCATTTCATACATCTCATAATACTTCCTGTTTTAACTCTGTACAATGAAAAATCACAACTTAAGTTTCCAGTTCTTCATTTGAGGAATTAAATTCATCATCCAACGATTCCGATGTAGTTTATTATTATTATTATTATTATTATTATTATTATTATTATTATTATTATTACGAAAAAGCCCGCAGCTATAAGCATATGCTACTTCACCTCGCATTATAGCTTAAGCTTATCCATGGTGTATCGGAAGATCCCGTGCAGAATGGCAAACGACGGGACAGAAAGCCAAGAACAAAAAGACTACAATAAAACACGCCAGTAAGAGTAATTTTGTGCCACGAAGCATAAAACCATGGATGTGCTTTATGGAATTTGGACTGATTTACTGAAGACCTATATCTGTGAGATTTCAAATGGAGTTGCATGATATTTCTCTACTAGTCTTCACCGTATCTTGAACATTGACGACACTTTTCAAACAACCACAGATACATATTAAGTCATAAATTTGTATATACTGTATACCAGTGATGTCAAAGCAAGCGCACTTTTCTGACCTTGACGTCGTGCGCGGGCATCAAGCGCTAGGTATGGAAGGAGCAAGGATTATGTATATGAATTGTATATGAATAAGGAGCCTGTTGGATTAAGAAAACAGTGATGTACAAACTTCAAACAGAACGTGAAGTTTTATGTCGTTATTTTATATGGCTATTTGCTGTTTGATGTTATCTATATTGTCTGTAAAACGAAGTACTAATACCAGTTCCTTAATATTGCAGTTAATAACATAATAAAGAGTTAAGAAGATATTCACATAAATTTCATATTAGTAAAACTATGCTATATTAAGTGAATGAAACATAATTCATAAAGAATGTGATATTCCAAAGAAAGAGATTAAGTATGACATGATAAGTTGGAATAAATAAAATTAATCACTAAACTAATCAAAACAATATTACAGTACAAAGCAAAGTTACCTAGGTATATGTTTCAACTGTAACTAATATTATTACTAATATTACATAACAAAACCCTTATCGCATTATGCTTTAAGGTGATAGGCCCTATTGGTGCGCAACTTCCTATCATCAGAATATTAAATTATTTTCTCGTAAACTGCAGAAGCTATAGAGCTGACGTTTTTACAATACATGGACACATAACTTTGTTTATGATGTAACAGTATTTTCTTTGTTAATTCATTTTCTTACAGACATTTTCCATGCGAATATTTTCAAAATTTTCAATATGTATCTTCAGTAATATACATTTACGATATATTAGATTTACGAAAACATTGTTTCAGTACCTGTAAGGCTACTAAATAAACATATCTGAAATTTCACCTTTCTGTAGAAAGTTGAGAAAGTACTGCTTTTGAATAAAAAGGAAACTCGTGAAAAGTGAGCATTAAAATTGAAACTTAAATTCCTATAATGCACTTATACTTCTCAGACGAATCTAAAAATTAACATGGAAATAGTTTTAATAAGTTCTCTTTCCTTTGTCCATTGAATCAGTGCTGGCCATCCCTGTATATAGCTCGACCAAGCGGTATATACTATCTCTCTCTTCTGTCTCTTTCCTTTCCGCTGTAAAGTGCTCAGGCTGTCCTGAGCTCTAAAGCGCGCGCTTGCCCATATGGTCATCAGTTGACATAAGTGCTGTATGCAATCTAGTCCTTTCCACTCGACATAATATCGACAATTACTCGTTAGTGGCCAATATGCGTGGTCATGAAATTAGAAGTACTGAACAAATTAATATTCCATACTGTAGATTACATAAGACTAACACAAATTTTTCTGTTATGGGGATGAAATTATATAATAAGCTTCCCTGTCAATATTATAAGTTACCAATCAAAACCTTTAAAACTAGATTTTATAATTGGCTATTAAAAATAATTATTACTCTGTTGGTGAGTTTTTTTTAACATAAATTCGCATGAAATTATTTTTAATAAATGTATTTAAATTTTGTTCCTATTAATACATTGATGGTGGGTTGCAAGAATGCATTTATTCCTTCGTTAGCTGCTAACGGACCAATAAGTTCGAAAGACGCGTTGCAAGAAACATTTTTAGTGTTATTGGTCCGTTAAAGGATTCACTTACTTAGACAGCCATCTTACCTACATTTTGTGTATTGGCGAGTAGTTTATATATTTTGATTCATCTTAATGTTATCTTATGAGATTGAGGCATGCGGTATTTTGTATATAGCCTACATACACGATATTAAAATAATATTGCACACCGATGGCTAAAAAGTGATACCTCGTATCTGTACACTAAAAATTAGTTTCTCAAAATAGGCAGACTTACTCGGATAATTATAAGTTTCTATTCGAGAACAAAATATTAGTACACTGTCCAATTTTGTGAACATAATAATAATCTATACTATAATAAATCTGTAGCCGAAATTTTTCTGGTAATTTTCGATTTTCCAAAAATAATTGGTCCTAACATATATAATTAACCACCCTGAAACCGAAAATCGCTTTTTTGAAATTTTTGTTTATATGTCTGTCTGTCTGTATGTTTGTTACCTTTTCACGCGATAATGGCTGAACCGATTTATATGAAAATTGGAATATAAATTAAGTTCGTTGTAACTTAGATTTTAGGCTATATGGCATTCAAAATACATTATTTAAAAGGGGGGTTATAAGGGGGCCTGAATTAAATAAATCGAAATATCTCGCTTATTATTGATTTTTGTGAAAAATGTCATATAACAAAAGTTTCTTTACAAATAATTTTCGATAAGTTTTATTCCTTGAAAAAGTTTGATAGGACTGATATTTAATGAGATAAATGAGTTTTAAAATTAAAATAACTGCCATCTAAGGCGGTATATTGAAATAAAAAACAAATGACTTCGTCTATAAGGGGCCTTGGACACAACAATCGAAAGCTATGAAACATAGCCTACAGACAATGTTTCTGTGTTGTATGTAGTAATATCGGAAGCTGAATTAACCGATTTGTATAATTAATTATTATTTCACCATTGGAAAGTGTAGTTTCTCTGGATGGACCTAATGCTATAATGTTATTACAGTAACTTGTGAGTGAATTGAGGACAGGTAAGATTAAAATAGCTTCTTATGCACAGAAAACTTGATAGGTTATTCTGTATATTCATTTCCTGTATTTCTTAAAATAATGTTTATGAACATATTCATTTTTATCTCAGAGAATTAACGAACGAGAGTGTATTGAGTTAGTATGCAGTAATAGTACGTTAGCTTAGCAATGCATTATTTTATAATTCATATTTTAACTATGCTCAATTGAATCGTGTTAAAATACATAAAATATATATGCAATAAATGCAATGCAAAAAAATTGGGTAATGAGCCAAGCAGATTATGTTGCGCTGTTGTAAAAGTTGTTCCTCCTGAGATTCAAGAGCTCCCACAACAAATTAAAAACTTTCTAATTCGAGTACATCCGTTATCAACACACTTTTTACATAATATAATATAATATAATATAATATAATATAATATAATATAATATAATATAATATAATATAATATAATATAATATAGTATAGTATAGTATAATATAATATAATATAATATAATATAATATAATATAATATAATATAATGTAATATTAAATACAATATAATATAATATAATATAATATAATAATAAATCTGTAGCCAAAATTTTTCGGTTAATTTTTCCTTTTCCAAAAATAATTGGTAATAACAATTAAGAAACATGTTAAAGGAATTGTCATTGCACCAAATGAGTGGTGTCTGGATCAAAATGATCGCATTTTAATATTTTAAATACAATTTAAATTAAGTAACATATTAAACGATTTATCCTTCTATCAAACACGAATGTTCCCTGGATCAAACGTCCTATTTTAATTATGTAATTACTTTATATTTATTTCTAACGGGTGCAGCGGAGCGCACGGGTACGGCTAGTGTACTTAATATAAATAATAATGATGTAGTTAAACTGAATTACCAATTTTGTAGATACGAGGTATCTCTTCTTAGCAATCGATATACGGTAATTTGATTACTTATGCATTTATTTATTTACTTATTTATTCATTGATTCTTCGAATAGAGAAGTTATTAAGCATTTCTTTATTACAGACTCTAGTTCATCGTCTGACAACGAGGTTATGTGCTCTGTAGTCTGTTCTTTTATTTTCTATAAAATTAATGCCCTCGTGCGCTATTTCTAATAACAGATAGGCATATTTATCTTTCTCACTGAAACTTCTGTTCCTGATTTCTTTCTAGTTCGTATTGGTCTAAATTTATTGCAAATTTTGACGACATAAGTAATTTCTCACATCAGTCAAGCAGCCGATGTTCACTTTTTATTCATTCACGTACTATTGCGTCACTTGTGAAATCGAAAGATGCTTGGTTAACGATCCAATAACTAGTGGCCCGTTAAATTCCTCTTCTGCAACCTGACAATCCACTAACTTTAAAGATCCACTAAGTATGGAGAAACACATTATTTATAGATCTGTTTTCTTGCAACCCAGCATCAGTGTAATTGTTTTAATTAATTTTTATAGTTTCAATATATTTCGTGTTTTTAAGACGAACCCTACTGTTTTATTAAATTACTTTAGTTGCATTTAGTTAGTATTAATGTATCGAGTGTGAATTTTTCAACTAATTTTATTTATATTTGTGTTTTTCAAATGTATCATATGTGACTTAGCCTATTACTTGTATGTCTAATGACGTAATAATTTGAATTGAATTAAATACATTGCTCTTACACGATGGGTAAAACAAAAGTAAAAGAACCTTTCCGATAAAGCGAAAGGACTTTACTGAATTGATGTTCACTGATCATGAATTTAATTCGTGTGACATATTTTCCGCCGCGATGTACCTGAAATTCCGACATGTGGGTCCGTTCTATGTCGGATTTACTGTGTTATTACTATCAACATAATCATCATCATTATCGCATTTGTATATCATACTAAATAACAGTTGCATACTTTTACAGAACGTATTGAATAATTTTGAGAGAGTTATCAATGTTACGAAGTAGAACACTATTCAAGGATCCGCAGTATTGATATGGAAATGCATATAAAAAGTCTGTAAGAGTTTCGAAGTTTGCAGTATATTCTCCGAGTATCACTGATGATGTACTGTACGCTTTCCAATCGGGATTAAAGTGAATGGTATTTACATTGTTTCAGGAATTTAACAAACAGATAAATTGTGACTAGTGGTTTTAAAAATGGAGAGAAGACATCGAGGAGCTGAGTGGCCGTCGGAGAGAGATCGCTCCACGACGGAGAAGCACGCGATGAGGACTGTTTCTCGAACAAGAGCGAGCATTCATCAGCCCGGACCTTCTGGCTTGAGACAGCCTGGATTCCGAGCCACACCCCCCGTTCCCTTGATTATGAATGAAGAGAGGACGGAAAGTTATCTCCGCCAAAGATACTCGCGTAAATCGTCGGCCGCTCCGAATCCAGGAGCACCTGCTCCTGAGACAAGAACATATCATGAACCTAGAGCAAGGAGTGGCGTTCGTACACAGCCTCCGAGAAATTATATCCGCCCTCCTGTTTCAGACAACCCTGCTAGTCCTTTTACACCGCTCTGGTCATCGCCCACACCAGATACAGGTGGCGCTCTCCGCTCTCCTCCAGGATATTCTGGAATCCGTCCTCCAAGTTCTGGAATCCGTCCTCCAAGTTCTGGAATCCGTCCCCCAAGTTCTGGAATCCGTCCTCCAAGTTCTGGAATCCGTCCCCCAAGTTCTGGAATCCGTCCCCCAAGTTCTGGAATCCGTCCCCCAAGTTCTGGAATCCGTCCCCCAAGTTCTGGAATCCGTCCTCCAAGTTGTGGAATTTGTTCTCCAACTTCTAGAATTTCTCCTCCACGTTCTGGACTTCGCCCTCCAACTTCTGAAATCCGTTCTCCAAGTTCTGGAAGCCGTCCTCCAACTTCTGGAATTTCTTCTCCAACTTCTAGAATTTGTTCTCCACGTTCTGAACTTCGTCCTCCAAGTTCTGAAATCCGTCCTCCAAGTTCTGCAATCGCTGCGTCAGCAGCAGCTCGTGCGAGAAGTGGAATTCGCGCTGCTAATGACTTGCGTCCCCCATCAGCTGGATATGGTCGTTCTACAGTTCAGAGGGCTGCAACACAGCTGATAGGTTCATCTCCACCATCGGCAAGACCTTGTCCACTTTCTCTTCGTGGTGAGGGTACATACATTAGGCCACCATCACCATCGAGCATCGTACAGCCGAGCTCAAGTCTCAGACCACCGAGTTCAGGTCTCAGACCACCGAGTTCAGGTCTCAGACCACCGAGTTCAGGTGAAAGAGCACCGAGTTCAGGTCAAAGAGCACCGAGTTCAGGTGAAAGAGCACCGAGTTCAGGTTTCAGACCACCGAGTTCAGGTCAAAGAGCACCGAGTTCAGGTGAAAGAGCACCTAGTCCAGGTCAAAGAGCACCGAGTTCAGGTCAAAGAGCACCGAGTCCAGGTCAAAGAGCACCTAGTCCAGGTCAAAGAGCACCAAGTTCAGGTCAAAGAGCACCGAGTTCAGGTCAAAGAGCACCGAGTCCAGGTCAAAGAGCACCGAGTTCAGGTCAAAGAGCACCTAGTTTTGGTATTAGACAACCAGTTTCAAGTATAAGACAAACTGGTTTAGATGTCAGACCACCACCTTCAGCCATAAGACCACCTAGTTCAAGTCTTAGACCACCTAGCTTAGGTGTTAGACAACCATCTTCAGGTATGACACAACGCAGTACAGATCTTAGAACACCTAGCTTAGGTGTTGGACCATCACCATCTCCAGGCGTGAGATCGCCTCGTTTAGATATTGGATCACCAACTTCGTGTCCGAAATCGCCGCACACAGGGCCCAGATCACCGTGTCACTGCAGTCCGCCAAGGTCGCAAACTTCTTCGCCGAGGCGAATTACTAGATCACATGCAGGGAATACTCCTCCAGCAATCGCAGTGCCCTTAGACGGGCCGCTGCCGCCTTATGCAACTGTGCTGCGTACCTCCATGCACGCGAGTCCACCAAGAAATATACCTTCCAGGAGACGTATCTGTGAAGCAGACGAGGAAATGATTCCGATTCCAATTGCCAGTGAACCAGGAACGCCACCGCGGGACGTCATGTTGCCTGCTAGCATAGTGCACTGTCCACACGACACCATTATTGCCATACGAACAGCAACGGGTGGTGAGAAGATGGCACTGATAATAAAGGACGTGAAAGCTCGACTCGAAATCCAAGAGGACACAGAGCGGAAAAACGTGCTGAAGAATCTCACTGAAATTCAGAATTTCCGGAGAGAATTTCTTCTTAGCCCACTGGCCAGAGCACAACAGTTTTCGGATGAAGTAATTAAGAAAAGGCTGCAAGAAAAATTTTTAAATTTTCAAGAAGGCGGAGACCCTTTGGATGCCTATTTTCTTTCAGACACAATTGAGAGTGATGATGAATGTTTCATTGAAAATATCTCAGATCCAGGTCTTGTAAACGACGACGAAGAAGAGCAAATGCAAAGGGAGTCAGAAGGAGCAGCACAGGATATCCACGATGAGGAAACTGAATCACTTTCAGAAGAACTCTATCGACTTATGAAACTCTAAAATAAATTAAGAAATAGAGGAGAAGGTCCGAATATGTGCCACAGCATCATTCAGAAAAAAAAAAAGAAAAAAAAAAAGTTGAAATACCTCTAAAAAAATTAGTACCCATTTTAATTAATTCGTGTCTTTTTTGGTATATCTATTTTTTTCGATGAGTTAATATTTCCTGGTTCACTTCGGTATATTCCCACGGTCTTTTCCGCGTCATTTTTAAATGGTTTAAAAACACTGAAATCCGCATGCTACAAAATATGGGTCGTGTTTAGAAGTATCGCAAACAGAACAATAAAAAGGTCCTTTTCATCATTGTATTGCAAAAATAATTTAGTCTGGACACTTTCTGGAGATTCTTTCAATATTATTGGATTCCGTAGTTAATTTAAGACAACAAATGTTAACGGAAGAGGAAGAAGAGCTTACATTTGTAATTGGCTGATGGATTTAGTTAAATGTGGCTATTGCCGTATAAAGATGACCTCTTAACTGTGCAGCTTATTATTTCTGCTAACTTGCAGACACAATAAATAACAACCGCCCATCTAAAAGACGACATCCAGAATTAGGCCAAAGTATTTGAACAGCAGAAAATAGTACAAAGGCCACGCATCAGGAAATGGTTTGAGGGATTGCCTGATCATTATTTGACCGAGATCAATGGTGACGAGAGAAGCGACTATGTGTCCAAAAACATGAAACGTTGTAGCATTCATGCCCTATTCGTCCCTCCTCTGGCAAACTAGCGAAAGTGACGACAAATTAGCGATCCTGTACTTAAGGTCTATATTGTGCTATTTAATAGTATAATATAGACCTTAAGTACAGGGTCGCCAATTTGTCACTTTCGCTACTTTGCCAGAGGAGGGACGACCAAAGGGGAGTACGGTAACCATTTATGGGATATGGCAGTACGGTTAGCATATATGTCATACGTCTTCCAAAGGGGAGTGGACTTAGCATATATGTCATACGTCTTCCAAAGGGGAGTGGACTTAGCATATATGTCATACGTCTTCCAAAGGGGAGTGGACTTAGCATATATGTCATACGTCTTCCAAAGGGGAGTGGACTTAGCATATATGTCATACGTCTTCCAAAGGGGAGTGGACTTAGCATATATGTCATACGTCTTCCAAAGGGGAGTGGACTTAGCATATATGTCATACGTCTTCCAAAGGGGAGTGGACTTAGCATATATGTCATACGTCTTCCAAAGGGAAATAAAGTTAGCATATATTCCATATGTCTTCCAGAAGGGAGAAGAGTTAGCATGCATGCCATATGTCTTGCAAAGGGCTAACCGTACTGCCCTTTTGAATACATATCCCATAAATGGTTACCGCACTCCCCTTCTCCCCTTTAGTCGTCCCTCCTCTGGCAAACTAGCGAGAGTGACAAATTAGCGACCCTGTACTTAAGGTCTATATTATACTATTAAATAGCACAATATAGACCTTAAGTACAGGATCGCTAATTTGTCACTTTCGCTAGTTTGCCAGAGGAGGGACGAATAGGGCATAAATGCTACAACGTTTCATGTTTTTGGACACATGAAGCTATCTCGTCACCATGATCTCGGTCAAAGAATCAGACAATCCCTTAACCATTTCCTGATGCTTTCCTCCGTGATTATAGCGTGGCCTTTTTCTGCTGTTCGAATAATCTACCTGGATGTCGTCTAAAATGGCACCATGCCAATAGTTTTTTGGGCGGTTGGTGAATTGTGTTTGCGTCCATGAGCAGAAAATTGCTGCACAATCTTTAATAAGAGGTCATCTTATTTTTTTAGCCGAATTCGAACTTAGCCAAGTTCATCAGTCAAGATGCAATTACAGCTCTTTTTCTGTGCACACCAAATAGGCTCGCATTTAGAAACGAATTTTTCAAAATTCTAGTAACCACTGTATTTAGGACATTGCTTATAGTAATTTTTTTTAATTCTAATGGACCATATCAAGTACCAAAAGTAAATTTTTTCATCACTGTAGCTCTGTACAAATCTGTTTTTCGAACCAAGGCCAAAATTAATCAGCCCGGACCTTCTGGCTTGACCCACCCTGGATTCCGAACCACACTTCGCGCTTCCCGATTATGAAACAAAAGATGATAGAAAGTTCTCTCCCACAAAGATAACTCGCGTAGATCGTCGGCCACTCCGATTCGTGGAGCACGTCTTCCTAAGACGAGGGCGAATCTTAAACCAGACCAGGGAGTGGCGTTCGTATAATCAGCCCGGACCTTCTGGCTTGACTCACCCTGGATTCGGAGCCACGCTCCGCTCTCCCCGATTATGAAACAAAAGAGGACAGAAAGTTCTCTCCGAAAAAGATAACTCACGTAGATCGTCGGCCACTCCGATTCGTGGAGCACGTCTTCCTAAGACGAGGGCGAATCTTAAACCAGACCAGGGAGTGGCGTTCGTACACAGACTCCGAAAAATGATCTCCGCCCTTTAGTTTCAGGCATCCGTGAAAGTCCTTTTAGACCGCTCCAATCATCGCCAACACCAGATACAGGTGGTGCTCTCCAGCATATTCTGGAATCCGTAGAATGCAAACATCCGAGTCACTCTCTTTGCCTGGCCTTCTCCTCTATTCAAATTTTTAGATACTTTTTTAGAACCCGAATAGTTATTATACAAATTTTAAAAGTTAATTTAAATGTATTTATTAATCTAATAAAATGTTAATTTTAAAATTTATCATTGTGCCGTATTCTCTCCGCAATCATATGGTATTTTTAATTTAACCTCTGCTTTGTATTCTGGATTCTAGTGGTCAGTCGTAGATGTCGGCCAGATGTCCCAAATTGTGGAATTTGTTGTGTCTGGCAAATATAGCTATTGGAAAGCATAACCCTTAAATTGGCAAAACTTCATTTCTCATACTAGTTTATTAAACCTTGTCGAACTGTAAAGAAAACAACTATCGCAACGTCCATATTTTATATGTGGTATAATATTGTTGTATTGTGAAATTTTAATTTTCCTACCATTTGTTTTCTTTTATTCTATTAAAATTAAAGCATATAACCTATTAACCTGTTGTATACTATGGGATACTTTGTCAATTTAAGGGTTAATATTCTTTGTTGTCAAAAAAAAATGGAAAAATAATCACCAGAATCAATTAAGAACACGGTCAGTTTTGATAATAGTGGTTATATTCCATAATTATGCATTATTCTAGGTTGGCTTGTTCAATATGTACACAATCCATCAAGTAGCTTAGAAGAATCAGTTGCTTACAAACGGACAGACGTCGTGCAATAGAAAAAACACATTTTTATAGGAAGAAAATAGAAATATGCACCGTGAAATTCTCTTGCATCGATATTTTTTAGCTTCACAATACTTCACTTTATACTCTGACTACTTCTGATTGAGGTTCTGGCTAATATTACATCTATAATCAAGTAGTACATCTAACTTGACGATATGTGTCAGAGGAGGAACAAGCAGCCTATGCATCTGAAGTCTGAAGCGTAATATGTAGCTAGTCGGCGATGTATGCAATGGAGGTGGAAAGAAACTAGCCACCCTACCACATTATCTCCTGGCTTAGTTGCCTTATAAGTGGTGCCTTGTTGGTATCATTTGTGAGGTTCAGACCTATCTTCGGACAGTTGACTGAACAACTCTGTGCAAGGAAAAAAAATAGAGGAATAAGTTGCTTTGTTCGATTATTGTTGTATCACAAATGTCGCTAGTGCCGAGAAGTGTAGACCACTTAGTTCGTCAGGTGAAGGATCTGCATTACATTCGGAACGAATGAATGGCGACGATGATGATGATGATGATGATGATGATGATGATGATGATGATGATGATGAATTGTTGTGATGTCGCAGGGGAACTGGCGTACCCGGACTTGCCCATTATAAGTTTCAAATTCAGGTTGGAGAGGGATTTGAACGCGGGTCCCCTGGCTTATAAGCCCAACGCGCTAGCATTGAGCCAGGGCGGTTCAAAGGTCCATACTCTCATATACGTAAAATATGCAAAATATCGGAGTTACTTGTCACAGAAAGCAAGGACTGGAGAATTCTGACTCTGAAGGACTGTACTACTCCTATTGCATTCAGGTCATAGCTAACCTAGCGAATAGGGATTATAAAGAATGGACACTGAGCGAATTTTCCTTTCTTTTGTTTCTCTGTGCGCCAGCGTTTAGTTCTAGTTTCAAGCGCTAGAGGTTAGTGTAATCGAGCATAGGCTAAGATAATAATTGAGAATAGAGGTGAGACACAGGATTCAAACATCGCCTATCTTATTGCATAATCCAGTAACGCTTTGCTTCAAATAAATTCAAGTTAACAGCTTTTCCTTATTTCTCAGTCACGAACTAGTTGTAATAATAATTTTTTATATTTCAGATATAATAAATTATATTATAAAATAATATAATACATTATAAAATTAAGTATTAAATTCGTTTAATATTTGTATATAATATAATATAGGTATATGGTTTTACTTCTCATAAGAGTTTTGTTTTTCCATTTTCAGTGCTATCACATCATTACATATTTTAATTGTTGTTGGGGTCAACGTCTCAACTCTCATTATAAAGGAACTGTAGGATGGTAATGCTTTTCTAACGTACACGACAACACGGCAAATATTCCTACTTGTAAATTATTCCAGAGTTGAGGACTCGATGCTTTAATTTAGAACAGATTTGTTTTTTAAACAGTAGTTTATTTTACGACGCTGTATCAAGATCTTTAGGTTATTTAGCGTCTGAATGGGATGAAGATGATAATTCCGGTGAAGTGAGTCCGCGGTCCAGCACCGATAGTTACCCAGCATTTGCTCATATTGGGTTGAGGAAAAACCCCAGGAAAAACGCCAACCAGACAACTTGTCTCGACCGGGATTTGAACCCGAGCCACCTGGTTTCGCGGCCAGACGCGCTAACCGTTACTCCACAGGCGTGGACAACAGATTTGTTGAACTACTGCTTGTAACTAACAAAAACGTCCCTGGGATCAGAGCGAACGATTTTTTTAAACAAATCGCTATATAGAGTGTTCCGTTGGCTTTTATACAAAAGTATTAGATTTAAAAAAATCTGTGGAGTATTATAGATAGCCCTACATCGGGACATAGAATACGTCACTCACAAGCAAACGTTCTGATGGGGGCAGATAAAAAAGCTCATTTTTTTCTTTCACCATATTAATAATGTCAAAAGAAGTACTTATACAAATTTTGGCCATTCGACGCAGTTACGAGGGCCGTAAAAAATAAGTTCGCCAGGGACCGCTAACAGAAAAAAAACACAATTTCATTGGAGAAATTTATTGGAACGAACACAGCAATTGTTGAGCTATTTTTCAACATATTTTCCATCCGAATTAAGACATTTCTCATATCATGGGATCGACAGAGAGAGAGTTGCAGACGCAGTCAAACGCTGGTTCCGATCAATGGCGGCTGACTTCTACGACACAAAAATTAATGCCCTGGTATGACAAATGCCTCAATTCCAGTGGGGGATATGTTGACAAATAGCGCAACAATTTATGTATCTGTTTCAATAAATATTTCTATACAATTGTGCTTTTTTTTTTCTATAAACGACCCCAGGGAAAATCACTTTCTGGACGCCCTCGTAATTATGGTCGGGTGACCAAAATTTGTATAAGCACTTCTTTTGACATTATTAACATGGTGGAAGAAAAAAAAATAACTTTTTTATCTGCCCCCATCAGAACGTTTGCTTGTCAGTTTCGGAAATGATACTACAATTGTGTTGATTTCAAGTTTTTATTTTATTTCTAAAGTAGCGCTGAGTTAGTTCCCTTCGTACTCTGCTTATGCACGTTCAGTTGTCTTACAGCTCTTTTCTCAGTCATACCAACATAACTTATATGACATTACGAAAGTTTCACGCTAGTGTACACTCACGCTATGCCTTCCATATAGGCCTACGAATCTGTGACAGGTTAGGTGAGGTTAGTTTAGACTTTTGTCATGCCTTGCATATACCTTTGGGGAGGCCGAGGCGTAGATGGGAGGATAATATTAAAATGGATTTGATGGAGGTGGGATATGATGATAGAGACTGGATTAATCTTGCACAGGAAAGGTGTGCTTATGTGAGGGCGGCAATGAACCTGCGGGTTCCTTAAAAGCCATTTGTGATTAAGTAATGCCTTGCATATATACGAATCTGTACAAGATAATCAAGCTCTTAGGCAAAGCTTATGATTTTTGTTTAGTGATGTTGTCAGTAGAGTAACCAAGGGTAAATGGGGTTAAAAAGTAACAAATCCTTAATTTTATTGTTAATTTCATAATATATTATACTTATAACATATCATTAGTTACAACCACATGTAAGTAACTTCCCCAAAAATGTTTCTTTTTTATTCTAAACTAGCTGTCCGAATATGAACAGAAATATTTCACTGCAGTGACCCTTTTTATCTTCTGTGTAAGGATAAATGGGGTCAGTGTTTAGGGCAAATCGGGTCACAATTTTTCCCTCTATATACCTGCACGGAACGTTAAAATCAATATTGAATTGATTTAATTTAACTCTTTACACATAAACAAACACAGTTTTCTTTTCTACACCAACGAACTGTGTTGCAGTGTAGTCCAAAACCACATGCGTACATGCGTACAGTTTCAAAATTCTAGACACAAGTTCATTTTCTTGTTCTGGAGTAAACATAGTTTGACGGCCTTTACTTTTCAAGTAACGACGTCGTTGCAAACATGAATGAGAAGCTCCTAACAACTCAGCAGCATGACGTTGGCTTCTTTCCTCGCGAAATGCTTTAATAGCCTTCTGCATGTCGTTCTCAGTCCACGGATTTGACCATTTCCTCTTACATTTAACCATCTGTCACAAAAAACTTAAAATAAATACTTAATTTGAGTGGACTGATTTGAATCATGTTGACCCTATTTGTCCGATATTACTGACCCTATTTAACCAAAATTTAGGACTGTTTTACGCTAGAGGTTGGTAATACCGAATACTGCTTCGACGAAGGCGTTAATAGCCATAAGCTCTTCTAAAAAGCTTAAACTTAATATTGAAAGTTAATCGCACAAATTCTCTGCAATGGTTGTTGTAAAATAACAAAGGAACCGTAAAGCATTATTTAAAACTAGCCGTACCCGTGCGCTCCGCTGCACCCGTTAGAAATAAATATAAAGTAATTACATAATTAAAATAGGACATTTGATCCAGGGAACATTCGTGTTTGATATAAGGATAAATAGTTTATTATGTTACTTAATTTAAATTGTATTTGCATAATTAAAATGCGATCATTTTGATCCAGAGACCACTCATTTGGTCATAAAAATTATTTTAAGAAATACAGGAAACGAATGTACAGAATAGCCTATCAAGTTTTCTGTGCGTAAGAAGCTATTTTAATCTTACCTGTCCTCGATTCACTCAGAAGTTACTGTAATAACATTATAGCATTATGTCCATCTAGAGAAACTACACTTTCCAATGGTGAATTAATAATTAATTATACAAATCGGTTAATTTAGCTTCTGATATTACTTCATTGAAACACAGAAACATTATCTGTAGGCTATCTTTCATAGCTTTCGATTGTTGCTGTCCAATGCCCCTTATAGACGAAGTCATTTGTTTTTTAATTCATTACACGGCCTTAGATGGCAGTTATTTTAATTTTAAAACTCATTTATCTCATTAAATATCAGTCCTATCAAACTTTTTAAGGAATAAAACTTATCGGAAATTATTTTTAAAGAAACTTTTGTTATGTAACATTTTTCACAAAAATCAATAATAAGCGAGATATTTCGATTTATTTAATTCAGGCCCCCTTATAACCCCCCTTTTAAATAATGTATTTTGAATGCCATATAGCCTAAAATTTAAGTTACAACGAACTTAATTTATATTCAAATTTTCATCGAAATCGGTTCAGCCATTATCGCGTGAAAAGGTAACAAACATACAGACAGACAGACATACAAACAAAAATTTCAAAAAAGCGATTTTCGGTTTCAGGGTGGTTAATTGTATATGTTAGCACCAATTATTTTTGGAAAATCGAAAATTACCAGAAAAATTTCGGCTACAGATTTATTATTAGTATAGATGTATAAAATACTCTTAACTCATCTTTATATTCTCTCTATTCTTTTATTGTCAACACAAAGAATACACGCACCAGCTAGCATCAATGGCACTCAACGTGTACAGGAAGTTCTCTTCCTGACCAGTATATGGTAGTACTTGCTTGAACTGGTTTACGCTTGAATATGGAGACAGGGTTTTGAAATTGACCCGATTTAACCTCTGACCCGATTTAGACTGAGTTACCCTACTGGTCTTTTCGGTCCCATACTGTTGATTTTATGAGAGTGTGGTAATACAGTAGTTTTCTTATACTAATTTATATACCGCTGATAAGGATAATTATTATCATTTTTAGAAACTTTGATGTTGAAAGGAGAGATTGCTCATGCATAGTGTTTTTTTTTTTTTTTTGCCTTGGGATAGTCGACATTGCTTTTCTACGTGGAAGCCGATTATTCCGCTAACGACTCAGGAAGAAGTGCATTGCAACTATCCCTGCTACAAATTGCCACAATAACCCAGGTTGTAAGAAAGTACGGCTTCTTTAACACCTCGCTATTACCACAAACAGGATTCAGAAAACAATAGAAGAACGCGTAGTTAAACAATTCCCATTTACACAAGTTTTCCTTCCTGCAGATTCTCTTTCAGTGTCTGAACTAAACTTGTAGCTCGATTAGTTCTAAGAACTTAACATCTCGTTTAAGCAGTTTCACGGAATTTCCTTCTCTGTCTAGCAGACGGCAAAGGATTAAACCGTCGGATCTGCAAGTAATTTCAGCTCGCCCAGGGGCTACGAGAGTTCAAAAACACTCCAACTAACTTTTATTGTGACCGCATGAAAGTTAATTCCTGTAACAACTTTGCGGTTATGTTTTAACTACCCTGCTGACAATTAAACAAAGTTACAATGTCTTGCGGCCCTGCATATTACGAAAATATCTGGTTTACTTTCGTTTTGATCTCATTTAGGGGATCGTTAGTAGTTCAGTGACTTTTAACTTCTTGTGTAAGTTACTTGTTTATGTAATATGCTCTATAATTCAGAGGTATTCCAAAGATTATTGTAATAATAACTGTTTTGTCGAAGAAATTGAGTGTCACAGAAGTCATTGTAACAATAATCGTTATTGAATGGTGAATTTACAAAACGGCCGAAGTCCCTAGAAGTAGTTTTGAGAAAATTAAAGAAAACTGTTTTTAGCCTTGCTGAACCATATATTGTTAAAACATAATTTTTTATATGTAACAGATATATAATAGAAATAGTTTTGTTATAAAAATTCATACTTTTGTATTCTTCTTCAGGTCGTAAAAATTTAATTATCTTCAGGACTTAAGTTGTTTTGCAAATTAACTTCAACCCTGCATTGTAATTATTAGGTTACTGACACATCAACATTAACTAAATGTATTTAACAATTAAAGTTTTATCATATACCGTCAATGCTTATCCATTTAACAAATTTATTGGTTTTTACAATAGTTTGTTACATTTATTTTATTTTTAACATCTTCGGCTTTATTAAGCCATCTTCAGAAAAGTGTATCCCCATATGTATGGGATTGGTACATATAATGCATTACAAATAAATAATAGTGCATTATGCAACGAGCCTATAATGATAGTAATTACCATTATAGGCGAGTTTCATACGACTTTTTATGCTCGACCATATTTCTAACTTGAAATTATTCAGATGTATAAATTTTATTTGTATCTGACAAGATCGGAAGTGACCTTGTTCTAGGTCGTGAATTGTGAGATGTGCGCAGACGCGAAAGTATTGATTTTTTCCGAGGAACAATAATGTCACTGACCTTGATGTAATCCCGTTAAACTTGATATAACCTTGATTATTGAATTCGACATTGAAAAACGAGATGACAAATTGAATTTATTTGAATATTATTTACAATTGGATTTCCAGCCTCCGTGACTTTTGCTAATTCTCTTTCGATTGCATATCCGAGAATAATCGATGCTTGCGGTTTTATAACCGTATAAAGCTGACTTGTCATTGGCTGAACACCTGTAAGCTGAGTTGTCATTGGCTGAACACCTGTACTTTAATGAGTAGGTGTACTTTAATGGCATGCATTAAAGGACTGCTACCAGGTGTATAATTACTATATTTCGGCATGGTCGAGCATAAACCAATTAACATAACACTCTATGGAAGTAATTGAACATATGACAAGGTTAAAACATCACTGTATTAAAACTGGCAATACAGTGATGTTTTAACCTTGCCATATGTTCAGTTACTTCCATTGAGTGTTATGTTAATTGGTTTATTTATTTTTATTGCATACACATGTACCAATCCCATACATATGGGCATAAACTTTTCTGAAGATAGCTTAATAAAGCCGAAAACGTTAAAAATCAATAAATGTAACAAACTATTGTAAAACCAATAAATTTGTTAAATTGATAAGCATTGACGCTATATGATAAAACTTTGATTGCTAATGTGTTAGCTTATCGGCCCCATCATGCCTTTTAAAAATGTATTTAAAGCAAAATCATAAAATAACCTTATTGCAATTGTTGAACAACATTATTTTGAACAATTTGTTATCACAAGAGCACAGACAACTCTTAGGAGTGTTATAACGAGACAACAGGTTAGTTTCATCTTCCAATTCTTTGTTGTCTCCCAAGCTATAATGTTTTCGTAAAATGTATTCACGTCTTTTTAGTCACGAATGTACTTTAGCATTTTACGAATATCCTGAATTTTAGTTTCATTGATCGGGGATAAATCACTGTGTTGGAAAGTGTGGAGAAAGAATGATGCTGAAAATGATCAAGAAGTGGAAGAATTGGTTATGTCACTGGCTGAATAGAACTGCCTACTGAAGGATGCACTGGAAGGAATGGTAAACGTGAGATAAGTTCGAAAAAAATTACCAATGACAACAGACAAAAAACAATTTGTCAGCTGGGTGTACGATTGAAATTACATATTATGTAAGTTTCTACACTACTTGACAGGAAAAACAAATTAAGTCCAGGACTAAAGTCTTTTGCCTTTTTCAAAGTGTATTCAGATATGGACTTATTTTGTGGGGAAATTCTAGTGATATTACAGACATTTTATTAATTCAAAAGAAAGTTATTAGAATACTGACAGCTTCAAAAATTAGAACACACTGTAGACCTCTGTTCATACAGACAGGTATTCAGACCGTCATAAATCTATACATATATGATGTTCTAGTGTTTATGAAAGAACATTTGCAAGATTTTAATATGAGAAGTGAGGTACACAATCATACAACGAGAAATAGGCAATTATTAGATTATCCACGTAGACTTAGTGTGACAAAAAAATACTATAAATTGATTGGAATCAAATTATTTAATAAGCTCCCTATAAACATTCAACTTCTTCCTGTTCAAATTTATAAAACAAAATTGTACAGTTGGTTAATTAAAAACCCACTTTACTCAATAAATGAGTTCTTTGAAATTGACATACATTTTTAAACAATGCAGTTTTAAAAGTTTTAAATGTTATGGTTGTTGTTTCTTAATTTTTTTTAATAATGAGATTTTAAATGAAACCTAGTGGTAACTCAATTTACATTTAAATTTCAATGTATTAATGAACAGAGCAAATTGCACTACCTTATGTTGCATTTTTTAAGTTTATTATTAGCCTCTGTTTGTAGTATTCTTAATTAGTTATCAAACATATGACAATTAGTACTTGATACTGTCTTTTATCTAGTAAATATAGTACTTTTAACTTTATATTATGTAATTTGATAAATATCTACATTGTTTTTATAATTAAATTTTTATTTTGTTTATCTATGAAATGTATTGCAGTAAGATTGTAACATTTGACAATGTCTACAGTGAAGTTTTTCATTCAATGACAATAAAGATTGTTGTTATTATTATTATTATTATTATTATTATTATTATTATTATTATTATTATTATTATTATTATTACCTCTTAACCCTTTGATGCACGCATTTGGGAAGGATATAAAAAGTTGGGTTTGCAATGAAATTAAACTTTATTTGTCTAAGAGAAGTGCCTCAAATTTAAAAAATTTAAAAAACTTCAATTTTTACACAGAAAATGGGTGGTTTCATGGTAAAACCACTATGCAATACTGCAGAACACAATGTCTTCAGACTTATAGCGAATGATACAAAAGGAAACAGTTTCTGGTTTCATTAAGGCAGAGTGCCACTTCACATGTGTTGCGTGGTAATTAGAAAGGAAAAGAATGGACCTTCTATCCTTCCACTTGAGCCAGGACACTCCAGCATATGACGTACGGCTATCACTCTCACCACGTTTCATGTCGCGGTCTCTTCTTTCGTCGTGTGGTAAACCAATACGCCCATACGATGAAAGAGTAATGGAACGGAGAAAAATTCTCTCCGACGCCGGGATTTGAACCCGGGTTTTCAGCTCTACGTGCTGACGCTTTATCCACTAAGCCACACCGGATTCCACCCCGGCGTCGGAAGAATCGTCTCAGTTTTAAGTTCCAACTCTTGGGTTCCCTCTGGTGGCCGCCCTCTGCACTACGTCATAGATATCTATGAACCTAGGACCGAAGTCCACACATGTGCTGAGGTGCACTCGTAATGAGTGACTAGTTGGCCGGGATCCGACGGAATAAGCGCCGTCTTAAATCACGAAGTGATTTACGCATATCATATATATTATTATAATGTACCGAAGTACATATGATATTTCCATGCAGATATTCTGCGTCATCATACGATGAAAGAGTAATGGAACGGAGAAAAATTCTCCGGTCCTAGGTTCATAGATATCTATGACGTAGTGCAGAGGGCGGCCACCAGAGGGAACCCAAGAGTTGGAACTTAAAACTGAGACGATTCTTCCAACGCCGGGGTGGAATCCGGTGTGGCTTAGTGGATAAAGCGTCAGCACGTAGAGCTGAAAACCCGGGTTCAAATCCCGGCGTCGGAGAGAATTTTTCTCCGTTCCATTACTCTTTCATCGTATGATGACTCAGAATATCTGCATGGAAATATCATATGTACTTCGGTACATTATAATAACAATACGCCCATGTCTAACTGTACCACATGCATAGATATTTTGCTCCCGCAGAGATCATCAGATTCAAACTTGTGAAAAAGTTGTCAAAAACACTTTGTGATTGTCACCAACCATCGCTTCCTTGTAACCATGATGAATAAGCTGACACAAAAATGGAACATTTTGTTGGATATGGTAAGCATATCTATCCTGTTTGCGTAGTGGTTATGTCTTGAAACCACCACATTATTTCTATATTGACGCCACATGTGTCGAATTAATTACAATCTTGTTACTGAAATATGTTCTAAAGACCGAAAGACAAATAATACTAAATAAAAACTTACGTAACTGTGATATTTTAGCACACAACTGAAATAAAAACACGTAGCGAGTCTTCCACACCCCAACTATACACAACAGCATTGGCCATCTTAGTGGAGCAACACAAATATAGGGAAAATAAAATTCTTCTACAGTTACTAGGGATCAATGAACGCAGCGCAGTAGTTTTGAAATAAAAATCACACTGTAAGTAGGCAGGAAACTCAAATTTAAAAGGTGGTTATCTACTGTAACCACTGAGCTTCAAAGGGTTAACCAAATATTCTCCTGCTAATAGAAACTATACAAAAATCGTAGATTAAAGTCATTCTGCTACTAAACGATGCCCCTTGCACACAGTAACATAATCATGCTCTCAACTCAAAACCCCCAAAATGTAGACTTAAGTCGTTTTGCAAATTCACCATTCATTTATGACATGCCTAGCATTTTAGGACCGGACTACTGGGTGTTCATTTCAAAGTGTGTCATGACGTCACTGTTGTTGGGTCACTGATTTGAAGCGAGTTTCAGCTTACATGTTAGAGAAGTTGCCTATTATTTAAGGCGTTCTTCAATCTGAACTTGAGAACGTGTACGGTATAACTTGAACGTCGTAGCAACAGATGGCGGTCTGTACAGTCTGTGTGCTACCATAACCTCTTTCGAACTGTGTTTTGCGCCGGCAAGTCGTACGCAGGGTATTTGTTATCATCGGTTGCGTACGGTAACATTCCACAACACAAATCAAATGCTCCGTGTCCATGTTGACCGTCGAAGTTAATGTCAACAAATACGTAAGTAATCGTCTTAACCCTCTCCCCATATCCCGACAGTACGTATTTCCAAACAGTTCACATTCCTGCCACTACCGGCGTTACCGTACGTATCGGCACGTACTCTTCAGAATGAACGCCGTACTTGCTAGCCAACTTCTCTGCCTCTTAGATTATACACCTGAGCTGCGGAAGTGTAGGAAGATTGAATTCTCTAGGCTCATCAGCTAGCCACATGACGGCATACAGCGAACCAAGACACATTTTGAACTGAACACCCAGTAGTTACTTTTTAAGTTACTTGAAAAGTTTACTTTAAGTGTTAGACTCGTTGCAAAGTGATATGGTATAGTAGTTTCCTGTTATTTTTTGACAGAAGGAATAATGGAGAAATGGTGGTACGATGGCAGGGGAAATTCGGGTATTACTAGAAAATTCGCACCGACACAACTGATAACAGTCCGAAAATCAACCATTTTAGAGAGCATGTACAGAATCTTTTTTAATTGTCACGTTCGCGCTAAATTGGAATATGCCTCAGTAATTTGGTCACCCACTTGCAAATCATATAGTAATAAAATGGAAAAAATTCAAAAACGATTCTCAAGATGTCTGTATTTTAGAAAATATCATTATTCGGCCCTCCATAACAAAATTTCGTACAACAATCTACTTGCTGAATTTAATTTAATGTCTCTTGGAAGTCGTAGATTACTTGCTGAGCAACTTTTACTATATAAAATATTCAACGGTCTACTGGATAATAGCGAAATATTATCATAAATCCAGATTAACGCTAGAACATCACATTTAAGAAATCGTCAATTGTTGCATTATAAAAAACCAAACACTTGAGCATATAAAAATTCACCTGTGTTAAAAATGTGTTAAAATTTCAATTAAATATGTAAAACATGGGATCTAGATTTCAGCATTTCTGACATGAAATATAAACATTTTGATTTTAAATAATATTGCTATCTGTTACTCTGTAATTTGCCATTTATAGCTACAGTTTACATCTTTTGGCTGTGGTATCTATACTTATCTAGTTTAAATTTATTTTTATTTTGTATTTTTCATTTATATCTATATCTGTGTCTTTTATTTAGGTATCTATTTTATCTCTTTTTTCATGTTATCTCCAATTTTATGTTCTAAGCAAGTATCTGTACTATTGTAATTGGGGCTTTATCCTGTTACAGACAATAAATAAACAAATAAATGAATGAATGAATGAATGAATAAATAAATAAATAAATATGAAAGTAAATAAATATAAAAGTAAATAAATAAATAAATATAAAAGTAAATAAATAAATAAATATAAAAGTAAATAAATAAATAAATATAAAAGTAAATAAGTAAATAAATATAAAAGTAAATAAGTAAATAAATATATAAATATTTAAATAAATAAATACTTCCTGGAAGAAAACTCACATCAGTAGTCGCGTGGCGTACAATTGTAATCGACTCAAAACTAATGTTACATAAAACTGTTACCAATGAATTCCAGTGCATGCGAACATATTGAAAGTGTGCAGCGCAATGTTGCAGGAAGGTACGCGAGTTCTTGCACTATTGGTTACGGTTGCGTGATTATGACACAATAATAAGCCGGATTACTATTGTATGTTGCGTGACTACTCTAGGGTTAACTGTATTAATTTGGTCTACTATCTCTTTACTTGCTTCAGGTAAAATTCCCGTGTTTTTCCTAATAGTTTGTGGATTTTCAGATATATGTGAGGGAGTCAGAAGCAAAGAGATATAAGTGCACTTAAGTTATTTGTGAGAAAATGTGGTTGAAAGTACTTAAGATTTCGTAAATTCCGTGAAATTTTTTATTTCAGTTTTAGTTATGTTGTAGTTTAAAGATGTAGCCTGTACCCTTTGCCACTACAATTTTAAATGATTTAGCTTGCCTTAGATGGACTTAACTCATGTTCTTGGAGATGTCACTTGTACCCCTTTGCTTCTGACCCCCTCATATATAAAATTATGAAAAAATACGGTAAATTAAATTAAAAGTGAAGCATGTCAATTTTGATCGTTTTCGTATTCAACCTTCCCTTAAAGCAACAAAAATTAATTAGTGATGATGAGTGAAAAGAATGGAATCAAGAGAAAGCGATTCTTGAGATCACTAGCAGGAGTAAAAATAAGAGTTCACTACATCGTATCATCCTCCTCGGACGAATCGCACGCAACGGACATTTTAAGTGAAGTGCGTTCACTGTAACGGCTCTACTTCATCGCCTCATCGGATTCCCTACCAGCTGTTTAAAACTTATGACATAATACGATATTGACATTGCTGAAAACAAAGGAGTTTTGAGGTTAGGTCCATTATCCATGAGTGTTAGCGAATAAGAATTTGTAATTGTTTCATGCTTCTTAATTGAAGAGGAAGAAAGAAAAGAGATATTGGTTACATAATATATATGTAAGAAACGTCTTGATTACTGTAAAGGGAGTGCCTCAAATTATATAATTCTTCGTAGTTTTCTACAAGCGAAATAAGTTTTCCGTCTGCCATTTTGGCGCGACACTGAACATGGCACAACATAATAGTAACAGTTGACCAATTAAAATTGATTTATTAAAGGAGGCCATGATCGCACGCATCGGAAAAGTTGCTCATCCGAGAAACGCGGACGGATTTGCCGAGAGCCGATGCGTGCGATACGATGTAGTGAACGTGGTTACATAACAGTTACAGTAAAGATTGTCATTTTCCGATCAGTGCGATTCGTCCGATGAGTGCGATACGATGTAGTGAACGCGGTTACATAATAATTACAGTAAAAATTGTCATTTTCCGATCCATGCGATTCGTCCGATGGGTACGATACGATGTAGTGAACGCGGTTACATAACAATTACAGTAAAGATTGTCATTTTCCGATCCGTGCGATTCGTCCGATGAGTGCGATACGATGTAATGAACGCGGTTTCATAACAATTACAGTAAAGATTATCATTTTCCGATCCGTGCGATTCGTCCGATGAGTGCGATACGATGTAGTGAACGCGGTTACATAACAATTACAATAAAGATTGTCATTTTCCGATCCATGCGATTCGTCCGTTGAGTGCGATACGATATAGTGAACGCGGTTACATAACAATTACAGTAAAGATTGTCATTTTCCGATCCATGCGATTCGTCCGATGAGTGCGATACGATATAGTGAACGCGGTTACATAACAATTACAGTAAAGATTGTCATTTTCCGATCCATGCGATTCGTCCGTTGAGTGCGATACGATATAGTGAACGCGGTTACATAACAATTACAGTAAAGATTGTCATTTTCCGATCCATGCGATTCGTCCGAGGAGTGCGATACGATGTAGTGAACGCTTGCCTTAACACTCCAAGAAGAAACAAGTGAAGTTATAGCAAAAGAGCTTGATGTGACGTAATTGAATATAGAAATATTATATCGCAGAAGAAGAAGAAGAATTAATAGGCCATATTGGAAAACCGAGATCACTGATTGGTGCTAGACAGTAGGGACGAAACGGTCTAAATGGAACATACCGTGATGATTATGAAAAAAAAAATGGTATATTTAACGACGCTCGCAACTGCAGAGGTTATATCAGCGTCGCCGGTGTGCCGGAATTTTATCCCGCAGGAATTCTTTTACATGCCAGTAAACAGACTTAAATGCCATCGATCTCGGCTGGAATCGACCTCGAGCATAGAAGGCCAGCGCTATACCGAGGGCGACTGATGATGATGATGATGATGATGATGATGATGATCATATTATTTTACGACGTCTTTCAGGCAGTAGCTTGGCTGAGGACAGTGAAAACAACTGCTTATCAGTAATTTTCTAGTTCTGGCGTACTGTATGTGCATTTATATTTTATATTATTCTGTGTAGTCTCTCTGCATTTAACCAGAGTTTGAATAGCGAGAGTGTTTTCAAAGTAAAAGCATTGTACCAAAAAATCACCCATTAGCTTGTATAGCAGCAGCATCGTACATGCCATGCAGTGTGGGCTACATCTGTGTACAATCGATAATTGCATCAGCACTTTTGGCATTTAGATCCCAATTTCAGTGAAGCAGTCAGAGTCCTGATTGAAGGCAGTTCAAACATCAACATGATTTAGCGTTGCTACCTGAGGGCGCAAACCTTGCTGTGTTGAGGATGATACAGTACACAAATCATTACGTACATAAACGATTGTGGGGGCGTTCGCTTCGGAGCAAGGGAGAAGCGAAGGGGGTTGTTGACTGAAATAATCCCTCCCCTGAGCTTAATGAATTATCGCTGTGGTCGGAGGGCCAATTCCATGAGCCACCCTAATGCACCGCTAACAGGTCTGGAGCTAAGGATTATAACACCCAGAGGTGTACTTATTTACCTACTTAATGGGGTGCGAAATCGATCAAGTAGTAGCGAAGGTCTGTGTATACCCACAGTAACTGCGGCAATTATGGAACTTGGCAGGATGCGCGAAGTGTCTGAGATCACGAATATTTACAGTCTGGTTACGAGATGACAGGATCCGGCGATCTAAAGAGATTATGTTAACATCACGTGGTTCAACAGAGTGCGTTTGTAGTTAGCTCGTCAGGGTTCATAAGTTTTTCAAACTTTACAAAAAGTGTAATTGAGGGGTTTGCCGGAAAAAGGGCGTATACGTCAATATGATGAATTGAGATACAGGCAATCTAAGATTTTAAAACGCACCTGAATAAAATGTTATACAGAGTGTGAACAAAATTATACATTAAATTAAAAATCTTAGCGAATATAAATGTTTTGTAGCATTTAGGCAATTTATATTATTAAAGTTCCTTATATTTGTACCATATAAAACTTCGGTCTATACGCCCTTTATCCATATAATGATTTGCTTAGGGGATTTAATGTAGATTTCAGATTTAAATTTCACACGGAATTGAAACAAAGATACATTTTATGACATTTATTATCTACTTCTAAAGTAATTTACATTATTTCAGATATACTGAGTAGACATTAAGTACGAAAAGAAAAATCTCTGAATATAACAGAAAAAGAAAGTCTCCATTTTGTGTGAACATAAATAAATAAAATTTATTCTTTTTATAATCCTGATAACAATAAGCCCAAAAATCTGGATATTGTAATAAATCTCTTTATAGAACATAAATATTTCCGTCTGAATCTATGAGTTTCATAAGTTTGTTTACTCTTAAAGCAAGGACAATAATGAACATAAAAAGCAGTCAAAGGAAACAACTGGACTGACTAAATTGAACTATATATATTTGCTTAGTCTCTACCAAGAGAAAACACACACAGTACAGCATGCGGTAACGCGCAGCACTAGCTCTACTTGTAGACTGACTGACTAAATCGCGCACGCACGCACGCCTCCCTGTCCTGCAGGTATGTGCAGTACAATCAAAACAAAATTTCGCTGCTATAATTAGCGAATTATTCACTACATTTTAAACCGTTTTCCCGAAGAAGGGCGTAAAGGTCTATCCGCCTTTCTTCCGGCAAACCCCTCAATTATATGATAGTAGTAGCAGCAACAGTCCTACTACTACTATTACTACTACTACTACTACTACTACTACTACTACTACTAATAATAATAATAATAATAATAATAATAATAATAATAATAATAAGCCACCGGCGTAGCTCAATCGGCTAAGGTGCTTGCCTGCCGATCCAGAGTTGCGTTCGGGCGCGTGTTCGATTCCCGCTTGGGCTGATTATCTGGTTGGGTTTCTTCCGAGGTTTTCCCCAACCGTAAGGCAAATGTCAGGTAATCTATGGCGAATCCTCGGCCTCATTTCGCCGAATCTGTAGTGCTCGGGAAAAGTGACACAAGTCAGTTTCCACAAACCTTTTTTGATAATTTATTGACAACTTACGGAACATCTGCTCGCTTGAAAAAAAATACATAGGTAGGCCTATTCCTCCCATTACAATAATTCATACAGAAAAAAATCAAATCTACATAAACCAGTGTAAGTTGTCAATAAATTATCAAAAAAGGTTTGTGGAAACTGACTTATGTCACTTTTCCCAAGCACTGCAGAAATATCATCTCGCTATCACGAATCTCATCGACGCTAGATAACCTCGTGGTTGACACAGCGCCGTTAAATAAATAATAATAATAATAATAATGATAATAATAATAATAATAATAATAATAATAATAATAATAATAATAATAATAATAATAATAATAATAATAATAATAACGAAAATCGACATGCAAGCAATATTTTGAAATAAATTTATAAATATAAGTACATCAATAACATATAGTAGAAAACATAAGTAAGGATATGCTTCATCATCATCATCATAATCTTCATAATGATAGATTGCACGGTTTAGGCATACTGACCTGTTTCGACTTCACAAAGAGATTAAAGCTCCATTGTCTACTTAGATGTCCGCTTCCTATTCTCAAATAGTTTAGTAAACTGATCATTATTAACTACAGTCTGATCCATTTGAGTATGGATAATATTAATTTATTATTATAAAGCTATTATGATAGTAGAAAAAATTTCTTGCTGGTTATATTATGATTAAAAGATGGGAGTTTCCATATATGACAATCAACAATGCATAATCTGAAAATATTTCATTTTAAATAATTTATATCTTGAAAAGGAAGCAAAAACGAGCAAAATTATATTAAATATTTTTGTTTGAAATATCTCAAAGAATAACTTTCTGAAATTAATGACATTATTACGTTTCAATATGTACAGGGACATCACTTTATTTTTACCAACATTTTTAACATTAACCTGGCTATACTCGGAAACACTGTTTCCCCCTTCCATTACAGGAGTTTGATGTTACTAGTGCAATATGTAAACAAATCATTTTACTAGGTATAGGAGGAGAGAAAAGTAGTGTATCCATTTATGTTGTAGGGAAATACGATATTACGATTTTCAGTTTGATCATCACTTTTACGGAATTTATCAAATTACAGTAGAGTAGTAACATTTTTTTTCAAAAACTCAACTTTTCAGGCGGCTATGTTCGTTATGTAATGTCTACTTTATTTAGCATATTAATTATTGATGTTATCATACAATATAGAGAGTGCATTTATATTGAGGGGGTCATAAGTAAAGGGCTGTAAGTGCACTTAAGTTACTTTTGAGAAAATGGGGTTTAAATATTTAAGCTTTCGTAAAATCGGTGAAATTTTTTATTTAAATTTTAATGTGTGATGCGATTAAAATATCCCTTTGCTACTAAAATTTTAGATACTTTTGCTTACACTGGATGCACTTAACTCATGTTATTACAAATGTTATTAGCATTCCTTTGCTTCTAGCCACCTCAATTCAAAAAAAGCTAATGTGAATTTTTAAACAAGTTGCTGAAAATGGTTGCCGTTCATTACAATGCAGGCTTCAATTCAGTACGCATATTATTAAAAACATTTTGAAGCATATTCTCTGAAATTGAATTTATCGTTTCTTGAATATAATTTTTTAGTACGATATTATTAATATAGGTTCTTTCTTCTATAGAAAACGCAACCATATTTCTGACACACACTATACACTGCAGTGTTTACTTCAATGCTTGAAGACTTCGAATGCAACAGCGTCCGTAAGTTTGTGTGTCTGACGGGAGCAAGGACATTAGTGAAGGGGTGAGCAGCGAATAGGGATTATAAAGAATGGACACTTCGCGTCGGTACCTTTGATGTAGCCGGACTGATTTCAATGACCTTCAAGCCAGCTAAAGCGTGAGATTCTGCTTTCTCCCTAGAGTTGGCGCTGACATCACACCAGCTAGCAGTCGACACAGCAGAAATATAACACATATAATTAATATATCTAGGCACATTATGTACTCAAATAAAATAAATTGGATCCATAAAATAATAAATCCGTCATTAACTGTAATGTCTAGACTCTAGAGTTCCTTTATAATGAGAGTTGAGACGTTGAACCCAACAACAATTAAAATATGTAATGATTTGATAGCGCTGAAAATGGAAAAACGAAACTCTTACGAGACGTAAAACCAATACCTATATTATATTATATACAAATATTAAACGAATTCGATACTTAATTTTATAATATATTATATTATTTTTATAATATAATTTATGATATCTGAAATATAAAATATTATTATTACAACTAGTTTGTCACTGAGAAATAAGGAAAAGCTGTTAACTTGAATTTATTTGAAGCAAAGCATTACTGGATTATGCAATAAGGTAGGCGATGTTTGGATTCCGGGTCTCAACTCTATACTCAATTATTATCTTAGCGTATGCTCGATTACACTAACCTCTAGCGCTACATAGTGGAACTATACGCTGGAGCACAGAGAAACAAAACACAGGAAAATTCGCTCAGTGTCCATTCTTTATAATCCCTATTCGCTGGGGTGAAAGTGAAGTACATTCAGAAATGCAGATACAATAAAAATGCAAGTAAAAATAAAATGATGTCCCTGTATTACTGTATATAGGTAGGGTAAAGGTTGGTAATATTGTGATATGAGTAATATTGTGATAGTTCTTTTTGAAAATTTATTACAATTTTACTGAGCGATTTTGTCCAGAAGCTTGTCTACGAACATTCCCTTAATATGTTGACGCAAAAAAAAAAAAAATCCTCTCGCTCAGTAAAATTATAATAAATTCTCAAAAATAACTAGCCTATCACAATATTACCAATATTTACTCTACATATTCAACCTCGTATTGCAAACCATTCGAGGTTTAGAGTAAAACTACAGCAAGAAGATGACAATCCTTGATAGATAGAGCTGTCTGTTGTGTCCCCCGCCTGAACATATCCTGCTAATGGGTTCACATTCCTTTCTGCAGAGACTCGGGATGCAGGGGACGTATTGATTGTGTCTGTATTTGGACATTCGGCTTCTTTGCTGATTGTTGATATACTTTCTGTTGCGCTGTCTAAGGTAAAGCTTTATCCAAGGCAGTTTCCCTCATTGCTGTTCAGAATTACACGCTTCTCCGTGGAATGTTAATAATATGTCAGATTTCTGCCGTGATGAAATATTACTTGTTTAATTTATGGCTTACAAAGGACATTTCCAAAATCATGAGGTGAAGGCTAACTTGAAAACTTGTACAAGGGAAGGTATTGTAGAGTGAAACTGTCTGATATAATATAATACAAGGCTCCTACAAAAGACCGTTCCGGTTTCGAACAGATGTAATTTACGTTCTATGAATCTGAGGTGCATGAAAGTACAGGGACATCACTTCATTTTTACTTGCATTTTTATTGTACCTGCGTTTCTGAATGTACTTGAGTCCCACCCCTTTCACTAATGTTCTTGCTCCCGTCAGCAACACATACTTACGGCCGCTGTTGCATTCGAAGTCTGCTAGCAGTGAAGTAATTAGTACAGAGTATAGTGTGTTTCAGAAATATGGTTACGGTACGTTTTCTATAGAAGAAAGAGCCTATATTATTGAAGCTTATTTCCAGGGGCAGGTATTTATGGAGATTAATGTTATCATTTGTGTTTTTTAATATTGGTGTCGGCGGAGATTGTTGGAGATTGATTTGTAAACTTGGCGGGTATTAATGGAAATTTTGGAAAATACAATTATTTTGAAATTGGAGTATTAACTCAGTATGAATATTACTTTCCAAATAATTAATATTAAAGGTTCGTTGGATTCTAGTAAAGTTGCGGTATGGCCAATAGACAATATTTGTTGGATTGAGACTGTATTTAACACATATTCATTAAACACAAAAAAAAACTTGCAGCCCTCAAATTAACACTTTCAAATTATTAGTGAAATGTTGAATTCTCCGTCTTTTGAGTTCACTAATGTAATCAGAACACCTAGAATGCCATGTAATGTAGCCTACTTGGATATATAACAGATTCAAAAGAAAAAAAAAGTTCTAAAAAAAACTAGAAATATGAAATTCGGTATAAAACGATGGAATAATAATAATAATTCGAGGATGTGTTCATATTTCGCTATTAGAACTCTATTTCGCGATTTGTCGCGATTGTTTTATCCGCATATTATTAATCAGAATCACTTAATTCGTAAATATTAGTAAAATTCTATTGTATATCTATTATGTCGTGATTTTCGCGATCTCCATAAACTCCTGGCCCTGCTTATTTCGCACAAGTAACGTGTGTAGCATGACTGAATGACTTTATCTGTGTTGACTGTGCAGAAGTGAAGATTAGAGTTACCGTAAGTACGGTAATATGCTAAATTCATTACATAATAAATACAGCCGTCTGAAGAGTTGAGTTTGTGAAAAAAACTGTTACTACTCTACTGTATTTTGATAAAATATCGTAAAAGTAATAAACAAACTGAAAATCGTAAAAACGTATTTCCCTGCAACATAAATGGATACACTACTTTCCTCTCCTCCTATAGCTAGTAAAATGATTTGTTTACATATTGCACTAGTAACACCAAACTCCTGTAATGGAAGGGGATAACAGTGTTTCCGAGTATAGACAGGTTAATGTTAAAAATGTTGGTAAAAATAAAGTGATGTCCCTGTAGTATCAATAGAAAGATAAATTTAAAAAGTTTAGTTTCTTACCTTAAAGATGTTCAATGTGCCTCCCCTTGCTAACACGGCACACATCGAGCTTATAGTCAAGTTCCACGTAGATACGCGGATTTTCCGACCCCCAGATTCTGAGGTTATGTCTGTTCACCTTACCAGAAAGATGAAAAGTAGCTTCGTCACAAAACACCACGAAACAAATAAATTCATCATCGTTTTTAATTAAAATGTGTATACTTATGCAGAAATTACTTCGTAGCAGTTTGTCCTCTGGGTTTAGGGCTTGCAACAACTGTAGTCTGTACGATGAAATCGCAATCGCTTGCGAAGAATCTTGCCTTAAAATCGGTGTACCATTCACGGATTATAGGCCCATTGTGTGGATCTGCACTGAACTTTGTTCTTTAATGCCGTTTCACATTAATAACCGACTAGTTCACACGAAAATGAAGCTTTTCTGTCCTCTATAGGAGCCATTTCGCCTCAACAACAAACAAATTTGTTTATATGCGCTATTATCAAATACCTTACTATAATAATACCGGACAGCTGTATACTAGTAGCATTGGCGTGAGTGCGAAATATCGCGGACCCGACATCTAGCGAGCGGAATAGAATTACGTCCACATAGCGGGATTCGGACTATTGTTTAAAACGTGAGTTACTAATGTGGAATTATTATATGAAACACTTAAGAAATGTTGAATAGTATTTAATATAAAATTATTATCTTATATCAGAGCTTCATATATGAGAATATTGCGTACTTTATATTACTTTCCGTAATTATTAATTGTTACATATTTTTTCTTTGCTTTAGTGAGATAAAATCAGTTCTGACATTAGGAATGAATTTACAATAATGCTTTATATACCCATTGCTGACAACTGCAAAAATAAGAATGGTAGTATTCTGATGCTTGTAATAATTAGTAAAGGCATGTAGATAACAATAAAACTTAATTTGCTAAAACCTTAAAATTTCCAATATATATTTTAACTTCTATTCATTTATTAGGGCTAAATAAAAAAGCTAATTTTTATTGTTCTATCAACACAGAGACAAAGACATAAGGCCTAATAACCAATTTTGTTGACTCACGTTTTATGAACTGTCGGAAATCGGAAGTACGATTTGGAGCAATTTGTAATGCTGTAATTGTCACAATTATAAACAGCACACATACACCCTGACATTTTAACACAGCACTAATTAATAAAACTATTAACTAGCCCGAGGCTTATTTGAAGGATTTGTAACAAGCTGTTTTTTTACGGTGATGGGTTGTTAGCCCTTCACCCAACCCCCAAGCTGGAGGACAACCCCTCATCGGCTGTCCGCGACTGCTTATTCAATATATTCACAGCTACCCTCCATATCTGGAGGCAGTCTCCTCGATCCGCAACCTTTGGGGCTAAGAGGGATGAAGTTACAGGAGAATGGAGAAAGTTGCACAACACAGAACTGCACGCATTGTATTCTTCACCTGACATAATTAGGAACATTAAATCCAGACGTTTGAGATGGGCAGGGCATGTAGCACGTATGGGCAAATCCAGAAATGCATATAGAGTGTCAGTTGGGAGGCCGGATGGAAAAAGACCTTTGGGAAGGCCAAGACGTAGATGGGAAGATAATATTAAAATGGATTTGAGGGAGATGGGATATTATGATAGAGAATGGATTAATCTTGTTCAGGATAGGGACCAATGGCGGGCTTATGTGAGGGTGGCAATGAACCTCCGGGTTTCTTAAAAGCCAGTAAGTAGTAGTAGTAGTATTAACTAGCCCAGCAACAATATACATTGCAGTTGATTACAGCTTGTTTCGCGAGTATCTCCACACCGGCAGGTAGGTAGCAGCATCAGCGTCGTTCGCACGCAAAACTGCTAGCTGTCCGGTATTATTATAGTAAGGTATTTGCTATTATGAGGCAGTGTTAAACTAGAAAAGCAATGTCGCCACAATTAAACTTTTTGTATTTCTCTTTCCATTGATGCTATTTTCATGCACCTCAGATTCATAGAATGTAAATTACATGTGTTAGAAACTGGAAAGCTGTTTTGTAGGAACCCTGTATTACATTTTACAAAAAACATTTCCAAAATCATCAGGTTGAGGCCCTTTCAAAAGTCGTACACAATAGAAGGTGTTGTTGGAAGGAAGACCAAATGCAAGTACGAGCTACCGTTTGCAGTTATAGGGCACAAAAACAGCTTAAACCTGTAAATGAATAGCTCTTTAGTCAGGCTGTTGGCACACGTGCTTCACACGGCTCGTCATGAGTGTTAATGATACACAGATGTTTGACGGCATAAGAGGCACATTAATTTAATTCGCTGTCTAGAGGAGACGAATCTCTATCTCTCTCACTGTAAAGCCTCGTTCACACTTTTCAAGTAACTTGAATTCAAGTCACTTGAAAAGTGTGAACTATGTTTCAAGTTGACTTGAAATCAATTAACGGCTTGAATTCAAGTTTCAAGTGAAGTTGGATCCCTTTCTACTTTTTACTTGACTTGAAAGGACACTTGAAAAGTGTGAACGTCACTTGTTAACTTGAATTCAAGGAGAAAAGAACGGGAATTTAAATTAACAGCTGTTTTAAGAGCGTTAAATTAACAGCTGATTGTTTTTCAGTTCTACTGGGAACGTAAAAATAATAGAAAACAGCAGTAAGTGAAATAATGACCAAATATTTGAGTTTCTGAAGTTGTATAAAATTCACGAAGCCTGCTGATTATAGAAACTCCAAAGTTTCGTAATAGAAATGCAAAGGAAGCTGCAAAGAAAGGAAGAGTTCATTGAAGAACTGAACAGCAGAGATTTTAACGTGGACACAGATGAGATAGCCTATGAAAAATAATAAAAAACCATTAAACTGTAGATAGGAAAGAAGTGAGGAAGATAAGAGGGATTAAGAAGAGAAGAGCGTTGCTTGAAGGGATGACATTTATCGCCGAAACTGACATAGTTCAATGTGGTTGATAGATTTTTGTGGGGGAACTGTAACAGCTTCAAGATAATCATTTTCAATTATGGTAAATCAGACTTGCTTATATTTTAGATAGATAGATAGATAGATAGATAGATAGATAGATAGATAGATAGATAGATAGATAGATAGATAGATAGATAGATAGATAGATAGATAGATAGATAGATAGATAGACAGACAGACAGACAGACAGACAGACAGACAGACAGACAGACAGACAGACAGACAGACAGACAGACAAGATAGATAAGATAGATAGACAGACAGACAGATTTATTCGTTCCATAATATTCTTACATTTGCTTTATAGCATAGAATAAAGAACATGTCCAATTCTTACGTTTAACAATAAAATGCAATACATATAAAATGAAAATATGAAATATGTACAGAATTAATACCTTAATAACAATAATATTTTATACAATGTAATATGTTTACCATTTAATAGTATTATAATATTTACACAGTACTGTAAAATGTCAAGAATTCATCTACAGAATAGAAAGTGTGACATATTAAGTAATTTTTTAGTTTTACCTTAAATAATGCAGGGTTTTGGCTATGATTCTTAATGTCTTCAGGAAGACTATTGAACATTTTTATCGCCATGTAATGTACTCCCCTTTGATAGCATGATGAATTTGATGATGGCGTATGAAAATCATTCCTTCTGCGGGTATTTATACTATGTATGGTCGAGTTAGTTGGACAATTTTCTTTATTACATAAGAGGAAATTTATTGTGGAGTATATGTATTGAGTTGTTAAGGTTAGAATCTCTAATTTTTTTTAAAAATAATCTACATGATTCTCTAGCCTTTGCTCCAACTATTATTCTAATGGCTCTTTTTTGTAATAAGAATATATTTTTACTATCTGCAGAATTTGCCCAAAATATTATTCCGTAGAACATAATGGAATGAAAATAGGCAAAATATATCGTCTTTAAGATACTGCGACCTAATTGCGAAGCATGCTGAGCTAAGTTTGGGGGTTATTTCTTTGATAAGATTTTTCCAATTTATTGTATTATTAATATGCAAACCAAGAAATTTGGTTGTTGATGTTTCTAGTAGAGGTATATTGTTGATAGTTGTGTCCAATGTTTCAGAGATTAAATTTGAAGCCGCTTTAAATTGAATTATGTTAGTTTTATTAATGTTTAATGCTAGTTTATTGGTTGTAAATTTTAAGGAGAATTGTTTCTGTTTTATATTTGAATGTGGCAACGTTCTTGTCTGTAATTATGACACTTGTGTCATCTGCAAATAGTGTAGGATAACCTGTTCCTTTTATTATGGGGCCAAGGTCATTTATAAAAATTAGAACAAGAAGAGGCCCTAATTTTATTACATTTGCGATAAGAACTATTAAATCTGCTTGAAGATTTCACTTATTCTATTTGTAATAGTCAGTGGTCGTGTATTTCTCTTACTAATCTAATTCCTAACCCATACTGAACAACGCTTTTCCATTTCTTCAATATATTTATCATCTCCCTGGCACGGAGACTTGCTACTACAGAATTTCCTAATTGCACAACATCCATGGACGCCATTTTATCCTACTTGAAAACAAAATAACTTGAATATGTCTGAACGGCGACTTGAATTCAGGTACTTGAAATCACGTGACTTGAATTCAAGTTACTTGAAAAATGTGAACGAGGCTTAAAACGAACTCAAACTCCAGCTCTGCAGCTGCATGTACTAGCTATCTCTTCACGACAGGATATCGATGGAATGAAGTAATTGGTTATTTGGTTTCCAGTGCCTCATAGGTCAACTAAGTTCTTCGTGACTTTGTCAGTATGGCAGCATCGATTTCCATCTCCAACGTCAGACCACATACAGCGAGGAAAGCATTATCCCTGCCATAGGACGATAGACGAGAATGAACCTGGAAATTAAATTTTGAGATGGACGATAAGTCTGCAATAAGATAATTCAAGATAGTTTATTTTCAGTCTACAAGACTTATCAAAGTTAACATTTAATGTTAAAAACAAGCTATTACATTTATATGTATAGGCCTAAGAAATGAAGGCCGGTACCAAAACGTCAAAAGGAGAATAGCAATGGAAAAGGAAGTTTGTAATAGAAAAAGGAGGATCTTCTGCGGACCTTTGGAGAATGAACTAAAAGCCCATTCACAATGAAAATTAAACTTAACTTAAGCGTTAACTTAAAAATGTTGTTGTTGTTGTTGTTTTCTAATGCCAGGCGTTTGACAATAAAGTCATTTGACCTCTTGCACTCCAATATTTTTCAAAGATATTATCATGACCAGCCACTGAAGCACAGATTTTGAGGTGTTCCGAATCCATTTCTTGGTTTGAGTTGCACAATGGGCAGTTGGGGGACTGATATATTCCAATTCTATGCAGGTGTTTGGCCAAACAATCATGGCCTGTTGCCAATCTAAATGCAGCTACAGACGATTTTCGTGGTAAATGGAGAATTAACTGTGGATTATTATGCAGAGAGTTCCATTTTTTCCCTTGGGATTGTGTTATCAAATTTTGTTTGTTGAAGTCTAAGTATGTAGATTTAATAAATCTTTTTTACACAGAGTAATACGTAGATTTAGTAACAGGTCTGAAAATAGCAGTAAGTGGCTGCAAAAGGGTATCTGTCGGATACAGGGGGGGGGGGAGCCATTAATCCTTCCCATTGAAGGCTTTAAGGAACCAACCTGGACAAATACCCAATGTCCCATCCCTACCTTCCCGTGGTGCAGCTGTTAGTAAGCATAATTTTAGAAGCTGAGCTAAAGGAAGGGGCTACTCATCAATTAGCACTGGTCAGCTTGATGAGTTAATGACTGAATTTGGTATAATTATCCTCTATCCAATACCTAATTCCCTCTTGACCCTTTCCTATCCAGTCCTCTGACTGAACTCTTACTATCTTCGACCCCGACGGCATTAGAGCATTCGAGGGCTAGGGGTTCATTTCCCTTTCCTTCCTCCTCTTTCTACTTTTCTGTTCCTAGTGCTGACCTGCTATGGCACTAAAATCGTCCTCCAGTGGCTTAAGGAGGGAAAGCTGGTGATCAACAAGATCTCCCAGCTAGGTCCAATAGACCCGTCGACCAACAACAGGTGTGGTCCTCCAGACATTCTGGGGGTTGTGTGTGAATGAAGTAGCCACTAAAACGTTAAAATATGGTGTTCACTTAAATCGGCTACAACTTGCCATTTTCACTCCATTTTAACTTAAAAATGTAAACGTTAAGGTAAAATAAAAAGTCATACCATCATTCACGATGGGAACATAAACATAACCGCAAAGATAGTCGGTAACTATGGAAACATAACAACGACGCCATTTCCTTAATTCTGTCGTATACTTCAACGCTCTACGATTGTGTGTTGTTTCCAAATCACGTAAGCATAAACATGAAAGTTTGGAGCTTGCAAACTTTAATGTTAACATCTAACGGTATTGTTAATGCCAGTATTTATGGGAGTCATTGTGAATCATTCTCTTTGATAACCTGACCGCAAACTTCTGTGTTTATGTTTAATTTTCATTGTAAATGGGCCAAATATTAATTGTCAATATTACAGATATTATTCTGTAGGACAAATTAATAAATCTATAATATTCTCATAGCTGCAGTGCATATGTCTGTACAAATTACTGTGCACATAACTGCGGAATCCCGGCCATACAAGTCACTCAGCTGAGTGCGCTCCTAGTAGGCCTATAATGGCAGTTGACATTGGACATATACGTCAACATGCCTAACTTGGAGTTAGGTCACAAAGGGAAACATTGAAGAAGGAGAATTCGATCCGGTGCTGTGGATTGAATTCGGCGTAGCTCAGTGGTCAGAGCGCTTGGTACGTAGAACCAAGGACTCGGGTTTGATCCCCGGCGCCGGAGCGAATTTTTCCTCCTCAAATATTAATTGTCAATATTACAGATATTATTCTGTAGGACAAATTAATAAATCTATAATATTCTTAAAGAAGAGACTAATGAAGTGCTTTGTGTGGAGTGTAGCATTATATGGGGCAGAAACATAGACATTACGATGAAGTGAAGAGAAACGACTGGAAGTATGAGTATGGGGAAGGAGGGAACGTGTGAAATGGACAGCCAGAATAAGAAACGAAGCTCTGTTGGAAAGAGTGAGTGAAGAAAGAATGATGCTGAAACTGATCAGGAAGAGGGAAAGGAATTATCTGTGTCACTGATTGAGAAGAAACGGCCTACTGAAGGATGCACTGGAAGGAAAGGTGAACGGGAGAAGAGTTCGAGGCAGGAGAAGATATCAGATGGTAGACGACATTAAGATATATGGATTATATGAGGACACAAAGAGGAAGGGAGAAAATAAGAAAGACTGGAGAAAGCTGGGTTTGCAGTGAAAGACCTGCCCTTGGACAGAACACTATGAATGAATGAATGAAGAGTGGGTGAAGAAATAATGATGCTGGAACTGATCAGGAAGAGGAAAAGGAATTGGTTGTGTCACTGATTGAGAAGAAACGGCCTACTGAAAGATGCACTGGAAGGAAAAGTGAACGGGAGAAGAGTTCGGAGCAGAAGAAGATATCAGATGTTAAATGGCATTGAGATAAGTGGATCATATGAAGAGATAAGGCAGAAAATAGGAAATATTGGAGAAATCTGTGTTTGTTGAAAGACTTACCACAGGGCAGCAACACTAGGAATGAATTAATGTATAGACCTAAATAACGTTTGTTCTTACAGTAAATGGTAAAAACCTAGACCTAACACACAGCATTGTGAAGGAAATAGCCATTAGTGCCCTCAAAGGATCGGGTCAGATAATGAGAAATCACTTGTATAAGAGTGATAATGGAAATTCCAAGTTATCTTAACCGATGACTATTGATTGGTTTAGATGTCAATGTCATTAATTCCGTAGCTATTATTTTTCTCGCGGTTTATGACATTAAAATCATTCTAACGTTTCTGATGATACCACTATCCCTTGCTTACTGCAAATGAGCATATACGCTACTTAGGTGTACAGTTTCTGGCGTTTTATATATTCTGTTTCCTAATCATTTCAAATGTAAATAATTTTACCTTTTAGGTGTGTTTTCCAAATTATATATTACGCTTTGTCAAACCTGGCGACCTTTTCATAAAAGAAGCTTAATTTATTATTATATTCATTGTGAACGTTTTCGCCTATTTTGGCATTATCAGACAATAGTAACAGTATCTAATTATATGTGTATCATATGTTGAATATGGACATATTAAAGTTGATATGTATTATAATATAATGAGTTAATAGTATATTATGCAACGAGCCTATAATGATAGTAATTAAGAAGCGAGTATGGATGTTTATTAAACGAGCGCAAGCGAGTTTCATAATTTTCATACGAGCTTCTTAATTACCATTGTAGGCGAGTTTCATACGACTTTTTATGCTCGACCATATTTCTAACTTGAAATTATTTAGATGTATACATTTTATTTACATATATCTGACAAGATCGGAAGTGACCTTGTTCTAGGTCGTGAATTGTGAGATGTGCGCAGACGCGAAAGTATTGATTTTTTTCCGAGGAACAATAATGTCATTGGCCTTGATGTAATCCCGTTATATAACCTTGATTATTGAATTCGACATTGAAAAACGAGATGACAAATTGAATTTATTTGAATATTATTTACAATTAACGCTAATTATTATAGTAACAGAACATAACCTTCTGCGACAGTATTGGATTTCCAGCCTCCGTGACTTTTCGCTAATTCTCTTTCGATTGTATATCCGAGAATAATCGATACTTGCGGTTTTATAACGGTACAAAGCTGACTTGTCATTGGCTGAACACCTGTAAGCTGAGTTATCATTGGCTGAACACCTGTACTTTAATGAGTAGGTGTACTTTAATGACATGCATTAAAGGACTGCTACCAGGTGTATAATTACTACATTTCGGCATGGTCGAGCATAAAATATTAAAACTATAACTTATATAAAATACAGTAAATAAAAACAATGTGTACATCAGTTTAAACTATAATTATTAAATGCCGTGTGTGATGTATGTATTGTGCAAACCTCAAATTTATAATAACCACTTCACCACAGACAACAATCTACGATTTAATGGACTGAAGTTAAGTACAGATTTTATTAATTGTTGGATTGAGAAAGACAAAATAAACTGTTTTTTCTGCGTAGCTGCAGGAGATACTACTTGAATTGCTGGGTGTTTCCTTTTCTGGTCGTTTGCAGGCGAGTGTGTCGAACATCCACATAAATCTAGTACAAGTAGTGGAACAACGGCCCCCCTGCAACTGGTCCGCTGGGAGGTCTTCTCGTTGGCGCCACAACCGGTCTGGATATCTGCACATCGCAGCCGTGCAGCCAGGCGACTGTGCAAAAATTAATTTGCAACTGCGTGAAGCTCGTAAGGGCAATGCATGCATCCCGCGGTTTCTTCCCGTAAGCAACTCAGTACATCTTAGTGACCTTCCTGATCTATCAACAACGGGAAACACGCTTCTTTCTTTAACCTACTACAAAAATTAGCTACAGTGTCTGGTTTCTAATCAATTACAGAGAATTTTAAAGTATATCATTCATTTACCCCTTGTATTATTATTGTGGCCACCAGCGTGGCTCAGTCGGTTAAGGGGAGGCAGAGGTGAATATTTAAAAATCCACAAAATTTATCTGATTTGTCCAAGTAATGTTTAATTTTGCTTAACTAATGTTAAATTAACAGTCTGTTTATTTTTAACCCTTTGTTAATGTATTTTCCATTTGTTCAACATAATTTTGTTTAAGATAACCAACACTTAACTATAACGTCTGTTAGCACTATTTTAACTACTCAACAGCAGTTGGTAATGCTTCTACACATGTAAGACAATTTTTGATTGGCTAAAATTAATCTTTAAATTCTATATTACAGAGTGAGTCATGAAACTTGCATAAAATGACTTGTTATTGTAGGCCACGCTCCATAAACAAACAGTTGACAAATGAAAGTTGTAGGTGACGTGCTGAATAATAATTACAAAGTAAGGTTATATTTCCTCATTGCTATTATGGATACGAAATGCGAAAGAAATAAAATAACACTGATGTATTTAAACAGTCCAAAGTATTTTTTAAATGTTATATTACCAGTCATATGCTAAACATTTCCTACAGAGAGACACAAAATATTAATTTCGCAACTTCTCTTCTAACAGCTATGGAGACATTGGCCATATTTAACTAACTGTTAAACGAGTTACTGCCCGAAATCCTACATTTAAAATTAAAAAACTGTTAACAATCTGTTAAACCAAACTGGTGTTGAAAACATACAATTTTATTGATTAAGAAATTGTTTAGAGTTTAACAGTCGTTAAATTTTCTAACAATACTTGGAAAAACCGGCTCTAAGTATATTAGTAGACCTCGGACTTTTAGGTCCTAAAAATCTTAAATTAGGTACCTAAAATAGGTTCTATCACAAATCAAAATAGGTTCTAAAATTACAAAAATAGGTGAACAAAAAATGACATTATTTCATTTCCCATTACAAATTAGCCGAAACATTTGACATTATTTCATTGTACATGTCCATAATTACAGCCAGAGTAAACAACTAACACCTTTTCTAAGTTTTCCTTTGAGAAACTGCATCGCTTCTCAGATAACACCATCTTATATGCCGAAAATGAGCGTTCCACATCAACTGATGACACCAGAGCATATTTAAATGTTGGTATTAGATGCAAGGGAACAGGACATTCATGTTCAGGTGTTTTGCCAGCCAAGATGTCACCAACTGTGCGGAGAACTGTCAGTCCTGGGTTTTTTTGAAGCACTGATTTGAGTTTTTCATCAACTTTTTCACCAACATAACCAGGAACCAAGTTGATTTTTTCTGTCACCTCTTCTATCAATCCCAGTTGCGGGTTAAATGTGACCTTTGTTCACAACGTATCTAAAAACAACAATAAAATTTATGAAATTCATGAAATAAATTATTTTCATGAAGTGTTTATTAATGAAATCTACTTAGCAAAATGCGGTAGCCCTTACGACAAGCGTTCGTAGTTTGTTTTAACGTGAAATTTAGAAAATAAAAAGAAAACCTTTTCCGAATTATTTAGTTAGAAGCTACTCACTACATGGAGTATCCTACATTTTCGATAATTCTTAACGTAATGCCAAGTGTTACACAAATTTATAAAATTTACTCACCTCTTTATGGCACACATCGCAGTGAATAATTCTTCCATCCCTTGAGAAATTAGGAAATTCTTGTATCCATTGCCGAATCAGAGATAACCTGCTACTCGGTACTTTCGGCATGTTTTACTTTCCATTAAATACAATGTCTTCGCTCTGAAATCTCACACTGTAATGAATAGAGGAGACGAACTATGCTGCGATTGTTGTCAAGGCACGACTGGCATACAGAATTACACAGCGTTTCCATATTACCAACTGTAGAAGTTGGAAAATGTAAAATTAGGTAAAAATAGTTTCTAACGTGAAATGAGGTATTCTTAGGTTGTATAGAACCACCATTTTCGAACATATATTTCCATAATTCGTATATATACAACTTTTCTTTTGTATATATCATGAGGAACAAAATAGATTTTTACCTAAAATCCGAGGTCTAGATTAGTAATGGACATACCAAGTTTCAACTCTCTAAGTACAATAGTTCTGTAAATATTAATAATTTATAAAACGTTATATCGTTTGATATAAAATGCTCCATGCACCATATTGTAAGAAATTTGCAATATTTTTTTTATTTATATGTTCAGAGAAGGTATATAAATAATGATAAGCATTGGTTTATTATGGGAATAATATAGTAATACAGTTATTTTGGTTTTAATTTCATACTTCTAAGGGCACTAAAATCAAAAACTAATATCGGAATATCAAAATAAAGATAATATAAATGGAAAAAACCAAATTTTCATTTTTTCTTCAGTTTTGTTCGAAAATTTCACCTCTGCCGCCCCTTAAGGCGCTTGCCTGCCGGTCTGAAGTTGCGCTCGGGCGCGGGTTCGATCCCCGCTTGGGCTGATTACCTGGTTGGGTTTTTCAGAGGTTTTTCCCAACCGTAAGGTGAATGCCAGGTAATCTATGGAGAATCCTCGCCCTCATCTCGCCAAATACCATCTCACTATCTCATCGACGCTAAATAACCTAGTAGTTGTTACAGCGTCGTTAAATAACCAACTAAAAAAAGTTATTATTGTGGGAATGGTATCGTTATGAAGTGTTTCTTTACGTGGTTATTTAACGACGCTGTTTTAAGTACTGGATTATTTAGCGTCCATGGAATTGGTGATAGTGAGATGAGGCCGAGGATTCGCCATAGATTACTTGACATTCGCATTGCGGTTGGGGAAAATCTCAGGAAAACCAATCAAGTAATCAACCAAAAGCGGGAATCGAACTCACGCCGCAAGCGCAACTCCATATCAGCAGGCAAACGCGCTACCTGCTTAGCTACACCGGTGGCTATGTGTGAAGTGTTTACTTACTTACTGACTTTTAAGGAACCCGGAGGTTCATTGCCGCCCTCACATAAGCCCGCTATTGGTCCCTATCCTGAGCAAGATTAATTCAGTCTCTATCATCATATCCCACCTCCCTCAAATCCATTTTAATATTATCTTCCCATCTACGTCTCGGCCTCCCCAAAGGTCTTTTTCCCTCCGGCCTCCCAACTAACATTCTATATGCATTTCTGGATTCGCCCATACCTGCTACATGCCCTGCCCATCTCATACGTCTGGATTTAATGTTCCTAATTATGTCAGTTGAAGAATACAATGCGTGCAGCTCTGCGTTGTGTAACTTTCTCCATTCTCCTGTAACTTCATCTCTCTTAGCCCCAAATATTTTCTTAAGAACCTTATTCTCAAATATCCTTAATCTCTGTTCCTCTCTCAAAGTGAGAGTCCAAGTTTCACAACCATACAGAACAACCGGTAATATAACTGTTTTATAAATTCTAACTTTCAGATTTTATTATTATTATTATTATTATTATTATTATTATTATTATTATTATTATAATATCTACCCCTTGTGTTATTATTGTGGGAATGGTATGTTTATGAAGTGTTTCTTTACTTGGTTTTTTAACGACGCTGTATGAAGTAGTTGGTTATTTAGCGTCCTTGGAATTGGTGATAGTGAGATGAGGCCGTGGATTCGCCATAGATTACCTGACATTCGCATTGCGGTTGGGGAAAATCTCAGGAAAACCAATCAAGTAATCAAGCAAAAGCGGGAATCGAACTCACGCCGCAAGCGCAACTCCATATCAGCAGGCAAACGCGCTACCTCCTTAGCTACTCCAGTGGCTATGTATGAAGTGTTTAACTAAATTAATTTTAAATAGGATAGTTGAGAGATTGCAGGTGGGGCAAACACTGACATATTATTTTATCACATGTATACTCTCTGAAAATTTATCTTTCGACCGAAAGAAATGGGTATTGTATGAAGTTATATTGACCAAAGTAATGAATTTTGTAATTACGTCAGCCTAATTGAAGTAATCTTAGAGTTGAAAATTTATATTTTTAGTTAACACTCTGTATATTTCATCTGATTGAAGTTCTGCTAATATGTAGGCTTACATCTACAGTGCGTTCGCTTCCCCCTGCGGCCGGGCGATGAACAGCAAGCACGCGGAGCAGCAATAATATAGCCTATCAACGTGCTGCCACCCGTGCTTAAGAATCACTTAACAGCTGTCCATCATTTTGCAGTCAGCTGACCTAATTGCGTTCTGTTTCAACAATCAGTTTGCTTTAATAATAATAATAATAATAATAATAATAATAATAATAATAATAATAATAATAATAATTATTATTATTATTTATTTTAGCTGGCAGAGTTAAGGCCGTAAGGCCTTCTCTTCCACTCAACCAGCAAAAAGTATACATACATATGTATGAACTTACAAAGAATTCAACAATTTGATTTAGGTAAGCGCTACATGTATACAAGAGTAATTTACGAATTAACAAAATACTATGAACTATTAATTAAACACTGAAATACAAACTATGTAGCAGAATTAAGCTAAAATACATAGAATGTTAATATATTTCAAATAATGTTAGATAACAGAAAGAGATTATTATGAGATAGTTTTGAAAATACAGCACTATAAGGATGCATGTCTAAAGGAAGGAGTAACAATGTAGGGCCTAGACAGCGATAGTTTGTCAGTATGATTGGAGTGAAATGCTAAGAAGGTTATCTTTTAAGCTGTTTTTAAAAGTGTTTATTGTCTTGCAGCCCCTAATACTTTGTGACAAGGAATTCCATTGTCGCGAGGTGGATACTGTAAAATATGATGAATAACAAGATGTTCTATGAAGAGGTATACTTAGCGTGCCACAGATAAGTGATCTGGTATTTACGTCGTGGTTAGAATACAGATAAGAGAAACGAGACGAAAGGTAATTTGGTGTTGAAATGTGCAGAATTCGAAAGAGTAAAGACAAAGAGTGTAAAGTTCTACGTTCTTTAAGTCGGAGCCACGAAAGACTTGCGAAGGACGGTGATATGTGAACATATCGTCGGATGTTGCTTACGTATCTGACGCACATATTCTGAACTCGCTGTAACTTGACTGACAGCTCAGAACTTAGGTCACTTAACAAAACATCACAATAATCGAAATGCGGCATTACTAGGGTTTAGGCTTATACTAGGGTAAGGTTTAGTTGCTGGGGCAAGAAGTTTCTTAAGCGACTCAAACAGTGAATGGAGGAACAGATTTTTTTTAATCGTTTCTTGAACTTGAAAATTCCAATTTAGATTATTATCGAAAAAGAAGCCAAGATTTTTTACGACAGATGAATACGGGATTAGCTTTACTGAAGCGCTTTAAAAAAACCAACAGAAATTTTGACAATTACTGAAGAAGAACTTCAGCGTGTGAATGGAAATTTTATCAGAAGAAGTCAAGAATGCATCAATGCAGATGGACACCGCTTTCAGCATCTTTTGTAACAAGGTTAGTACTCAAGTGATAACAATAAATGAGTAGGATAAGCTTGAGGATTGATACACGTCGCTAATTAATGTCCGCGCTTGCTGGACGGCCGGAGGGGGAAGCGAACGCACTGTATTATCAGGCAGTACATCTCACTTGACGTTATGAGCACTGCCATCGTGATCTAGACCAGGCCGTAATGCAGGTTGTGTGACGTCACTCGATGAGTCGGGCTTTTCTATTAGCCTATACGGAGCTGAGTGAAATATATTACTTTATAGCGTGTCGGCGCTCAATTTTATTAAGTGTAATGTGTGTATAAGACCCCTTCACACTTCTTATTGCATAATATGTTGCAGAAATAATTACAAAACTGTGTTATTTTAATGTGAACGGAGTTTTACATGTTAACATAACCTGGTTGCATCAACATTTTAAGTTTGGAATGGAAGCTATTTTTAGATTTAATAAAGAAGAATTATTTATATTCTGATTTTAATTTAGCACATCTACCTTCCTTACTTGTAGGTACAAAGTTTACCACAGTCCCTCCTATGAAATTAGTGTATGTACAGTTGTGTGTTAATCTGGTAGGTTAGATAAATACAATTCATTACAACCCAGTATAGTAGGGAACAAATAAATAATACAATTAAATTTTTATTCAATGTAATATGTGCATAAGTTCCATTTATGTGTTGCATAATGTGGCAGGAATAATAAATAAAACTGTGTTGTTTTTATATGAAGAGAATTTACCATGTTAACATAACCTATCTGCGTCAACATTTTAGGCTTAAGTTGAGAACGAAAACTGTTTTGAGATTTACTAAAGAAGAATATAGTTTTAGGATAAACTTCAGAACACGGTTACCGTCCTTACTTATAGGTAGAAAATTCACCACAGTCCCTCCTATGAAATGTACATACGTTATATTACTTAGTAGCGCTGAGGTATAGTTCCGGTAATTTCTGAAATGAAAACAGTTGAATTTATTTTTTGTGGAGATGCATTTAATCCTATAAGCAAGTCATATTAAAATCCTGAACGAACCGAACTAATTTGTATATGCAAGATGTATGAATACGAAGGGAACTACCTCAGCGCTAGTTTAGCCCTAGTAACATATTAAACTAATCAGACTTCAGTCTGGAGTACCGTCTGAAATGAATAAATACAATTGAAGTGTAGACAAATTGCATTTATAAGTTATACGTAGCGTTATGCTTAATTATAATGCATAATTGCGAATATGGAAATAAGGCAAGTACTGATAGAATAAACATAACCTATAACTTCAACACATTAAAATATGCGTGCGATGCAACTGAAAATTGTTGAAACGTGCATAAATGAATGTGCAAGAATTTCGTAATGAAGCATGAATGCTTTATTTCAACTAATTACAATTCTAGATACTGTAACAGTAATGAAAACTATAGGGTATAATTTTTCATAATATATACTATATGTATCTCGTTTTTAGTTCAAATTGTGTATATTATCAAACATCGTATTATTTACTCGTATAATGTAGATTATTCACAAAATAAAAAGGGCGCAATAATTTAAATTTAATAAGACAAATACGGTAAACTAACAATAATGGATTAGACAAGAGTAACATCGGTAACGCTGCACTTAGGCCTAATCACAACTTACTTTACATGCCAGTCAATGTTTCACTTTCACTTATATATTATTACACATATTTAGCCTACTGTTTATAAGACCAAAATTTCACTTAACCACATAAGGGCGCAATATTTAATCGAAATAAAGGCAGGTATTACACATACGAACTTTGCCTGCAACAACGTAATTTTCACACCAAAAATAATATTATACCTTAAATTGCAAGTAAATTGTGTCTCAAGTGTCTCATAATCACTGTTTAAAATTTTACTGACGCAATTACACTGCATTTCAGAGAAATATATGTTATTCTTCATGCACTGCAACTAATTCATATGGTTGAAAGACCGCCTTTCGCGATCAGCTGTTAAGCGAGTCACGTGGTCTGCCTTACGGCCTGTATTAGATCACGATGGCAGTGATATGAGTCAGAGGAAGAATAATTGTATACATGATTAGTCAGCGATGTATGCAATGGATGGGGAAAGGAACTGGACACCCTAACTCATTATCTCCAGGCTTAGTTGCCTCATCAGTGACTCTTTATTGGCGTCACTCATGAGGTTCAAACTTGTCTGCAGACAGTTCACTAAACAACAACTCTGAACATGTATCTGCGGGTCTCTTGATAAACTCTGTACTTTGGAAAAGAGTTAAGGCAATTTCAATCGCAAATGTGTGTGAATGTAAGTGTAACTGAGAGAGCATGAGTAGTGAGAGATGTAGCTGGGAAATGTGTGAAAGTACAGATTCTGATGGTTCAACAATAAATCGGACAGCTTCTCCAGAGTCGTGAGGACTGGTCCATCATTCACGTTTAATGAGAACGAACATTTTCTGATGCCACCACGATCTTCCCGGCCAGGATCAGGATCATAAATCCACAAAGACAGGAATGGTATGTAGGCTACATGCCCGGCGTGCAAGCACGTGTATGGGGAGTCCAATCTCTGTCAGTCCACTCAGTTTACAAGTTGGATGTGCATGCACTGCGAATAGCTTATCAGTCAGAACGTTTCAATATGCCGCCTGGCCCCGCACTTTTTTTCAGGATATTTGCCTCAAAAGGGACTTATGTATGTATGTATGTATGTATGTATGTATGTATGTATGTATGTATGTATGTATGCATGCATGCATGCATGCATGCATGTATGTATGTATGTATGTATGTATGTATGTGTGTATAGGCCTATGTACAGAGACATCATTTTATTTTTACTAACATTTTTAATATTAACCTGGCTATACCTTTGGATTAACGATTGAGAACCGGAAATACCGTTTGCTACCCCCTTCCACGACTGGAGTTCGATGATACTGCCGTAATATACAAACAAATCACTTTACTATAGGAGGGAAGAAAAGTAGTTCACCCATTTACGTAAACTAGGAAATATTGCGCTTTTGACTTTGATCATTTCCATTAGGTTTTTGTGTAATCCAAATACAGTACAATATTAACAATGAGTGTTTTTACTCACGAACTGAGCTGTTCATGTGGACGTATTCATTAAGCAGTGTACTGTATATTATACTGTCTACAGCACATTAGCGTACAATATAGAGAATGAAGTTAAATTGAAAAATAATCATAATATGGATATTTAAACACATTTTTTAAAATGGTGGCCATTCATTTCGATACAGGCTTCAGTTCTAATGTGCATATTATCGCACTATAGACTATTGTACCTAATCCCATACCAGTTTCATTCTTCGTACTAGTAACTCATGTTGAAATAATTCTGTACCTACTCTATAAAAGAGTACCTTACGTACTGTAAATTCAATCTTCACTTCTGCCCGATCAGAAAAGATAAAATTACTCAAACATACTATCTACAATCCGTCCAAGTGGTTATGTCGTAGGGTCGTAGAAAGGGAGGAAATCACGTGACAGTTAATTACTTAACGAGGCCCATTTGTTTAAGTTATTTTGAACAGTAGTATAATATTACGTAGACGTCCAATTCCTAACAGAAATTAATGTTTTTAGAAAAGAGCTAAGACAGCCTAGCTATTACAGAGGGGCGAGCAGAAGCAGGTGGGGGAAATCGGGATGCGACGTAGGCAAACGGACAGTACCTGTGCGAAAATATGATTCAATATTGAAAGCTCTTTCGTCACTGGAAAACGCGAACATATTTTTGGAACGTACTGTACTCACTAACTCAGTACTGCTTACTATATGCAGCCTTGGTTCTGTGTGGAGGACAGTTGGAACTTCATTAGTAGAAGGGGTGGGAGTGAAGTACATCCAAAAACTCAGGTACAATAAGAACTGAAGTAAAAATAAAATGATGTACCTGTATATGTATGTATGTATGTATGTATGTATGTATGTGTGTATTATTTGAGCCGTTCAGAGCAGAAGTGGTGTAAGTCAATTTTGGGTAATGAGGTTTAAAGTAAACATTCTGTAAAATACAGCGCAAGGTAGCAATTAATATGTCCTTCGTGCTATCCACTGACTACTAATAGTTTAAATAAATTCAATATTAATTGATACTTTGCGCTATATTTTACAGAATGTTTACTTTAACTCTCATTACCCATTTTTGACTTACACCACTTCTGCTCTCAACGGCTCATTTGTAACTCACGTGAAGAAGAGCGCGGAGTGAAGCGACAGGGGAAATATCTTTGTGATAGAAATGTTTAACAGACATTGTGACACAATAGCGATAATATCTATTAAAAAGTATGCAGACGTCATCACTTGCTGGTCATTGCTCTTGTGCTTACAAAGTGAAATTGAAGGTTTTTTTGGAAAAACAACCATAGACCAAAAACATAAATTTTCTGTAGAAACAGAAAACTGACGTGGATGTTGTTCACACTTCAAGTATGAAATTCATCATGCCATTTCTTAAGGTGTTGTAGAAGCTTTGGAAAACTGAAGTACATTTATAACTTAAATTGCCTGAGGGGAATACATGTGTAAATGCAGGTAACTGTGGACAATGGTTGTTTTAAGAAAAAATACTCTGTTGTGGCTGAAGTGTGCCTCTCCTTTAATCTTCTTTTTCTTTATTATATCCTGTTTCTTCTCCTTTCGCTGCTCATGTTTCTTCAATGGAGTTACTTCTGCACCTAAAGATGACTCCGTAACTAATACAACAATTCTGCAGTGCCTGGGAAAAGTGACATAAGTCAGTTTCCACAAACCTTTTTTGATAATTTATTGACAACTTACGGAACATCTACTCGCTTGGAAAAAAATACATAAGTATTTCTCCCACTACACTAATTCATACAGAAAAAAATTAAACCGACATAAACCAGTGTAAGTTGTCAATAAATTATCAAAAACGTTTTGTGGAAACTGACTTATGTCACTTTTCCCGAGCACTGCAGAATTTATCGTGCTGAAATATTTTCCTCTGAGGTGGCTTTTGCTGCGTATGTAAGAAGCTGTACTACCAAATCTATTGTATGGATAAAATATGTTTCAAAATGATATGAATCGGATATTTGTAAATGTTACCATCTTCCTGGACAATGACTGTATTCACAAAAAAAGCCTTTGGAATATGGTTGTTTTATTAAAACCACTGAAAATTTCCACTCCTGTAACATAGGTCTATGGTGTTTTTTCCACTAACAACTTACTAATTCAGTAGATGGCCGCTAAAGTATGCTCACCGCATGCTTAATATCTAAATTTGCAATTTTTGGACTATGGTTCTTTTAAAAACCCTTCAATTAATCTTTTAATTACAGTTTTTACTAGTTTCAGAAATGTTAATAGTTATTTTATTAAAATAATTAGTATTCTTTAATTTGCACACGTTCTCGTGACTAATGTTTTCGTTGTGAGTAATAACCTGGCTACTGGCATGCTTATCTGAGTGATGTCTACCATAATGAACACCAACACTACTGTACTCCAACCACGAGAAAGTCTCTGGGGAATGAGACGAAGCGGAGTAATGCTGTGAATGAATGTTGATGTCACAAGGTCACACACGTGGGTACTCGTATCTCTATTGGCTAGCTCTCACAGCACAAATAATAACATTGATACACATATTTATACTACCCTAGTTACAAAATTAGATCACTGTTAATCTCCTGGTCTTGTAATCCCTCCATACAGGAAATAACATATGCAGGAGAGCGCATGTTTTTTAAGCTGACGTTATAACGGTAATATTATCTATCTACTCCGTTCCAATAGATGACGCAATAGTAAGCAAATTCCTTTCACGGTTGATCTCCTCGTTGGAGAACAGTATGAAGGTCGCATTCCTTCCGCTCGTCTCCTCTTCAGTAACCATCAGTACAATGGCTGGCAAAAAGTGAATCGCTAATTTTTTTTTTTTTCAAGAAATATAATATTTTTGTAGGTTATGCTTCATTTTTTTCTACATTCTCACAAATGTTTATTGTAAAATGAAGTTAATATGTGTTTTGTGCACTTCATTCCAGTCATCAAAATGCTTTTTGTTTGCCGTAAAGTTCTGTATTATTGCAATTCAAAATTTCAAGCAATGCATTTCATGGAGTTATTGGGACAATAGATCACATTAACACATGATTGCGCCACTGAAACTGTCACTATGCGTTTATCTTGTCATATTATAGGGTGTTACCACCCCTGGCTGCGATGACTGCTTCCATTCGTCGCTGCATGCTGTCCGCCAAATCCTGCAACGTTTCATGAGGAATGAGATTTCACTCCTCTTGCATTTTGTTCAGGGTATTTTCGTAAAGAAGCAGAATTTTAGTGAAGAATTACAGATGTATAAAATTCTACACGTTAAATTGCCTAATCTGTTTAAGTCTGTGTCGAGAACTGCAGAGTAATGACAGTAGAAACAAAATTAGCATTGAAACAACTATCGATTCATTGGAAGATTATAAAGAACAGAAAATTAAAAGTAACATGGGAAAGTTCGAGCGGTGGTTCAGCTGTAGGGTCATACCAATGCGCTAACCTTGAGTCTCTTCAGCCTGTGTTGTCTGTCTACACTACGCAACAAAAAATCTTCACATTCTCGATCCAGGAGAAATGCACACGCTATATCCTCGCCAGTTGCATTCGATGTACAGAGTGTCCGTCAAGTCCCGCATCATAGGCTAAATAATAAAATATGGTCAATATGAGCCACGATAATTATAGTCGTGTCGCTGTTATTTCCGGTGTGACTCCTCTTCTTCGCTTACGCATTTGGAAGTGAAGGCTCTATAAATTGTAGGTAGGTAGTATCGTTCGCCATTTTTGTTCTTTCGTTGCCGAGCTACCAGACGAGGAATCTATTTGCCGCACAGTTAAACATTATCATGTCGTAGCTCCTATGATAATAAATCAAACGCACAGTAATTGAGCAAACAATTGAGCGGCAAATAATGTCCTCATGTGCTTTCTGGGAACACCAACGAAAGAACCAAAATGGCGGCGATTATATTAAGTATTTATCGAGCCTTAAGAAGTGCATAACGTCATCAGCAGGGAATGGCTGGTCGCACACGTTTAAATGTAGCCGACCTGCAACGTGATTGGCTGCCGGAAATAAGAGCGACGGGACAGTACAACGCTGTGCGGTATGTCGACGGTGATTTTACGACACTTTTCCTCGATCCGTGTTCGTCTATAGTAAAAGTCACGAATCTTCACTTTAATCGCCTAAACCAGGCATGTCAATTGATGCCCACAGGAGCAAGCGCGCGCTTTAGAGCCCAGGAGAGCCTGAGCGCTTTACAGCGGAAAGGAAAGAGACAGACGAAAGAGGTGGTATATGCCGCTTGGTGGAGCTATATTCAGGGATGGCCAGCACTGACTCAATAGATAAAGGGAAGAGAACTTATTAAAACTGTATCCATGTTAATTTTTTGATTTGCCTGAGAAGTATAAGTGCATTATAAGAATGTAAGATTTAATTTTAATGCTCATTTTTCACAAGTTTGATTTTTTTTTTATTCAAAAGAAATATTTTCTCAACTTTTCGTATAGAAAAGTGAAATTTTCGGGTATAGGCCTATTTATTTAGTAGCCTTACAGAATGTTTTCGTAAATGTAATATACCGTATATACTTATTACTGAAGATAGTGTATTGAAAATTTTGAAAATATTCGCATGGAAATTTTTTGTAAGGAAATGAATTAACAAAGCAACTACTGTTGCATCATAAGCAAAAGATACGTGTCCATGTGTTGTAAAAATGTCAGCTCTATAGCTTCAGAAGATTTCGAGAAAATAATTTAGGCCTAATATTCTGATGATAGGAAGTTGCTCACAAATATCACCTTAAAAGCATAATGCGATAAGAGTTTTGTTGTGTAATATTAGTTACACTTAAAACAGATACAGTACCTAGGTAACTTTTCTTTGTACCGTAATATTGTTTTGATTAGTTTATTGATTACTTTTGTAAGGCTAAAGATACCATCAATATAAATTCCAACATATCATGTCATACTCAACCTCTTTCTTTGGAATATCACTTTCTTTATGAATGATGTGTTTCATCTACTTAATACAGTATAATATTATACTACTATGGGATTTAAGTGAATACTCCTTCTTAACTCTCTATTATGTTATTAAGATTTAAAACACAAGTGCAATATTAAGAAATCAGTGTTAGTACTTTTGTTTTACAGACAATATAGATAATATTAAACAGAAAGAAACCATATAAAAATAACGACATAAAATTTCACGTTCCATTTGAAGTTTGTGCACCACTGTTTTCTTAATCCAACAGGTTGCTTATTCATATACACAACCCTTCCTCTTTCCATACTTAGCGCTTGCTGCCCGCGCACGATGTCAAGGTCAGAAAAATGCGCTTGCTTTGACATCACTGGCCTAAACCATTGGGTTAATGAGAATAAGCTTACTTAGTTGTAAATTTCTGTAACTTAAATGTTCCAATTTAAACTTTTATTCATGTGCAGACGGGAAAAAGACCTTTGGGGAGGCCGAGACGTAGATGAGAGGATAATATTAAAATGAACTTGAGGGAGGTGGGATATGATTGTAGAGACTGGATTAATCTTGCTCAGGATAGGGACCGATGGCGGGCTTATGTAAGAGAGGCAGTGAACCTCCGGGTTCCTTATAAACCATAAGTAAGTAATTAAGTCCTTAAGTAAGTATTCATGTGCATACCTAGGTTTTTTACTGATTCATTCAATGGAATTTCGGTGCTGTTTTTTATAATGCGAGGAAAATTTGGTACGAAAATAGATTATTTGTGTACGAGAACATAAGCCTATTTATGAATAATTCTATATAATTAGTACACATTTTATTATTATTTTCTTATTTTTATTGTTATTATGGTTGTTCTTATAGGGGAAATTGTGTAAATACTTGAAACGATATTCCTTTAGCAAATCTCTTTCATCATCGTCTTTTTATACGACAAATAAATTGACCTCGTTTGAGTTTTAAGCCGTATCTTTGTATTGAAAGCCAGAAATAGTGAAGTTGAGAAATTATTTTTTATGCATGTCTATAAAAATGGCTGTCGGTGATTGATTATTAAACCAATTTCATCATTGAAATCGTCTGCAGTATCTTAAAGGTGTTGAATGTATCAAACACAACTCGTTGCGAAAGTAGAATTTTCCCCTCAAGTAATCAACTCGACATTAACATGGAGAAGATAATGGCCGTTATGTCGGTGTTGTGATAATGGGAAGAAGCGGCATAATGCTTTGGCTGTCGTGAGCATATCTGATGTTTGCATGTGGGAGTGGAGCGGTAATATCACGTCGGGAGTGATGTGTGAGCAACCTACTTGCGGTGCGCGCTATCAGATGTGAACAGTCGTGAGCACGAAATGTGCATCACCCATATCATTGCGTCAACATGAAATATTCATTCATTTTTTCAGTCTTCATTTATTCCCATGTGCAGTGAAGACTGTTTCAATGAACATCGAATTTCTTTTTTTAAGCGGAACCCCATAAGGATAAAATAAGTCAAATTTTCTTATAATACGATAAAATCACTCGTGGTACCTTGGAAACAGAAGTGTGAATGGTTTTTAATACTGTCCGTCTCGCTCTACTCTATTTAATGTGGCTCGATATTTTCCACAAATCTCGGTATTTTCCCAAATTCAAGCCTTCGAAATAGGAGCATTGGCTTTCGCATATTGCCTTCAGTACTTAGGTGAGTTTACTCTAGTGTCGCTCGCACAGTGCAAGGGTTGGATCGCATGAACGTTGATATAGTGAAAGTCTAAGGCATCGGGGAGGGGACACAATACAAAAAGACAAGACACAAGACAAAAAGACGAGACAAGACATAAGACAAAACTACAAGACAAAAAGGCAAGACAAGACACAAGACAAAAAGACAAGACACAAGAACGAAAAGACAAGACAAGACAAAACTACAAGACAAGACACAATACAAAAATACAAGACAAGACACGATACAAAAATACAAGACAAGACACAAGACAAAAAGGCAAGACAAGACACAAGACAAAAAGGCAAGACAAGACACAAGACAAAAATGCAAGACAAGACACAAGACAAAAATGCAAGACAAGACACAAGACAAAAATACAAGGCAAGACACAAGACAAAAAGGCAAGACAAGACACAAGACAAAAATACAAGACAAGACACAAGACAAAAATACAAAACAAGACACAAGACAAAAAGGCAAGACGACACGAGACAAAAAGGCAAGACAAGACACAAGACAAAAAGGCAAGACAAGACACAAGATGAAAAGGCAAGACACGACACAAGATGAAAAGGCAAGACAAGACAAAAATACAAGACAAGACACAAGACAAAAAGGCAAGGCAAGACACAAGACACAAGACAAAAAGGCAAGACAAGACAAAAAGGCAAGACAAGACATAAGACAAAAAGGCAAGACAAGACACAAGATGAAAAGGCAAGACAAGACAAAAGACAAAAAGGCAAGACAAGACACAAGACTAAAAGGCAAGACAAGACGCAAGACGAAAAGGCAAGACAAGACAAAAGACAAAAAGGCAAGACAAGACACAAGACAAAAATACAAGACAAGACACAAGACAAAAAGGCAAGACAAGACAAGACAAAAATACAAGGCAAGACAAGACACAAGACAAAAATACAAGACAAGACACATGACAAAAAGGCAAGGCAAGACAAGACACAAGATCAAAAGGCAAGACAAGACACAAGATGAAAAGGCAAGACAAGACACAAGACAAAAAGGCAAGACAAGACACAAGACAAAAAGGCAAGACAAGACACAAGACAAAAAGGCAAGACAAGACACAAGATGAAAAGGCAAGACAAGATAAAAGACAAAAAGGCAAGACAAGACACAAGACTAAAAGGCAAGACAAGACACAAGATGAAAAGGCACGACAAGACAAAAGATGAAAAGGCAAGACAAGACACAAGATGAAAAGGCAAGACAAAACAAAAGACAAAAAGGCAAGACAAGACACAAGACTAAAAGGCAAGACAAGACACAAGATGAAAAGGCAAGACAAGACAAAAGACAAAAAGGCAAAACAAGACACAAGACAAAAAAGCAAGACAAGACACAAGATGAAAAGGCAAGGCAAGACAAAAGACAAAAAGGCAAGACAAGGCAAAAGACAATAAGGCAAGACAAGACACAAGACTAAAGAGCAAGACGAGACACAAGACTAAAAGGCAAGACAAGACAAGACTAAAAGGCATGACACAAGACGAAAAGACAAGACACAATACAAAAATACAAGACAAGACATAAGACAAAAAACCGGCACAGACACAAGACAGAAATACGAGATAAGACAAAAGACAAGACAAGAAACAAGACAAAAATACAAGACAAGACCAGAAAAGACATGAAAATTATACAACTCTCTAAAAATGAAGAAGTGTCATAAAAACCATCGACTACTTTTCCCACTAAATCACAAGTTATACTTGTATTCCATCTTTATGGTTTGTGCAAAACAGCATGCATAGATTTCCATTTTCTGTAAAAAAAAAAGGTTCTAGTAGTTGTAAAAATGAAAGTTAATGCAACTGAGAGGGTATGATATGACTGGAAAACGTAATTTCATTCTTATGACGTGCTAATAGGCCTTTATTTCAACATCGCTAAATCGAAGTATACTGTACTTGTATAGCAGTAAGGGACCTGTTTTAGAGTGGCCCTGTAGTGCCTGTTACTTGTGTTTGTGACCAGGGTGCCTACTGAAGGATACGTGACGTAATGTAATGTTGTTGGACTAAGAAAACGGTCTTTTAGAGCCCGAATGTTTAAGCATTTATAACAGTTAAAATAGGCAGGCAAAAAAGGCAATAAAATGTAAAAAGGCACAATAATCTTTGAAAACGGCATAATATATTTTAGCAACAAATTTAAATAATACCAACATAACTCACTCACATAGACTACTTACTTCGTAGGTAACACATGTTGACTTATGAAATGCTTCTTTTCGTGATTGTCTTTTCACAAAACTTGCATAACAAAACTGTTCCATTAGTTGAAAACACATGGACACCAAATTCACTAACGTAAGCATGAAGTTTGCTTTTCATTGCTTTACTGAATTTAAGCATTCTAGCTAACCGATCTTATACTTTTTGTCACCCGACAATAACTGACTGTTTCTCACTTAAATTTCTTTCTCCTACAATAATAAACACGTGTAGCACAAAATTGTAACAGTAAAATTTGATACGAAAGCAAACAATTGGAAATGCTACGTGACAACTTTTATGAGAACGAGCTCAATATTTAAAATTATAAGCTGATTGTTGGTGACATGACAGTATTATCTTTGAAACTGTGGATTGTTGATCATTATTTATATTACACGAATAGTATTAAAGCACGGTTATTAGCAAATTAAGCATTGAAATAAATTACTTTTATTTACTATTGTTAGTAAAGTTAGTCATTGTTTCAAATATTTAAATTTCATACACATTACATTACAATTAATTAGAAAATAGCAAATAAACAAGAAATATTGCTTTGAAATTACAAAAAAAAGCATTTATTAGTAAGAAACACCTTAAAAGGGCAAAATAGGCAAAATAAAAATCAACCCTATCACTTTGATTTACTCCAAATCACATTTATACCTATGCAAATAATGATTTAATTCCACCTAGTAAAAAAGGAATTTTACCAAACATCCGGGCTCTAGTTTTAACATCAGGCCTTCACATTTTCTAATAGACTATTGTATTAGGGCCTACTCCTTGCAAATATTGACTTGTTGTATCGGAAATCGTAAGAGAAAGGATTATAAACAGACTGCATGCGAAACACCATTTCTCCGATGTCATGCATGTTGAAACTGCGAATTTCCTTGAAAATCTCAAAATCGATATTTTGTAACATCACAATGCTGTTTTATACTTCCTACAATGACAGAAAAAATACAGCTGTTTGTGATAGCTCCTCCAAGAGATGTCTGCCATCTGTCATCGTGGCGACAATACAGTTACGTATGTTCTCTTTCAGTTACACAGGCATCCGAGTTATGTAACAAATTCGCTTCGCAATGCCAGACTACATTCTTGTCACTATTTGTGTTCCTGCGCTGTCTTTTTTTTTTTTACGTTCTTCATACTGTATGTCATAGTTCACGGAAATCTAGACAAAATACCTGATTTCCAGCATTTAATGTGCTTGTTCAGCTCTTCATGATTTACTGTATTTTGTATCTATTGAGTTATTTCTTAACCCGCAACCTGGGACATATTATTTTTGTCACACTGTCTTGGATGTGGGGTATTTTTTACCCAGTTCTAAAAACCAGGCGCTATTTTCAAGTCTATGTGACATATGGCAATGAAATTAAGTTTGGAGGCACATGAGATAATATTTCATAAATAAAAATAAAAATAAATATACACGAAAACACACCCCAACGATAATCTCAACACACAACTCAATTTCAAAACACATACACTCTTTGACTCTACACTACGAACGCACCCACACAGGAAACAAGAGGCGCCAAGACCAACAACGACCAGTTCCGAAGATAATCGAAAATAGGTCGAAACATGTTAACAAGGTACGTTAATAATATTTAACACAATAAAGTTCTTATCATACATATTCCGAAGTGATACAGTGTTAAAAGTTGTGTAATCAAGATGTAAAATATATTTTTGTGGAAAGGAAGTCTTTACTGCCACCAAATTTGTATTTTGAGACATTCCTCGACACTGTTTTACACTCTGTTAATAAACAAAGAATGGAAGCACATAACCTAATCATTAACAAAACTGAATATCAGAACATTGAACGGTAAGCAATAATGCATAAATTAAACTAAAAATAAATTTCATTGTTACAAAACTTGTACCAAATATTTAGATTGAATTTAGGCAGTTGTGACAAACACAGTTTCTGCAGCCTCCACTGGATCTATATCACAGTCATTGTCATTAAAGTCACTTTCCTCAGCTTCCAAAGTATTCTGCGTCCAACCACTGAACTTCGGATCATCAGCCTTCATACAGTCCTTCGATGCGGATGTCATGTTTAACTTTAGAGAAGATATGAGATCAATGTGGAAAAACTAACGTTACCTGGGACATGGGGTATAATCTACCCGAGCCTGAAATTAAAGCGGCTTAGGTTATGATTACTCACCTACAGGAACACAGCCGTTACATCTAACAATGAATAGTCAACTGCCAGGAAGGTACTCAGTAGCGCTCCTGTGTTGGGTGACGGATAACAGAATTAACGAAGGATTTTAAAATGGCTTGGGTAGAATATAATAATAATAATAATAATAATAATAATAATAATAATGATTTATTTTAGCTGGCAGAGTTAAGGCCGTAAGACCTTCTCTTCCACTCAACCAGCAAAAAGTGTATATACATATGCATGAACTTACAAAAAATTCAACAATTTGATTTAGATGAGAGTTACATGTATACAAGAGTTATTTACGAATTAAACAACAAAATACTATGAACTATTAATTAAACACTGAAATAAACTGTGTAACAGAATTAAGCTAAAATACAGGGACATCATTTTATTTTTACTAACATTTTTCATATTAACCTGTCTATACCTTTAGAGAACCGGAAACACCGCTTGCTCCCCCCCTCCAAGACTGGAGTTCGATGATACTGGCGTAAAACACAAATCACTCTACTAGGTATAGGAAGGAAGAAAAGTAGTTCATCCATTTACGTAAACTAGGAAATATCGCGATTTTGAGTTTGATAATTTTCATTAGGTTTTTCTTTAATCAAAGTACAGTACTGTATTAAGAATAAGTGTTTTTACTCACGAAGTGAGTTATCCATGCGAACGTATTCATTATGCAGTGTATATTATACTGTCTACAGCACATTAGCGTACAATATAGAGAAAGAAGTTAAATTGAAAAATAATCATAATATGAATATTTAAACACAATTTTGAAAATGGTGGCCGTTCATTTCGATACAGGCTTCAGTTCTTTTGTGCATATTATCGCACTATAGACTATTGCATCTAATTCCAATTGCCAGTTTCGTCCTTCGTACTAGTAACTCATGTTGAAATAATTCTGTACCTACTCTACGTACTGTAAATTCAATCTTCACTTCTGCCCGACCCGAAAATATAAAATTACTCAGACATGCTATCTACTGTCCGTCCAAGTGGTTATGCCGCAGGATTGTAGAAAGGGAGGAAATCACGTGACAGTTAATTACTTAACGAGGCCCTTTTATTTAAGTTAAATTAAACAGCTGTATAATATTACGTAAACTTCCAATTCCTAAGAGAAATTAATTTTTCAGAAAAGAGCTAAGACAGCCCAGCTTTTACAGAGGGGCGAGCAGAAGCAGGTGGGGGAAATCGGGATGCGACGTAGGCAAACGGACAGTACCTGTGCGAAAACATGATTCAATATTGAAAGCTCTTTCGTACTGGAAAACGCGAACATATTTCTGGAACGTACTATACTCAGTAACTCAGTACTGCTTACTATCTGCGGTCTTGGTTCTGTGTGGAGTTGGAACTTCCTTAGTAGAAGGGGTGGGAGTGAAGTACATTCAAAAACTCAGGTACAATAAATATTGAAGTAAAAATAAAATGATGTCCCTGTACATAGAATATACCCCACATCCAAGTTTACGGTTTAATTGAAATGTACAACATATTATAAAACTACAGAGTTCTCGAAATATGGACTATTCCTCCCAAGTGTGAAGCTCTTTCGATGCCCTACAGTTGCCCGATAACTGCTAAATTTAAAAGACATATAGGTCCGACAAGTTAGCATATAAATAAAATAAGTGTAAAAAATTTTTCAATAATTGAACTATTCAACCTAAAGAATGATACAAATAAATTACATTAGGTAATTTATGCAATTAAAACGTGACGAGCGTTTTGCCAATTACTGGCATCATCAGGTCTAAAAACATATTATAGTGATACCGTGAGCATAAAGACAAGAATAATGTGGAAAAACAATAAGATTTGATAAAATGCATAGTAGATGTGAATGTGAAGATGATGAATTAAAAATTCTTTGTTCCTACAGCGAACAAAAATTTCATTCGAGTGATAGATAGTATCAGTATCATGGCTATTACCGCTAAGCACTGCTGTTGGAAAATGAATTTCGCGAAACGCAAACTACACTGCTCTTCACGTCACATGACTCACACGATCGCCATTTAACACTGTCATAAGGTTACGAAAACGTTTAGTATTTTTTGCGCTGTTATGTATTACTGTATTACAATAATTATGAACTGATTAGTATATATTACCGTATTCAGTACTAAAAGTAAACATTGTACTATTTCAAAACTTTATTTTTAAATATCTGTTTGAAATTAGTAAATTTCAACATGGAAAAAAATGTTTATGCAGTACAGTGTCTTTACATAACATATAAACGTATTTTCCAATTATCCGGCAAACTCAGTTATCCCGCACTGGCTTTGTCCCACAGTTGCCGGATACGAGGAAAACTACTGTATATGACTTAATTTCTTAACTGTAACTGCAGCGAGTGATGCCTTACTTCTGAAACAATTGCGACAAATGCTTGAAATAAGAAGGTAGATAGTTTCAGCGTCTTCTTTTTTAATTTGGATGAAAAAATGACGTAAATGCTTATATTTTTACATTAATTTTGTGATATGTAGAATTACCGATACTGCTCTGCATATCACTGATAGCAAACTGTCTTTGTGAGCGGCTCGCCGACAGCCAGGTCGCTGCGTTGCGGTTTCTCTACAATCAGTTCACTCAGTAGGCCTACTTTAAATTCAAGTACAGTTCCGAAAATTCTCAGTGAATGAGTCATTCAGCCAATGAGTGAGTTAGTAAGTAAGTGAGGGCTATTCCATATGAAATCGATCAGTAAAAAACCTCGCATTTTTTATACTCTAATTTTTTCCCTATTTATACAAGGTGCTGAGGACAGTGCATTTGCAAAAATATACTATCGAAAGTCAAACGGTTTTCGTAATGTTGAGCGACAAATTTAGCGTATTTTATAAAAACAAGCCTCTTTCAGCACTCAGAACTCTGGAACCGTTTACTGCAGAACATTGAACGGGAGCTCATTTTGAAGCTGACATTTGGTAGGTTATGTTAAGAAGTAATCCTTATTTTTGTTGTATACAGAGAGACAGACAGTCTGATTTTACTTACTTTTAGGCTTTTTACCCATTTGTAAAAATGTAAAAAAATATTGAGAAAAAACCTTGCATTATTAAGAGGGATTCGGCATTGCTTTCTTAGTGGCTCGGCAATAAGTTTCGAGGGTATTAAATAAATTATTTGCACACGCCTAGACTTGAACGACGCAGTACCCCATGCACTGGCCGAGAGCTGAAGATAAGCGAGCGTTGGGGGTCATTTTACTCCTGTGTTTATGAAAACTTGTGATAAAGCTAGCCCAGCTATGCGCTACTAGACGAAACATCACGTGTTTGTCTCCTGGCCTCGGCTAGCTCCCGCCTCACAGTCAGCTGGTTAGTTCACGCGCGTATTATTTATTTTCTTTATTTGATATTTTAAATACTTTCTTATCAACGGTGCACCAGTAAAAATATGTGTTTATTTGTACTTTCAATGCGGAATGTAACCATATATTTTAAAAATATTTTTTCGTAGGCAAAGGCGTCTTAATGAAGAAAAATCTAAATTTCTCCATTTCCATAAAAAGTAAGAAAAACTGTTTACATGTCAATATAAAATTTAATTTATCAGCATCAAAATAAACCATGATTTTGATCATTGGGTGAAAGGGTTTCGGAGCCACAATAGTTTAAAGTTGCTAATTTTATGAAAATACGATAAATTTAAATATTTTTAATTTAAACAGTATGAAGTTCTGATGCCTCAAACTTTACACAAAGCATTGTATCACAGTTGTCAACGGACAGAAAAAGTTTCATTGTATTTAAAAATTACAAGGTCAATTTTCTCTATATTTCGGTCGATTTGAGATGGAATAGCCCGTAAGTTAGTCAAGGCTTTTCATACTTCCTTTAGTGTTTACGCTAAGAAAATATTTGGGCACTCCTTTGACATTTGATAGGCAAGTTGCCAAGACTACATCAAAGAGAATGCGAGGCTTCTCATGGACGGCAAACAAACAACATTCCGAAGACGAGGTTCGAACCCACAACTATAGCTATCATGCTATATCAGAACTGTTCAAAAGACGATGTCCAAACCCACAGCTTACTTATACAAGACGACTAGCTAGCAGAAGATGTAAGCCAAGAAATATATAAACAAAATCTCATTTTCTGAGCCAATTTTTCAAGGTTTACCATAGAGTTTGTTATTCTATCAGTAGACTTTAGTAAGGGCGTACATGCGATTTATTTTATAACATCCAATCACGTGACAGATTACAGAACTGATATAGCGGATAGTGATTAGTGTATGTGGCCAGCTGGAGACGTTCTCACGGAATATTCCATCGCCTTGTTCTCATTTTATACATGTTCCAAACCCGACTGATGTAATGAACTACGCGTTAATTTTCATCGTTGTCTAACAGAAATTTATTATAGAAAACTTTCTCATCCCAGTAGATATCATCTTCGTCATCACTATAAACAATTCTGAGATCTGTTTCGGTTTCACACAGTTTTATAGTTTAATGCCATATATTTTAAATCTGTAAGAATTTCTTAAAATTCATTTAAAGTCGTTGCTCCAACGTTTTTTTAACTTGCAACCCTTCTTATTTTCGGTTTATATATATATATATATATATATATATGTATATGTATATGTATAATATGTAATGGAAATTACGGGAAAACGGATCTTCTTACATCATTTTGCTATTTTCCAAAATCCATCTGTCGTCAGTTTTGAGAAATAATGGCTTTTCAGAATAAAACAAAACACAAACACACTACAACAAACAATAGGCTATTACATGAAGGCCATGATCTGCAGGATTGGTGACAGTTCAAATTCAATTGGTTATTAAATCAGGACTTACTAAAAATAATTTACAGGTGTGTAATTTTCTGAGTACAGCTGTGTATTGAATATTAAAATCTTAAAAATTGAGATGGTTTGATGATATTATTACCATTAGAATTGAAATATTATTATAGCTAATGCCATGATGTGACTATTTTTCATTAATTATACTGTATATATGTATTAATGCTATATTTATGATTTGAAAGTGAAAAAGTTTTGGGGTTATATTAGTAGATGTAGAGAATATCTTAAATAGATCTTCATTTCTATAATTTACTGAGTGGCGGCTATTTATATAAACTATAAAACTTACGTAAGATAATAATATTGTTATTAAAAATCAAATATTTTATAGTTATTAATTAAGTGGGGTTGGGTCTTTTTCATATACTTAATGGCGGTGTGGTGTAGATATTTATATGCGTCATTCTCTTCAGTATTGGCTCGAAAGTTTTACCTACAATCCATAATGACCTGACATAGCTACCGGTATTGCTTTACTCCCGCATGAAAAATCCACTGATCGTCCTGACATTGTTACTTGCGTTTTCGCGTTGAAACTCAAAAACTGATGGTGGATAAGTTCGAGAAAAAGTATTTGGCATAAAAAAAACATTCAGAGGGAGTATGTTTCATTATTATGGAAGCAAATAACTTTCAAAGGGTCTGATATTCTTCATTGAAAATCAATCTGAAAAAAAAAAATTGAATGTCTGATGAACTTAGTTTGCAGCATTTGCTGCACAAGCCACTAGTAATAATATGTAGTCCAAAACATCAGACAACATATGCTTAACAGAACCTAAATGTACCACAACTGTAGCAATAATCACAGTAGCAACTTCGGTCCAAGGCTTTATAACAATATAATAGCTCTCTACACCTGTGGAGTAACGGTTAGTGCGTTTGGCCGCGAAACCAGGTGGTCCGGGTTCGATTCCCGGTCGGGGCAAGTTACCTGCTTGAGGTTTTTCCGGGGTTTTCCCTCAACCCAATATGAGCAAATGCTGGGTAACTTTCGGTGCTGGACTCCGGACTCATTTCACCGGCATTATCACCTTCAAGTCTTCAGAGGCTAAATAACCTCATGTTGATAAAGCGTCGTAAAATAACGTACTAAAATAAAAAAATATATATAATAGCTAAATTCCCAGACATACAATTCGCTAATGCTCCTTATTTAAAAAAAAATCAATTAAAAAATTGCTATTTAGAGAAAAAATTTAAAGTTGAATTATTGTGATATCTGTGTTTTTCTTCTTCTTTTTTTTTTCCACTTTTTACTATGTTATTTAATAAAATGTCTTAACATTATGTGGAATGCCCCCTGAGCACGAGTATGTAACTTACTCTTTCTAGGGGTGCTAGAATGTTTTTATGTAAAAAATATGTATATTTGCTCTAGCAATAAAGTATTATTATTATTATTATTATTATTATTATTGTTATTATTATTATTATTATTATTATTATTATTATTATTATTATTATTATATAGATATCAATGCAGCTGTACAAAGTATGGCCCCTAATATAATGAGAAGGTATTTTTATGTTCAAAACTATCTAATATGTTACTTTCAGTAGCGCATAGTAAATGACGAAATGTATGAGAAGAGGTTTCTCGTATTCTGCAATACTATATAATAGCTTGTCTATAGAAGAGAGTAAATCAACAGGATTTCTGTGTTGTCTTATCACTATCCATTATAATTCAGCAATGCACATATGCTAACACATATTACAAGCACGGCCTCATCAACAAACCGCTTCCATTAAGTTCATTAATTCAAGGCGTTTCAGAGTTGGTGCTCACAACGATTTCATTCGAGTTGCGTCATTTACTAACCTCTCTGCATAATACTTGTGTTTTATTGAATCAAATGGTCATCACTTGACTGAAATTGAAATCTTCAGGTACAGACGTGCGCAAATTTTCTATATCTAGGCCTATAACAACCCAGAGCGACGTACGGCATCATCGTGGTCGGTACGTTGTACTATAAGTCGCAGAATCGAATTCCGATGGATTTATGGATTTTTTTTTTCATTGATTTAATCCTTACAGCCACACTAAGAGCCTGGAGTTCACTCGACCTCTAACGGAAGTGGGTACCTTTGTATTTCCATAGGAGCAAAGATTGGTAGCTTGTAGGATTGACAACTCTACTGCTACTCAGTGCCGATCGTATTGTGAGATGAGGGCCTTAATATCTCGCCACACTACAAAAGGAATACAAGGAGAAAACGGAGAATAAAACGAGAACAAGGGTACGACAAGGAGAATAAGTGTACGAAAAGGAGAACAAGGGGACGATAAGGGGACAGCAAAGAGGGAAAGAGAAACACCAAGAGGAAAAGGGGAAGTCAAGGAGGACAAGGGGAACACAAGGAGAACAAGGGGAATATAATGAGAATTACGGTAGGACAGGGAGAACAAGGGGAATACAATGTGAATAATGGGAATACAATAAGAACAAGAGAAATACAACGATAACAAGGATACGAGATGTAGAAGGGAAGGACGTCAGGAAGAAGGGGACGATGAGAGGAACAGGGGAATAGAAAGAGAAAAAGCGAAAGTCCAGGCGAAAAAGGGAAAGTCAAGGAATACAAGGTGAATATAATGAGAATTACAGTAAAACAGGTAGAACAAGGGGAATACAATGTTAATAATGGTAATACAAGAAGAACAAGAGAAATATATCGATAACAAGGATACGAGATGTAGAAGAAAAGGACGTCAAGGAGAACAAGGGGACGATGAGAGGAATAGGGGGAATACAAAGAAAAAAAGAGAAAGACCAGGAGAAAAAGGGAAAGTCAAGGAATACAAGGGGAATATAATGATAATCACGGTAAGACAGGGAGAACAAGGGGAATACAATGTTAATAATGGGAATACAAGAAGAACAAGAGAAATATAATTAGAATTACGAGAAATAAGGAGAACAAGGGGACGACAAGATAAAATGGAATACAAGGAAAATAAGCGAAATACACCGAAAAGGGGCGAAAATGAGAACAGGTATATTATACTATACGTTGCGTCTCTGCACACAAATTCAGGTATATTATACTATACTTTGGGTCTCTGCACCCAAATTCAGGTATATTATACTATACTTTGGGTCTCTGCACCCAAATTCAGATATATTATACTATACTTTGCGTACCTGCACACAAATTCAGGTATATTATACTATACTTTGAGTCTCTGCACCCAAATTCATGTATATTATACTATACTTTGCGCCTCTGCACCAAAATTCAGGTATATTATACTATACGTTGCGTACCTGCACACAAATTCAGGTATATTATACTATACTTTGGGTCTCTGCACCCAAATTCAGGTATATTATACTATACTTTGAGTCTCTGCACCCAAATTCATGTATATTATACTATACTTTGCGCCTCTGCACCAAAATTCAGGTATATTATACTATACGTTGCGTACCTGCACACAAATTCAGGTATATTATACTATACTTTGAGTCTCTGCACCCAAATTCATGTATATTATACTATACTTTGCGCCTCTGCACCAAAATTCAGGTATATTATACTATGCGTTGCGTACCTGCACACAAATTCAGGTATATTATACTATACTTTAGGTCTCTGCACCCAAATTCAGGTATATTATACTATACTTTGAGTCTCTGCACCCAAATTCATGTATATTATACTATACTTTGCGCCTCTGCACCAAAATTCAGGTATATTATACTATACTTTGGGTCTCTGCACCCAAATTCAGGTATATTATACTATACTTTGCGCTCTGCACCCAAATTCAGGTATATTTTACTATACTTTGAGTTTCTGCACCCAAATTCAGGTATATTATACTATACTTTGCGTCTCTGCACCCAAATTCAGGTATATTATACTATACTTTGGGTGTCTGCACCCAATGTATAGTATAATATACCTGCATTTGTGCCATGACTGTATCCTGCAGAATTTTTCAGCGTTTTTCCTCATGTCAGTGATTGTTTTTTTTTTAAGTGTAGAATTATATTGAACTTTAAAAATAAAACAACTGTCTCGGGACTCAGGGGGATAAGGCATCACGCATCACCAGGGAGACCACTAAGCTGTCTGAACAGTTGCACGTTGAGATTCGTATTGGTTTGTTCAGAGTTTCGGGTCGATGCAATCTGCGTAGCTAATGCATGGGACAATCCAAGCAAGCTCTGTCGTAGCTAATCAGTTTACTCCCATCGGTGCCGCGCTGTGTGGGTTAGGAAATCTTCTGTGCTCCAGATTCCACGTCGTTCTGTTATTGATGAAGGGTTATCCCAAGCCATCTTGTAGTAAATTCAAACAGAATGACTGTTCCTGCATTATTAAAACGTTAACGTAACAAGGTGGTTGCACACGAATGATCTAATTAGAATAATATGTTCCAGCCGTATACAGGGTGTATAACACAAAATATTAGATAATAACATTGCGTCTAAATCATCAGTACAATCATCTTTCATTAACTAGTGCATATCGAGTATACTACGTATGTGCCGTTTTGGCGCTGCGTCCCGTAATGTTAGCAGCGCTTGAAGGTTAATATTACCCGTGAAGAAGTCGCTATAGAATTTTGAAGTGAACTACGTGTTACTTCTCTATAAACATGAGGGGGTAATCTGGAAATTGGTCGTTATATCAAAATGCAACCTCCATCGCCGCTACTGGTCTCCTTGTTAGCCTTGTCATCCTCTTGAGCGCCTTGATATGGTCTTGGTTTCTTTGTATTCCCCCTGTTCTCCTTCTATTCCCCTTGTTCTCCTTGTATTCCCTTGTTAGCGTTTTATTCCCCTTGTTCTCTTTATATTTACCTTTCTCTGCTTGTTTTCCCCCTTGTCCTTGTCTTCCCTTTGTTGTCCTTGTATTCTCTTTGTTATCCTTGCATTCCACTCTACTACAGGCGATCGGTCATTGATTGTACGTACAAGTAGAGATCAAATAAGGAATAAAAATATACGAGAAAAACTCAAGGTAGGCTATACAGTTTAAATAAAAAAAAAAATAGAAAACTTAAAATTGTTAAACGACACATTAAAATTGTTAACAGACCTTAGACAGACGGCCCGTTTCGACGCCGGTTCTGCGTCATCTTCAGTGTCTTACGAACTACTGTTGTTTTTGTTGATCTTGCATTCTGCCATTTGAATTCGTCAGTTGTAGGGGTGGGGGTGTGTTGCTCCTATGGTGGGGGTGGTTGTTTGTGTGGTATGTATCATGATATCGAATAATGTGTGGGTATTGAACTGTAATTTTGTACATCTTGATTACACAACTTTTAACACCGTATCACTTCGGAATATGTATGATAAGAACTTTCTTGTGTTAAATTTTAACGTAAACATGTTTCGACCTATTTTCGGTCATCTTCGGAACTGGTCGTTCTTGGTCTTGGCGTCTCTTGTTTCCAGTGTGGGTGCGTTCGTAGTGTAGAGTCAAAGAGTGTATGTGTTTTGAAATTGAGTTGTGTGTTGAGAATATCGTTGGGGTGTGTTTTCGTGTGTCTGTATATTTCATATTGTTCTAGTGTGTTGAGTTTCTGGTTTTTTGGTTGGATGTGCAGTATTTCCATGTCTGTGTTGATGTCTGCACATCATACTGCATACTGCACATCCAACGAAAAAGCCAGAAACTCAACACACTAGAACAATATGAAATATACAGACACAAGAAAACACACCCCAACGATATTCTCAACACACAACTCAATTTCAAAACACATACATTCTTTGACTCTACATTACGAACGCACCCACACAGGAAACAAGATGCGCCAAGACCAACAACGCCCAGTTCTGAAGATGACCGAAAATAAGTCGAAACATGTTAACAAGGTACGTTAAAATTTAACACAAAAAAGTTTCTTATCATGCATATTCCGATGTAATTTTGTATTATGTATATGTTGTGGGTATGTTATTGTATGTATGTATATTTCGTATTGTTCTAAGATGTTTAACTGTGGACTTTTTGGTGTGATGTGTAGAATTTCCATATCTGTTTCTATATTAATGTATTCATGATTATTGTTGATAATATATTCTGCGTAATTTGGTGTCATGTAGGGTTTGGTTATAGCTTTAATGTGTTCATTATATCTTGTGTGAAAGGTTCTTCCTGTCTGTCCTATGTAAAATGTGGACAGCTATCGCATTTTAGTTTGTAAACTCCAGTTGAATTATATTTATTGAATGTTTGATGTGATTATTTAGATATTTCTGTGTTGTGTTATTTGTTTTGTAACTTTTAACGTGTCGTTTAACAATTTTAAGTTTTTTTAAACAAAGTGTTAACGTGAACCAGAATCAATAAAAAATAGAATAATATAAAGAAAACTGGAGAATCCATTTAAGTAGATAGCCCGCGGTGGACCCATTGGAAGGCCTGCACGTTTTCCCGACCTCACCCCACTTGACTTCCGTGTGTGGGGGCATTTGAAGAGCCTGGTGAACGAGACTCGAATTGAATCGAAGGAAGAGCTCGTCGCTCGGGTGCTTGCAGCTGCTGACGCTTTACTGCACATGTCTAGAGTCTTTGAACGTGTAAGACAGACAATGACACGTCGTTGCAGAGTTTGTATTGACGCAGGAGGCCGCACTTTTGAACAGTTTTTGTAAATGAATAAAAATTGAAATGGTTTTGAGGAATGGGTATCACAAGTAACGTGACAACTATATTCTTTATTCCTTACAGTACACTAGCTACAGTTTCTGGTCTTGTAATTCAATAATTATTTTCCGAACTATGATCATTTAACAAAAAACTTTTGTTTTGGTCTCTTGTGTCATCCCTAGAAGTTAGAGTATTGAATTTAGGTGCAATCTCAATCATAGTATACATATAAACCAGTGATGTCAAAGCAAGCGCATTTTTCTGACCTTGACGTCGTGGGCGGGCATCAAGCGCTAAGTATGGAAAGAGGAAGGTTGTGTATATGAATAAGCAGCCTATTGGATTAAGAAAACAGTGGTGCACAATTTCAGACGGAACGTGAAATGTTATGTCGTTATTTTTATATGGCTTCTTTCTGTTTGATAGTATCTATATTGCAGTTGTGTTTTAAATCTTAATAACAAAATAAAGAGTTAAGAAGGAATATTCACATAAATTCCATAGTAGTACAACTATACTGTACTAAATGGATGAAACACATCATTCATAAAGAAAGTGATATCCCAAAGAAAGAAATTGAGTATGACATGATAAGTTGGAATTGATATTGATGGTACCTTTAGCCTTATAAAAGTAATCAATAAACTAATCAAAACAATATTAGAGTACAAAGCAAAGTTACCTAGGTGCTCTATATGTTTTAAATGTAACTAATATTCCGTAACAAAACTCTTATCGCATTATGTTTTTAAGGTGATATTGGTAAGCAAACATCCTATCATCAGAATATTAAATTATTTTCTCGAAACCTGCTGAAGCTATAGATCTGACATTTTTACAACACATGGGCACGTATCTTTTACTTATGATGTTACAGTACTTGCTTTGTTAATTCATTTCCTTACAAACAATTTCCATGCGAATATTAAAAAAAAAAAAAATTCAATACACTATCTTCAGTAATACGTATTTACGATATATTAGATCTACGAAAAGATTCTATACTACTAAGTAAATGGGTCTATATCTAAAAATTTCACTTTTCTATAAAACTAGTTGAGAAAATATTTCATTTGAATAAAAAAAAAATCAAACTTGTGAAAAATGAGCATTAAAATTAAAACTTACATTCTTATAATGCACTTATACTTCTAAGACAAATCTAAAAATTAACATAGATGCAATTTTAATAAGTTCTCTTCCCTTTAGCTATTGAATCAGTGCTCGCCATCCCTATATGTAGCTCGACCAAGCGGCATATACCTCTTTCGTCTGTCTCTTTCCTTTCCGCTGTAAAGCGCTCAGGCTCTCCTGAGCTCTAAAGCGCGCGCTTGCTCCTATGGGCATACATTGACATGACTGATATAAACTTATAGGTAGGAGAGATGTCGGGTATCCAAGGAAACAATGCACCTAAAACATTGTCTAATTCCCTCTATAAAGATGAAGAAGCTACATTACAGACTTGTATCATTATGAATGTACAGCTACAGTTATATTGCTTATTTCAATTCTGCATACTTACTGTATTTATTTCGAGAGTCATTCCTACAAATTTATGTACCATATAAGTTCCATAATATATGATACTGTTAGGACTCCAACTCATAAGCAAGTGAAACTTGCAAGGGAAGCGGAATGATTGACACGCGCTCTAAATATCCTTGATTTGAGATTCTTGTCGCCAACTCTGTGTATATTTGCCTGTCGTTTCTGAGACTGGCATATATTACAAATTAACCAGCTTTATACGTCACTCACGACTCTCCAGTCCGACATTGTGCAGATTAGCGAAGTCTGTCACGCTCAAATAGGAATGTAGATTAGTGAATTCTGTCTCACAAAATTTACAGAAAATAAAATAGATTTCTTGTAGAATGTAGCTATACTTGGCCTCATGGCTTTTAAGTCTACCAGAATAAATAGGTAGGTAGGTAGGTAGGTAGATAGATAGATAGATAGATAGATAGATAGATAGATAGATAGATAGATAGATAGATAGATAGATAGATAGATAGATAGATAGATAGATAGATAGATAGATAGATAGATAGATAGATAGATAGATAGATAGATAGATAGATAGATAGATAGATAGGCAGGCAGGCAGGCAGGCAGGCAGGCAGGCAGGCAGGCAGGCAGGCAGGCAGGCAGGCAGGCAGGCAGGCAGGCAGGCAGGCAGGCAGGCAGGCAGGCAGGCAGATAGATAGATAGATAGATAGATAGATAGATAGATAGATAGATAGATAGATAGATGAGTAAATAAATTAATTAAATAAGTAAATAAATAAACAAATAAAAAATTAATAAATAAAATTGTGTCGAACATGATAAAATTAATGCGAAATTAACTGATTTGGATGCTCCTGGATTATAATCCACCTCAAAGTAATGAATTTTTGTTTCTTAAATTTGGCAGATGATCAGGTAGTATTAACACAAAATTTTTATGATATTGAATATGTGGTAAGAAAATTAAGAAATGAATATGAAAAAAAAAAAACAATAAATATAACTACTACTAATGATAATTGAAACTTCTTGAATTGTACGTATTGTTTGTATTATATTTATTTACCTTCCATTGTATTCGTACATCGCTTCACAGCTAGAATATGGAACATGTCAAGAAAATCTTAATAGTAGGCTATTACAAAGTCCTAATTATAGTCAATGTCTAGTTGAAATATATACAGAAGAGTTTTACAATATACTAATGCAACACAAGAGTTAGTATTGATACTTAATACAAGACAAATATTCATGCAGAGTTGTTGAATGCCATAAATTCACCTACAGAATGGAAGACGTAAGAAATTAGGTACTTCTTTAATTTGGCCCAATTAATCTTATGTTTTGAGTTTTATTTTTTATATCCATTAGGAGGCTATTACAAATTTTTACTGCCATGTAACGCACTCCTTTTTGATAGCACAATAGACTTGCCGATGGAGTATGAAAGTCGTGTTTTTTGACGAGTGCACGTATTTATGCTATGCACTGTTGTATTATTTACAAAGTTTCCACGATTACATACGAGGAAGTTTATTAATGGAAAATATACTGACAAGACATAGGCATCACTTATAGTTTTTTTGAAAATGGTCCTACACGATTCCCTACTACTATAATTCTAATTACTCTTTTTGTAGTAGGAATATATTGTTACTATCTGTGGAGTTTCCCCAGAATATTATTCCAAAACTCATTATCGAGTGGAAGGATGCGAAATATATTGTTTTTAAGGTATTGATATTTACTATCTTTTGCATAGATCTAATAGCAAAACATGCTTAATTTAATATAATGAAATATCAACTGAACCGTCTATGCTTATCTTGTATTATAAATTTTATTAATTAGTTAATTTAACGTTTTCGGTACTGGGGTGTACCATCATCAGATGCATACGTGATACTATATATAAACCTAGCCAATGGATGCATGTGTTGTGGTCTTGAATAATATGTATGTATGAACATAAAATGTTATACCCATGATCAAATATAGTAGTTATGTAAATACAATAAAACACTTATATGCTATTAATTAGACAAAACAGGCAATTAAAATCAATTATTTAAAACCATTTTTGCCTGTATTGTCTAATTAATAGCATATAAGTGTTTTATTGTATTTACATAACTACTATATTTGATCATGGGTATAACATTTTATGTTCATACATACATATTATTCAAGACCACAACACATGCATCCATTGGCTAGGTTTACATATAGTATCGCGTATACATCTGATTATGGTACACCCCAGTACCGAAAACGTTAATGTAACTAATTAATAAAATTTATAATACAAGATAAGCATAGACGGTTCAGTTAATATTTCATTATATTATAATTAGCTTATCGGAATATTAAAAATAAGATGAAAATGCTTAATTTAGTTTGAAAGTAATTTCTTTAATATGATTTTTCCAATTTAACACATGATCGATTTGTAAGCCAAGAAATTTGGTTGTTGTTGTTTCTATTGGGACCTATTATTAATTATTGCTCTTGAAATTATTTTGCGAGGTTGAATTTGGACAGGATTTAAATTGATTTATATTAGTTTTCTTACAATTTAATACTAATTTATTGGCTGACAACCAATTACATATTTTGAGGAGAATTTCCTCTATTGAAGATTGAAATGTGTTGGAGTTATTGACTGTAATTACTATACTGGTGTCATCTGCAAGTAATACGGGATGACCTAATTTTTATCATGGGGACAAGATCATGAAATTTATGAACACTAGAAAAAGTAGGGGACCTAATATTGATCCTTGTGGAATTCCATTTTTAATAGTTTCTCATGTTGAGGCAGATTTCATAGTGGTACTGATTTCGACTTTCTGTTTCCTATTTATGAGATATGAGTGAAACCGTTGGTGTGCAACGCCTTAATTCCATAATAATATAATTTATCCCTCAGCATTTTACGATTTATACAGTCAGATGCTTTGGTTAAATCACAGAAAATCCTTCCAAATTGAAATTGTTTATTAATTGCCTCCAGAATTTTGTCAATAAATTAAACTAAATGTTATCAAATAAAAAAGATAGGGCCTATTCCTAATTACGGCGAACTCGTGCCTTACAGCAAATCCGTTGACTTCTCCAACTGTAGCCTACGCAGAGTTTGCACGCAGAATCATTAATCGCCAGTCGGAGTTACAGTACGACCTGGAATCCGAGCTGTCATTTGTACTGTAGGGGGGTCAGGGCTAATAAAAAGTGACTTTTAAGGAATAGTAACGTGATAACTCGCCGGTCCTGCTGGTAGGACACCTAACGCATGCGCAGATGCTTTTTTATTTTGCGTGTGGCTGACCTATAAGAACTTCCATTTTTGATTGTTTTAATTTATGACACTTAATAAAGTGAAAATCATGTCGGAACTACGTGGCTAATATGAAGTAGCATATTAAGTTTCATAAGTTAACACAGACAAGAACAAAAGTTGTTAGAGCTGAGACGAGATGTTATGGCACCAACATGCGCGAAGTTTTAAATTGCCGGCCAGCAGGGTAGAGGAGTGGGGGTTGTTTGAGTTACGGTTCTCGAGCTCAGAGCGGCAGGCATACCCGTTTCATCTCTTTCCAAAAACATTTGTCTTACCTTAGTATCACCACTTTCCTACTCAAGAGTCCGAAGGTACCTAATGGAATTACGCCCGCTATTCCATCTTTATATTCTTATTCTCCGTCCGAATCAGACTGCTGATCTGTGCTGGAATCAGATGTCCCTAAGTTTATGGAAATGTTCTCAAAAATACTGTCCATCACGTGCTCACTTTAAATGTAATTGTTCTCTACTTTCTTCACATAATCATACACTGATATCCATTTTTGGAAGAAGCGATTGCAGAGTCGGCCTCTGCTTATGCGTAGCGTAGAAATTATAAATGAGTCTTCTTATGACTTCCTCATCAAAACTGTCTACAGCGGCAACAATCTTCTTCTTCGGCTGTGATTTTTCCGGACTGGAGAAAGAATCTGCTGTTCCTGCCACAATATTTTTCCCTTCTTTCCTGATTATTGCTAAGGTTCGCTTTGAAATACCAGTGGCAGCCGTACTCTTGCACACACGCTTTTCAATGGAATTGATATTCCGTTTACAGCCTCTTCTGACATGAATTTCCATACATTGTATGCTATTTCATATCCTTGACTATGAACTACTCTATGATTTCACACCTTAGACAATGCCATAATGAGGGCGCTCAGAAGGACAATGTTTTCAGTATTAGCAATAGCGGTAGTAGCAGAACGATCTGAACACTCGGAATGCTAGTAACCAACTAACCCAACACCCCTCCAGTTTAGTGTGAGGGCGAGTCCAAGCAAACGAACTAAAATGAGTCCCTTGCGCCGGTGCCATAACTCCTCGTCCGGGCTCTAATTTTTTTATAATGTGATATGATAGATTTATTGTTCCACAACATATTCGGTACTGCTGGCCCTTCATATTGTCGTATTCGGGCCAGCATTTCCTTTTATTGCACTACTTTCAACCTTTTTACACGTTACGTGACCAAAAACTGCTCTTCTCTTCTGTTGTACATAATCCATGCCCTCTCCCATATAATGTCCTCTACCCGTCACCTTCTATATTTTATATGTAATCAGCAGCTTCCATACAATCGTTCTACAGCAGAGGTCTCGATGCTGCCCGCCGAGCACAGTGTGCTGTAAGGGTAGAGAAGGGGAAGAGACCCGTACCTCAACATATGGGAGCGACCAGTGGTGGATCGCGGCAAAGGTCTGCTTATGTTTACAAATAATAACATGAAAAGAATAAGAAATATCATACGTTTGTATATTATTTTGAAATACTATTAAGCTGGAGCCCCGTCTGTTGCTATTGACACAAGTCATTGCAAATTCAACCTCTTCTGTTCTATGGTGCCTTTCAATGTCTGGAAAAAATCTTCTCCAGTTTTATTTTGTAATTACATCTAGAAGACATTCAGACACAGTAAACTGTTCATTAACTCCTCGGATGAAAATGGCTAGGTGAGCTTTATCATTTCTGTCTGTGCTTTCGTCCAATTCAAGTGAGTAAGCTACAAACTGGTTAATTGTGGTTTCGACTTCAGATTCAATTACATTTGCAATCTTGAAATTCTTTCTCTGAACTGTAATTGGAAACAATTTAATTTTCTTAAACTTTGACTTTGTTCTGGACACAGTATTTTAGTAACGTCCTGTATGCACGATTTTACAAATGATACTTCTGTAAATGGCTTCATTGATTTTCCAATATTCCAAGCTAGAACATAGCTAGCAAGAAGCTTTTTTGTTTAAGACTGAGAACACGTGTGTGATTTGTGCTTGTAATTTCTTGTTTTATATTTATTAAAATATTTGTAGGCCTAGGTATTTCACCTAAAATTAAACTAAGAACTATATGTTTGTCATGCGGAACTGAGTGTAAACGTATTGTAATGTACTGATTATTATGTATAACCAACAGTTATACAGATAGCCCCAAAATAAATTATTTTCACATGTCCAACATGCCTGTAATTGTATGATGTTCTTTGTGAATAGTCGAGTATTATCGTCGCATGTTGAATTTTCGAACAAATTAAGCATTTCGCATTCTCCCCACTAACACAAAATATTTATCTTTCTATTCATCCTTGAATGTACTACGTCCATGATTAGAAGACATTGTAAAACGGTGAAACACTCCGACCAACACAATGATAATGGCAGTCCGCCACTGCTCTTCGTTTGCGCATAAACATTGAGTACAGTACACGTGGGGAAGGGTAAGGCGGAGCGCGCTCATTACGTATTGGCTTCGGTTCCGTTCAGGGGCTTACTCGCGAGTAGGCTTTTGGAGACGTCTGTTGTTGTTTTCGATCTCTGATAACGAATTTGAATGACATCATGGGCGTCACGAATCACACCGACAGCTGAATTGCGGCGAGAGGTGACAGACCAGTAGTGAGTGATTTCATAATCACAGTGCACGGTGTATCACAGTAGCAATGCCCAAGAAAATGGAGCCTTTTTGGGAGGGGTACATAACAACTCTTTCCGATGCCAAGTACAGTTACGTGAAAATCATAGGAGCCCTGAGAAAACGTGGTTTCGCTATTTCCGAGAAAGGCATCTCCTGTGTACGTAATAAGACTGGCAAAACTCGGATGGGGTTAATTCCAATTCAATTGGATCGGTGTCTGGTAGAGTTCCCGGGTAGCTCAGTTAGTAGAGCGTTGGTGCGTTTAACCAAAGGTCTCGGGTTCGATGCCTGGCCCCGGAACAATTTTTCCCTCAAAATTATTCAAATGAACTTTACAGGGAGTTATGCCTGAAAGCTTGATTTGCATAATACAAGTCACTGTTCGTTAACAGAAAACCACAATTTAACTCACACAGAGTTAGTGTGCACTCAGTGTTGGTTGCTTGACGGTTGTCATCCCACTTTGAGGTCTGTGGATATGGAGGGAAGAATTGGATCGGTGTCTGGTAGAGTTCCCGGGTAGCTGAGTTTGGTACGTTTAACCAAAGGTTCCAGGTTCGATGCCCGATCCCGGAACAATTTTTTCCCTCAAAATTATTCGCTTTCTCTTTTGTTTGTAACGAATATCCATGGGTAACTATAGGCCTGTATCAACACTCCTTAGTACGTGGTGTTTCATATAATATTTGCAGAATTTAAACCTATTAATCTTGTCAAAGCTTTATTTAATAATTGCTAGATATATTTCTAGAGGATGTTCTCTTGTTTTCTTGATGGTTGTCTGATAGTAAAGGATCTTACAGGTCCGAATGCGTTTTATTTTGTGACACATTAGAAATATATCACAATATTTTATTATTTTGAAGTGGAATAGTTAATCTACATTGATGTGAGGTTGCTGGAATAAATAAGTTATTCTATCGTAAAGTAACGGGTCTTAAAAGTTAATGGGCTACTGAGTTATGGAGTGTTAAGTGAAATTTAATGACTTGTTAATTATCGCTCCATTAGCTGTTTATCTTTTTATTTAGAACGAGCCAACATCGTCAACTATAGTAGTTTGTTACTCAACTTTCACAAGAGATAACATTACTATTCCATCTAAACTGACAATATTGTTATGGATTTCCATTAGATTACATAGATCTGGTTTACCTGAACTTTACCCCTGAAAAATGGTCAACTGTTGAAGTATTTCATTATCAATCAATAAGCGAGTGAATAACTTAAAATTGTCTGTAAAGAAGCAATTTCCGAGCCTCTGGCGCAGTTCAAACAGTAGTACGTTTGATGAAAGGGTAATGGAACGTAGAAAAATTCTCTCCGGCACCGGGATTTGAACCCGGGTTTTCAGCTCTACGTGCTGATGCTTTATCCACTAAGCCACACCGGATACCCATCCCGGTGCCGGACAGAATCGTCTCGGTTTAAGTTCCAACTCTTGTGTTCCCTCTAGTGGCTGCCCTCTGCACTACGTCAAAGATGTCTATGAACGTAGGACTGAAGTCCACACACATGTGCTGAGGTGCACTCGTTATGAGTGAGAATTTTTCTCCGTTCCATTACTCTTTCATCGTATGATGGCGCAGAATATCTGCATGGAAATATCATATGTACTTCGGTACATTAAAATAATATATAGTAGTACGTTTGCTTGCTGATCTGGGGCTACACTGGGACATGGGATCGATTTCCGCTTCTTATAATTACCTGATAGATTTTTTCTGATGTTTTCCTCAACTGCAAGACGAATGTCGTGTAATTCTATGGAGAATTTTCAGATTCATCTGGTCCAGTGGCGTACGCAGGATTTTGACAAGGGGGGCTATTATTAAAATTGTTTGCAGTTTACATTATCGGTATTTTAAATTTTATGTACCGGTATTATTATTATTATTATTATTATTATTATTTTGTTACGATATATTTATTAATATTATATTCATGAATATACTTATAAACTATTTGAAACGTAATATTTGCACAGCCATCCAATTATTAACAAATTTTAATTCTCTTTAATTTTGTACAGCAAAAAATGCTTGTGTATATATATTTAAAATTTACATTATCGGTATTTTAAATTTTATGTACCGGTATAATAATAATAATAATAATAATAATAATAATAATAATAATAATTATTATTATTATTATTATTACTATTATATATATATATATATATATATATATATATATATATATATATATATATATAGTCAACAGTTATTTGTGTATGATAGGTAAGACACTTTACTTTACATAACAGGAAAATTCATGGGAACAATAAAATAAATCGAAATAAATTTAATTAAACACAATAATGGAGCATGGAACTCACAAAGGATGAAGAGTGAAACTGCCATGATGAATATATTGAAGGAGGGGTAGAAGTACTATGCCTTATGTAGATTTTGTTACTCTGACAGTCAAAATTTAGAGAAGAGAAAACGATTATGGATAAAAAAAAAAACTCAAACCTAAATATGTCATTTTTTTCAAGTTCAGGGGGGGAGGGGTTCTAATCCGATAACCTCCTTCATTGCGTATGCCCCTGATCTAGCCACATATCATTGCGCTATCAACAATTCTATCGGCGGGAAATAACTTTTTACTAGGTACCAGAGTGTCGTTACGTAAGGATTTGAAAACAATTTCAATAATTATGACAACGGTACTAATTTTATTATTCATATTATAGTTGTAATCCCCTGGTAGAGGGGCAGAGAAGGCCTGACGGCATTATCTCTACCAGGTTAAATAAATAAATACTACTACTAACGATATCTGTAATTCGTTTCACTACTAATAATTACTCAATTGCTAATTTGTTTCCTAGGTAACTCGAAATACAAGGAAACCAAGCATTAGTTTTTATTTTCTGTAGCTTGTTTACAGTTTACTAACCAAGCGTTAACTCCTAAGAGGACCAAAATCATATAGAGGACTCTTTAGCAAGCTATTATCTTTAATGAACGTCCTTGCAACTTTTTATTAGTACCTATAGAAATGTTAGAGCCTAAAGGTTAAAGAACCGTGAAATATGTTTCTGCAACCCAGCATGAAAGATAATTATGTGTGTAGGCCAAATATCATTTTATATACAATTGACTTCTGCATACAGCTAGATGTCTTGAGAGAGGAATAAGTGAGCATCGACTGGTAAATGTGAAACTTTTTTTCCAGACTTCGTAAACATTCCCACTTCACCACAAGTAAAGTGCTGCTGTCCAGCAGTTTTATTTCAGAAATCAGTGTGACGTAAACATCACTTTGCACTAAAGTGTTGTAAGTTCTTATTCTGGAGTCTGAGAGTCATTTACCAAGGTTGCAAAGTTACAAGAATACATTTTATTACCGAGAACTATGATATGGGAATCCGCACCAACTTGCAAACATTTTGTATTTCGAGACAAGGCAGTTACTTATAGAAAGAGGAAATATTAGCATCAGCGTAGAAAATTGAACGATGACGTGGGAGGACTTAAACCATTCTGAGCCGCTAAATATTTCCGACCGATGACAGCTGGCTCACAATCTTCGCCGACCGCGGTGGAGTTTTGCCAAGGTATAAACCCCGTCTCTGCAGGACACTTACGTCCCTTCCAGCCGGGAGTGGTTGTGTGCAGTTTGCTTTTATGATTCGTTAACAATTCTCACTGCTTGATAGCTCCCACCAAGAGGACAAGGTTTCGACTCCCTGCTGGTACATGCTGTGAGCAAAGTGGATGAGGTCTCCATTTCCACTCTTGATATTTGTAACAAGACATTAGTGTGGTCATCTGTTGTTTCTCAAATGACAACCTAAGTTGAATCTCCACGTCAAAGTTTATACATGGTTAAATACTGTAAAAGCAATCGGCGACTCATAGAATTGTTGCAACATAAACTGTAACACAAAAGAATAGTGACAAGGGATTCATCGAATTCCTATAAATGCGTGAAACGTTTATGCTGTTTGTGATTGTGATTATATTTGTGATTATAAGGATGTTCGGGATTTGAATAAAAGTCTGATGTTTATTTTCATTTGTGTTTATTCTCTCCTCTTTAAATTTAATAGGGTAGAGTCTTAGAGTTAACTATTACTTCATAATCATTTCGTCATTAAAGATGGTTCACAATAAACCGCTCACATTTAAATACATTTGGGCTATTCCATGTGAAATCGATCAGTAAAAAACCTCGCATTTTTTATACTCTAATTTTTTCCCTACTTATACAAGGTGCTGAGGGGAGTGCATTTTAAAAAATATACTATCGAAAGTCATACGGTTTTCGTATTATTGCGCGACAAATTTAGCGTATTTCATACAAACAAGCCTCTTTCAGCGCTCAGAACTCTGGAACCATTTACTGCAGAACATTGAACGAGAGCTTATTTTGAAGCTGACATTCGGTAGGTTATGTTAAGAAGTAATCCTTATTTTTATTGTACACAGAGAGACAGATAATCTGATTTTACTTGCTTTGAGGCTTTTTGGCCACTTGAAAAAATGTAAAAAATATTGAGAAAAAACGTTGCATTATTAAGAGGGATTCGGCATTGTTTGCTTAGTGGCTCGGCAATAAATTTCGAGGGTATTAAATAGATTATTTTCACACGCCTAGACTTGAACGACGCAGTACCGCAAGCACTGGCCGAGAGCTGAAGATAAGCGAGCGTTGGGCGTCATTTTACTCCTATGTTTATGAAAACCTGTGATAAAGCTAGCACAGCCATGACTGCTAGACGACACATCACGTGTTTATGTCTACTGGCCTTGCTTCTCTCGGCTATCTCCCGCCTCACAGTCAGCTGGTTAGTTCACGCGCGTACTATTTATTTTCTTTATTTGTTATTTTCAATACTTTCTTATCAACGTCCCACCAGTAAAAAAGATGTGTTTATTTGTACTTTCAATGCGGAATCTAACCATATATTTTAAAATTATTTTTTTGTGGGCAAAGGCGTCTTAATGAAGAAAAATCTAAATTGTTCCATTTCCATAAAAAGTAAGAAAAACTGTTTACATGTCAATATAAACTTTAACTTCTCAGCATCAAAATAAACCATGATTTTGATCATTGGGTTAAAGGGTTTCGGAGCTACAACAGTTTAAATTTGCTAATTTTGTAAAAATACGATAAATTTAAATATTATTAATTTAAACACTATTAAGTTCTGATGCCTAAAACTTTGCACAAAGCATTATATCACAGTTGTCTACGGACAGAAAAAGTTTCATTGTATTTAAAAATTGCAATTTTCTCTGTATTTCGGTCGATTTGAGATGGAATAGCCCATTTATTGTAACAATACTTCCGTTCTCGTCGTTTCCGTTTCCAGTTTATTGTGAACCAGCCTTTACTTGGGGCCTTGTCTCGATTCACACACCAAGTGATTATTTACGCATATCATATTAATATGATGTACCGAAGTTCATATATTTCAGTGCAGGGATTCTGCGTTATAACATATGATGAAGGATGGATGAAGCAGAGAAAAATTCTAGTGATTCAAGACGAGCTCATTCCGTCGGATCCCTGCCACTTAGTCACTCGTAATTAGTGCACCTCTGCACATAGTATGTTGAACATTGTGCCACTGTCACACATCTGTGACACAGTACATGAGGGTTGGTCACTAAAGGAAAACTGAAAGGATTCAATCCGGCATCGGAACTGGAATCCGGTGTGGTTTAGTGGATAAAGCGTCAGCAAGTAAAGCTGAAAACCCGGGTTCGAGTCCCTGTGCCGGAGAGAATTTTTCTCGCTCCACTCATCCTACATCCCCTAATTGTGTTCTGATATCTTCTTTTCTCAATATATCTCTCCTAGTCACACCACATAGGGATCTCATAAACATCGTTTCAGTAGCCTCAAGTGCTGTTTATCTCTTGGTGTCATTGTCCACGTTTCACTGGCATATAGTTTAATAGCTGGTTTTGACACTATATTGTATAATGTCTGTCTTATGTTTCTCGTCATACTTGTGCCAAAATTTCTTTTATGCTCGACCATGCCGAAATGTAGTAATTATACACCTGGTAGCAGCCCTTTAATGGACCTCATTAAAGGACAACTATTCATTAAAGTTCAGGTGTTCCACCAATCAGAAAATACCATTGTAGCAATATGAAAGCGCAAGTATCGATTATTCTCGGGTATGCAATCGAAAACAACAATAAATCAATAAAGCACCTATATTTGAAATAAAGTCAGTTCTGTTACTATAATAATTGGCGTTAATTGTAAATAATATTCAAATAAATTCAATTTGTCATCTCGTTTTTCAATGTCAAGGTCAATGTCGACATCTGTTTCTCGGAAAAAATCAATACTTTCGCATCTGCGCTCATCTCACAATTTACGATGTATTGCACAAAGTCAGTTCCTCTCCTCAGTCAGATAAGAATAACATGAATACTTATGAATAATTTCAAGTTAGAAATATGGTCGAGCATAAAAGTCATATGAAACTTGACTATAATGGTAATTAAGACTCTTGTATGAAAATTATGAAACTCACTTGCGCTCGTTTCATAAACATACTCGCGTCTTAATTACTACCATTATAGGCTCGTTGCATAATGTATTATTAATGCAGCCATTTAATTTCTTGTAATTATATTCTCTTCTAGATCCATATTCATATGAAATATGGCTAATACTTATTTAATGGGTTTCAATTTTTTATAATTATAATATTGGTATCTAAGTCGATCGTGGTATGTAAATTTCCAATTACAGTATGCGTTTCCCTTAACATGTCATAGTAAACATAATTATAAGAATTTATTAAACTTTGTCTATGCAGTTTGTTGATCTTAGTAAACTGATTGATGGGCCAGAGAGGTCTCAAGTGCCATAGAGTGAAGATTACTAGATATTGATTTTGAATCTGACGGAATTACATTATATGAAGCCTCCGGATGCAGTTCTTTCGCTCAGACTTTCAAATAACGTATGCTGCTGTACGTAGGAAATTTCAAGAATGTAATTTGAATTCTTACAGACACCCTGGCTTCTCTTCTGAATAACACCTGATGCCGGTTGAGGCTACCATGACGACCAGAACGAGGCATTTTGTATGTTATATCCAGCATTCACTAGGTCACTGCCCTGAGAGAGACGAAGAACTTGTCTGAATTTTTAATCCCGTGAAATTTTGCTATATAAAGGACTTTCCACTGTCAATTCTTGTATCAGTTCCTTTATCCGCTTTGGAATAGACTTCAGGGTCTATAGATTTTCACCACCTGTCTATTCTTCCTTATTACATTTCGACTGATACCCAAGAGTGCTGACTTGAAAAGGCCTTTTCACTACTACTGAAATACAGAGATCACAAGAATTCGAAGATTGCGTCCATATCCACGTTGAAGTGGAAATGGAGCGAAACAAGGAAAATTCAACTTCTTGTGCCATTATAGTGACTAAAAATTACACTCTTTTAACACTTATATATAACCACTGATTAACTATGTTATTTAGTCAACTGTCCGAAGACAGAACCTCACGAGTGATACCAAGAAGGCACCACTTATAACGAAACTAGGACAGGAGATAATGGGATAGGGTGGCCAGTTCCTTTCTCCCTCAATTGCATAAATTACATCCCCGACGAGCTACGTATTACAACTAGTGATGAACTATTAAGTTATTTAAATAACAACTTCATAATAATTTTAAGGGAAAAAATTGTTTCGGGGCCGGGTATTAAATCCGGGACCTTTGGCTGAGCGCACCATCACTCTACCGACTGAGCTACCCAGGAACGTACCAGACACCGGCGTTGACGCGCTCAGCCAACGGTCTCGATTTCGATAACCCCGAAACAATTTATACCTTGAAATTATTCAAATCAGCTACCTGAAAGCCAGATTTGCAAACTTCATAAGAGTTAAATATTATTATAATACTTAAATTGTGGTGTTATTTTATCTGGTTGACTAGTTTCGATGTAATTTTCATCATCCTCTGAAATTTAGCGAGTGCCTGTGTTATCTTCTGGCTCCCAGAAAACATCACAAACTCCAACCACAACTACAGCAAAATAGAAACTGGCATGAAAATATTATACTTACTTACAAATGGCTTTCAAGGAACCCGCAGGTTCATTGCCGCCCTCACATAAGCCCGCCATCAGTCCCTATCCTGTGCAAGATTAATCCAGTCTCTATCATCATATCCCACCTTCCTCAAATCCATTTTAATATTGTCCTCCCATCTACGTCTCGGCCTTCCCAAAGATCTTTTTCCATCTGGCCTCCCAACTAACACTCTATATGGATTTCTGGATTCGCCCAGCCCATCTCAAACGTCTGGATTTAATGTTCCTAATTATGTCAGATGAAAAATACAATACTTGCAGTTCTGCGTTGCGTAACTTTCTCCATTCTCCTGTAACTTCATCCCTCTTAACCCTAAATATTTTCCTAAGAACCTTAAAGTTTGCTTTTTAAATTTGGAGTCGTCTTAAATTCCCGTATATTAATAAAAATAGACGAGTTGCGTCAATTTTTTAATGTTTCACAGTACACTAAATAACGCCACAAGCATTGTTTCTTTCGTGGTCCATTTGTTCACAATGGTATGTGACAAAAAATTGTTCCAAATGTTTACTGCCCTTCACCTTCAACCCCATGAAGCCATTTAGTTAGTTTGTGTGAAGTGTATAGTTTCTTGTAAATACAGTAAAATATGTATACGTTAATCCTTTCATTTCATAAAGAGAATGTTTCTGTTTTGTAGAAGTAAATAAACTTGAAATCTTATATGTTCTAGAACCATAGCTAATAGGCCTAACAGATCAATTCTCTGTAAATTTAGGAACAAAAATACCTTTAAAATGTATTTAATCCTACAGAAGCAATTGCAAAACTAGGGATCGTTTTTCAATTCTAGAACGGTATTAGAATTTGTACTGTTTTCTGGATGGTATTATTCTATATTCTTTACGTCGGCGCTGGATTTTGGAAACTGATATTTATGAGCCTGGAGCTCACTTATATTCTTGTGACCACTTGCAAGAACTCGAAAATTTTTTAGACCTTCTGCATTCAATTGCCCCCTCTCTTTCCAATCATTTAGAGTGGATCGGAGGAAGATGCCTGACTTTTTCTTTGATTAAAAATTTAAGATACTGTTTATTTAGTTTTGAATTTCATATTGAAATCTCAAAGTCTGGAAAGTATTTAGAAACTATATTTTTGGTACAAAACAGAAAACACTAATTACCTAAGTTTTCTTCTTGCCTGCACTGTAGGCATCTTTCCCCGATAATCGGGTAAGATGGCAAAAGCAATTAACACATTTACTGATATAAGTATTTTACTTGAACTTAGTTTGATACATGTATATAACAAAAATGACTTAATCTAAAGCTCATGGACACTTTCTCACTCGTTTATAACTATTTAGCAACACAGTCAGTGCACTTATTTTATTGCCGTATGCAAGACTCGTGAAATCACACCTTGCACACAATGAATTCAATCCAGTACATTTTTTTTTAGGCAGCGTTTAAGGGTACGGTAAGAAATCCCGTATGATTACGATGCTCTAAAACAATTCATACCCTCTGTCACAACATATTCCATCGCAAGTTGAAGACTGTCCTCAATCCACTGACTTCTATCAGAGGATCTTACTTAATGTTTATACATTTCCTCCAATAAAACAAAACTCTTCCAACAAGTTGTCATCTTACCCCGAAAAAAAAAGTGATCATCTTTCCCAAGTATCGGGGTAAGATGCCTAGTGCTGTGACGCAACCTAAGATGACGGAACAAGGTCGTTGGTTGTTAACAATACAAACTTTAGCCGCGTCGCTGTTATTCCCGGCGTGACTCCTCCTCTTTGCTTACGTCTTAGGAAGTGAAGGCTCTATAAAGTCTAGGTAGGTAGTATCGTTCGCCATTTTTGTTCTTTCGTTGCCGAGCTACCAGACGAGGGATATATTTGCCAAACCGTTAAACATTATCATGTCGTAGCTTCTATGATAATAAATCAAACGCACTGTAATTCAGCAAATTAATTGAGCGGCAAATAACTTCCTCGTGTGCTTTCTGCGAACGTCAACGAAAGGGCCAAAATGGCGGGCGATTATATTAAGTATTTATCGAGCCTTAGGAAATGTATGATGTCTTCATCAGCGAATTACAAGACGCACACGTTTAAATGTAGCGGATCTGCAACGTGATTGGCTGCCGGAAATTAGAGCGACGGGACTATATAATATCCGTTACGAAGGTTTGACAGTTATTACGAATTCAAGGATGTATTAAAGTTTTAACGTACTTTTTCAATTATTTTATATCAGAAAAATGAGCCGTTTTCTTGCTTTTCTTCTCCTCACAACAAGAACACGTGGCAAAATGAGTTAGCTTCCACTCTACAGACATTCAACTGTCTCAGTGATCATGAAGATATACGCGTGGCGTTCTTTCTTGGAAGAATGTGAAACTACAAAGAAATAAGCATCTTCCCCCGATAGTCGTCTCCCCCCGATTCACTCTAAAGGCTGGTTCACAATAAACCGGGAACGTAAACGAGAACGAGAACGGAAATATTGTTAAAATAAATGTATTTAAATGTGAGCATTCACAATAGTTAATTTTATTGTGAATGCTCACATTTAAATACATATATTTTAACACTATTTCCGTTCTCGTTCTCGTTGTTGTTTCCGTTCCTGGTTTATTGTGAACCAGGCTTAATTCGTAATACTACTATCGTCGGCATTGATTTTCTCCTCCTCCTCCTCATCCTCATCATCATCACCATAATCGTAATCATAATCATCAATAATAAAATGCGCAAAAAACTAGGGTAAGCAGAGTAAGTCAGTGGTCTGTAGTATATGTCTAAAAAATATTTTTTCCCGGAGCGTACAAATCGCTCTCCCCTCCATCTTAAATTGAGTGGCTTCCTGGCAAAGAGCTGGAGTGATGGGCCGCCACGCTCTCTGCAGTTTCCGTGTAGCGTGTCCGTTGCCACATGCTCACCCGGATAAGATTAGACTCTCTGGGAGACGGCGTGGGGGACTTATTTTTGCAACATCGTTAAAATATATTTGTGACATCCCACATGACACTTCATGCAATATACGACACTTGCTGGCGGCGGATATTCCTATGCATTTAAAAAGCGTTTATGTTCGTTTTATTAGCTGACATCACATTCTTTTAGAAACAGTGCAGTAAAGTTGTTAATCCCTGTTCGTATTATATATGTTCGTGTATATAATATATACATAGGATTGTGTAGCCTTCCTGGTATCAACTGTTGGATCCGACGATCGGGGATTCAAACTCGGTTAAGGACAATAATAATTTAATTTTTTATTTTATTTTATGCTCGACCATGCCGAAATGTAGTAATTATACACTTGGTACACTTAATGCATGTCATTAAAGTACACCCATTCATTAAAGTTCAGGTTTTCGATTATTCTCGGATATCCAATCGAAAGACAACTAGCAAAACGTCACGCAGGCTGGAAATCGAATACTGTCGCAGAAGGTTATGTTCTGTTACTATAATAATTAGCGTTAATTGTAAATAATATTCAAATAAATTCAATTTGTCATCTCGGTTTTCAATGTCGAATTCAATTTCAAGGTTATAACAGGTTTAACGTTTATCTTACTCTCGAATTTATATCAAGGTCGTCGACATTCGTTGCCCGGAAAAAAATCAATACTTTCGCGTCTGCGCACATCTCACAATTTACGAGATTGCACAAGGTCAGTTCGCTCCCCAGTCACATAAGAATTACATGAATAATTATGAATAATTTCAAGTTAGAAATATGGTCGAGCATAAAAAGTCGTATGAAACTTGCCTATAATGGTAATTAAGACGCTCGTATGAAAATTATGAAACTCGCTTGCACTCGTTTCATAAACATCCTCGCATCTTAATTACTATCATTATAGGCTCGTTGCATAATGTACTATTAAAACTTTACAATATAGAATCAACTAAACTTCATATCACCATACACGGAATAACTATTATCAAACATAGGTCTACTCTTTTCAATTTGTAACAGCTTTCGTTTATCTTTATAACGAATGTTCAAGGCTAAATGTGTATCATTACCATTAATAAGATGCCAACTTTAAAGAATACCGATCCCGCATACTTTATAGTTTTTTATGACGAGAAGCGAATATTGATTTGGAAAGTACTTTTTCTGCTGTTTCTACAGACAGTGATATTTTATAGAAAAGAACATCTCTTTTTCGTTTCATATTATCTTTCCATTAGACTAGAAATAACTTTACCGAGTAATTTTTTTACTTGGTTATTTAACGACCCCATATCAATTACGAGGTTATTTAGCGTCGATGGAATTGGTGATAGCGAGATGGTATTTGTCGAGATGAAGTGGAGGATTCGCCATAGGTTACCTGACTTTCGCCTTACGGTTGGGAAAACCACGGAAAAAACCCAACCAGTTATTCAGGCCAAGCGGGAATCGAACCTACGCCCGAGCGTAACTCCGGATCGGAAGCAAGCGCCTGTGGCTCCGAATAATTATTAATCCCTAGGTGTCTTCTTAAGCATTTTTCAATGGACGCAACGTTCGTAGATGGATGAAGGCTTCGCAGTCATAAAGAAACTGGAAGCACACAACGAATTCTCTATGTAAACTTTGGAAGTGTCCTTTAAGATTAACTATTTCCAATGTAACAATGCATACTTTCAACAGAACGATGCCGTGAGCTCACTGTTATACCGCCTGATCAGCAACATTTATGTGCTACAATTTGAGGAAATGTATTTATCTGTCAGTCATACACTTTCACTGTGGTTCAAGTACGTGGCCGACATTTTCATCATGGTCCAGAGCTATTAGATGGTTTCTTGAAAGTGTAAACTCGTTGAGACCATCGAACCAATCGACAATGGAAGTGAAACTAATTAACTGTATTTCTTTCCTAATGTGTTATCCACATGGCCAAGGAAATCTATCTAAGATTTACCGGAAAACCATACACACATATAAAAGCATCTCAGTTTGGATGCCAACACCCCACACATGCTACAAAGAGGAATCATATTCAACCGTCCTAAGGGCTATTCCATATGAAATCGATCAGTAAAAAACCTCTCTTTTTTATACTCTAATTTTTTCCCTATTTATACAAGGTGCTGAGGAGAGTGCATTTTCAAAAATATAGGCTACTATCGAAAGCCAAACGGTTTTCGTATTGTTGAGCGACAAATTTAGCGTATTTTAGAAAAACAAGCCTCTTTCAGCGCTCAGAACTCTGGAACCATTTACTGCAGAACATTGAACGAGAGCTCATGTTGAAGCTGACATTTGGTATGTTATGATAAGAAGTAATCCTTATTTTTATTATATACAGAGAGAGAGAGATAATCTGATTTTAATTACTTTTAGGCTTTTTGTCCATGTGTAAAAATATAAAAAAATATTGAGAAAAAACCTTGCATTATTAAAAGGGATTCGACATTGTTTGCTTAGTGGTATGGCAATAAGTTTCGAGGGTATTAAATAGATTATTTTCTCATGCCTAGACTTGAACGGTGCAGTACCGCACTCACTGGCCGAGAGCTGAAGATAATCGAGCGTTGGGCGTCATTTTACTACTGTGTTTATGAAAACCTGTGATAAAGCTAGCACAGCCATGACTTCTAGCCGACACATCACGTATTTATGTCTCCTGGCCTTGATTGCCTAGGCTAGCTCCCGCCTCACAGTCAGCTGGTTAGTTCACGCGTGTACTATTTATTTCCTTTATTTGATATTTTCAATAGTTTCTTATCAACGTGCCATCAGTAAAAAATATGTGTTTATTTGTACTTTCAATGCGGAATCTAGCTATATATTTTTAAAATATTTTTTCCTTGTCAAAGGCGTCTTAATGAGGAAAAATCTAAATTTCTCCATTTCCATAAAAAGTAAGATAATCTGTTTATATGCCAATATAAACTTTAATTTCTCAGCATCAAAATAAACCATGATATTGATCATTGGGTGAAAGGGTTTCGGAGCTACAACAGTTTAAAGTTGCTAATTTCATGAAAATACGATAAATTTAAATATTTTTAATTTAAACACTATGAAGTTCTGATGCCTCAAACTTTGAACAAAGCATTGTATCACAGTTCTCTACGTACAAAAAAGGTTTCATTGTATTTAGAAATTGTAAGATCAATTTTCTCTATATTTCGGTCGATTTGAGATGGAATAGCTCGTGAACGCGACAAAACTGTATCTGAGCTGTTGAAAGAGTTGTGGAGGGTCTACAACAGTGCGACGACTTGTGTGTCGAAACTTTCACTAATCTCTTGTTTTCATTTGCCAAGTAGCAATACCTACTAATTTAGTAAGTTAAACATAACCCATTAACTTTTGCGGGTACTTGACTGTTCGTCATTCACCCATACGAAACCAGTTGTGTAGACCAATTTACCGACAGAGTCTTTGCCCAGGGTGCGCCATAGAAGGCTGGTCTATGCTACACCCGTGATGAGATGTGATGATGTTGGAGATTTATTGAGATGCCACAAGGGAGTTCCCGGAGATAACCCCTGTGTTATCTAAACCAGTGTTCCGCAACCTTTTTTCACTCACGGCACACCCTAGACAGGCCTAGACTCAACACGGCACACCAAAATGTTAATCCCCTCAGAATTATATGATGTGACTCTCTTAATATAATTATGTAATGTAATCAAATTTACTATTATTATTATTATTATTATTATTATTATTATTATTATTATTATTATTATAAAACAGAAATCGGCTCTTGCATTTATTAACAATTTATTAACTTTAATTCAGTGTAGAAAGTACACATTTCTATTACCAATATTACAGTAAATAACTCTACTCACACTTTCAATGTGATACTTGAACCTGCTTGCTGCACATAAGAGGCTGATCTGCGGCGGAATTGTTGACAGTGCAAGCCTAATTTCTTCATCGATGGATTTGAGTTTGTCCCTGTTTAATGTTTTAATTTCAGTTAACGTAGTTGAAAGTGACAATAACATATTAACTTTTACTACTTCGTACATCACAATTTTCAGAGGAGGTGGCAAAGACTTAGCAACAGTGGCTTCGCGGTAAATGAGACAATGGTCGCTCCGTATGTTAGGATATACTTGACGTACTTTAGCCACGAATCCTTTCATAGAAGCAGCTCCACCTGTAAAACGCTAACGCAATCCTCCCATGTAAATTCATTACGGACCACATATTCATTAGTTTACGAAATATTTCTTCACCGGTTGGTCGCTCGGGCACTTCTTTGCACAAAAAGAAAAAATGCAGTTACATCCCCATGAATGTAACGAATGTAGGAAAGAAGTTATGCGTGACCAGTAAATATCGTCGATCTGAAGTGAGAACTCCTGACTGCTCTTTATTTTCTCCTTCCATAATGTCTTGGATGTCACTGGACATGTCACTAACTCTGAGGCTGATTGTGTCAGCAGAGAGAGAAATTTAATTTCAATTAATTTTATTAGTTTGTTTACAATAATAGGTAAAACTTCGCGTCACACCTTTCACCTTGTGGAGGCACACCGATTGCGGAACACTGATCTAGACAACGGGCTTGCCCGGTAAAATAATCGGGGGTACGCCGGAGATTGAACTCAGGTCTACAGTATTATAAGTCCATCACTCTAGCCACTAGGCCACCGTGGCGATTTTAATGTAAAAACTAAACCACATGAAATAAAGTACTTGTAATTAAATTGCAAAACGAAAATGGCTGAATATTTGTATGAACGTTTTACTTGTTGTTAGATCTTCTATATAGTTTCCAAAGGTTCCTGACATATTAGTTAACACACTTTATATTACAGCCCCTTGGCCTTATTATGCAGTGTAACATCTAAAGTTGGCACAAAGCTAATCGTAATTATTCATGACTTTGCTGCTATCATATCATCAAGTTCATTCGTTTGCGCCTTTGATGAGTGGGTCCATTCACCTTTCCTCAGCTCATTAACGGAGAACATTAAAATATTTACCCTCGCTTCGCACTTCATTTAGCGTAAATACTTTACTACTCGCACCTCGGGGTGAGGAAGCATTAATACTTTGGAAAGTTTCCAATGATGGTAACTTCACTCCAACCCTCGGCACCACTCCAGCAACTCTTCAAGTAGATCAAATCCAATTTCGACTATTCTTTGAAAATTGAATCCGAAGGTTTTGATATCACTGGTGCCCGCTATGATCGATGTGAAGAGGCCCTAAAGGTTGTCTGCGAGATCCCCAATGTGAGAGAACGTCTCTGTCCTCGACCCTTGGCACTTCACTTCTCGAATTTGAACGAAGTAGAGGAGGTAATTGTGGAGGTTGCGAACAAAACCGGTCATTTTCAAACTAATATTTTTTTAGGAAGTAGAAAAAACTGTATCGAACCTTCACTTTACACTAAAGTAAACGATAATTTTATGTGTCGTACATGTTATGTCAGTTGTTCTAATAGTGTCAATAAGCATAATTTTAATTATTTTCTGTGCACTTTATAGGCGAAAATTTTTTGAAAAGTCCCGTTTTTTGGAAATGTGAGGGAAATTTTCACTTTTGTTCGAAAAAAAGTTATTTGACATTTATAACAGTAAAACACACACGTCACTTACATTAACTGTCTCATGAAGTCACGAATATACCATTACATGACTATTTCGTTTATATGACGTCATTCCATTTTAGACCAATGAAGTGTAATGAAATTTTGAATTCCAACCAATCACAGTCACACTTTGCGATAATTTTTGCAGCTAGATTTATCGCTATCAATTTATCGCATGGTCGTCCTTTTGTTTAGCGTTGTCGCCAACTGTTTCCCCGTATATTGATGATCATGAATACATTAAGATGCAACTACACGGTTAAACTTTTATTTCAACTTTAAAGCAATGAATGCAAGATTGATATTTAATATTAATTAATATATTGACGCAGTGAAGACGACGCATACGCGATTGGAATATTGAACTGTATAGATGCAGCCTTAGTTCCGTTACACACCACAGCGAGAATGCGTTTGTCGAGCTATAAAAAATGCTTTCGTGTAGCACTGATTGTAACGCTCGAAATAAGACACAGCTGAGATTGGTCCTGCTTCCACAGGTAACATAACCTATCATCGCATATCAAACCCAATGACCTTGCATAGTAATAACAAGGCTTTTGATCAAACTGCCTTCCGTATGGCGTAATAAAATTCGTGTTTTAATTAGGCCTATCTATACAGAGATGGTTTCACTGTGTAGCAACATGTCTCGCTGTGAATACATAAGCATTGGTATATAGCTGTCCCCACTGTTACTGTTAAATTAAATTATGATTTCAGCAGATAATGAAAAATAATGTATTTATATTATAATAATAAGAGAAAAGTGCAGTACATGTAATTAACATTGTTAAACGTGTATTTCGCAATTGGCATTACTGAATAATAACATCGAATTTCTTTATTGCAGTAATCGATATTCATCTACGAGTATTTCAACTTCACAATGTCTGAATAGGTTAAGTATTCGTTAATAAACAATTATTAACATTTTGTGATCGAATTTTAGGGATATATTATTTATATTTTTATTTTATTCACGAAATAGTCCTAATAAATGCCACTCGAGGTCTGAGATTTCCCAGATAAATCCACTCGCTTCGCTCGTGGATTTATCGGCGAATCTCAGACCTCTCGTGACATTACTACAGATAATTATGTAGTAAGCATCGGCCAGACAATCTTCCAGCAATAGGGGTCCAGAGCACATAGGCTGACATTACCAAATATGTACTACATACTCGTATATTTTAATTAAATTTTGACAATTTTTTATGA